>NW_006159462.1:1274513-1442056 GCF_000334495.1 Tupaia belangeri chinensis
GTTGTCGCTGGGTGAGACCTAAACAGACAGGCTTGCTGCTGGAGGCTGCATTTCAGAAACCTCTGGCTCCCTGTGTCTGTGGTATGTGTGTGTGTGTGTGTGTGTGTGTGACTTTTCAGCTTGAAATAGGCATGAACAAGTCTAAGCAGTCCCCACCCTGCCCCACACTCCAACTAGGCACCCTCCACAAGCTTTATTTCAGAGGATGATGACATGATGGTGGAGATAGAATGCCCAGGGAAGACTGGTTCCCTTTCCAGCCCCACCAGGGGAGTTCAAGCCTACCTAACACCACTTTATGTTCCTCTGGAGGTTTCCTCTCCCTGGGCTTTGTCATTACTGTTCCTCACAGAGGTGGGAGGATGTAAGGATGAAAAGTGTGGGCAGATAGTGTATTTAGTATGGAGCTGTTCACGTGGACGACTCGGACTTTCTGAATCCTTACTCTAGTCTACACTAGGACCTGCAAAACCCTAATCTGATTTTTCCTGTGGACCTGAGAGCTCAGGAGAGACAAGGTAGAAGACAAAAGCCAGCATAGACGGTGGAGCCAGCAACGTGCAAGGCGTTACAGCCATCTGTTTTAGGAAAACCTTGAGACTGAGGTGGTAGTAAAACAAAATGAAGAGGGCGAGAATACAAAACAGTGAGAAGGCGTCAACATTGGCATTACCCAGAGACTGGAAGCAGGTCTAAAGCACACAACCTAATGCAAGCTTCTCAGAATTGGGGGCAGCGATCCAAGTTGTAAAAGGTAGGGGATGCTTTCCAAGTGTCGGATGTGTGATAATAAAGAACTTTATTACCATTAAAAATGGCTTAACCGTCTGTCAAATACTGACGTTAGACGGGACCAAAGCAGATTGGTAGCATGCCCTTCCTTCCCAGTGGCCCTAAAACTGTAATATATCCAATGGAGACTTATCTCTGTCCAGGGTACCAGAGCTGTGGGCAGAAGGGAGGGGGTTCCACCGCCAGAGCCATTAAAAGCTAGTTAACGCGCCTTTCCTTTCTGTTGGCGCGTGGTCTCTGGAAAATACGGTAAGTGCGGGCCGCCCGGGCTGTAATTGCGGGCGGCGCGGCTCGGCGTTTGTCAGGCTGCACGCTCTCCCCGCTTCGCAGACTCCCTCCCCCACATCTGCCCCCTAAATATGTTTTGGCTCAACAGGTATCACTGGAAAACTCGCTCTTAACACCGGGTCATCTTCTTGGAGGGGCCACCTCTGTGTTTTTCTGCCAGGGCTGCTCCTGGCTTGCCGCGCCTCTCCCCCGCCAAGCGCGCGTCTAGCAGGCAGCCCCAGGGCCATCCATTAACCACAGACTCCCAGTGGCAGGCGAACTGAGCATAAATGTGTGGCTCCTTACACGTCGGGCCGACGACGAACACCCCTCGTAAGCAACCCAAGACGCGTGTTGTGCACTAGGCAGGGTGGTTACACGGTTTAGGACAAGCGTTTTGGCTCCGAGCTGCCAAGAAGAGGAAACATCAAGCTGAAGGAGCAGCTTGGGATTCCAAGGCAGTTGCGGCCGAGACCAAGGGCGACTTCCTGGCATTTAGGGATATAAATTAAAATCCGAGACATACCACGTATCATTGGTCATAGCAGAGGGAGCGGTAACCTCTCCAGCTCTCTCTTCCCAAAACATGAATTATCATTTCTACTGAATGCAAATGGACTGCCTTCCGTGGGGGGACAGCCAGCTGCAAGCTGGACAATAAACTGTTTCATAGAGACGCGGCCCGATTGCGGTTCAGAGAGGCAATCCTTTACAAAGGAAGAAGCGTCCAGTTTGTGTTGACAGCCTTGGCGCGCCTGGGCCAAAACAGCCCCCCACCCCGCACCCACTCAGACACACAGACACCCTAGAATTGAAACTAGCTTCACTAAAAGCGACATCCATCGCGTCTATTCGAGCTGCCATGAGTGTGGAGAGGTGATTGTTCAGAAATGATGGCATGAGTCATGAACACCTCCTGAGTATTCTTTGCAGCAATTAATGGGCAGCCGGGTGCAGAAGTTGTAGAAAAAGGCTGTGGATCTATTTTCTCCCTGAGGATAGCTCTTCTTCCAATGATTCCGACTGTCCCTTGCCTTCCTGTTTAGGAATAAATTTTACATCCCACCCACCCCTCCCCTTGTCTGTGCATGTGACACTCACTCTACCTGTCTGAACGCTGAGACTTGCTCAAGATTTTCTTTTTTGGTCCTCAGCTAATGACTTTCCTCCTATCTTCATTCATCCCCAAAGGTGGATCTTCACACTTCTGGCATCTCAGACCATTTTAAAGCCTCATTTTTGGCTAAACCTTTATCACAGAACCTAGGAGCGTTCCCCTACATTTATCATTGCATAGGAACCCACGTAGAAATAATTCACATATGTAAGCAGACATTCATGTTGGTGTGGCAATGCCTGAAGACCCCTGCTCCCTAATGCATTTTAAATCAGCACATTCCTTGCACGTTGGTAACTTTGTTCCCTGAAAGGGTTAAAAAGCATTTACACTCCTGCCTTTAAGATAAATATTCCACCCAAAGCATCAAACCCCACTGATTTGACAACATATCAAGGTAATCCTCACCACTAAGAAAAGTCTTGCAGAGGAATTCTGCTTGGGTATCCACTAGTTAGAAGCTATAGGAACCAACTCACGTATTCGTTTGAGCATACTGCAAGAATATTTATTGAGCACAAGCTCAATCACCGCATTGAACGCCAAATCTGGCAAGCAAAAAGCATTTCCTATCTGAGGGGGGAAAAAGAGCTGTGAATCAACTCCTTCTTCAGTATTATCATGATTATTTTATCGGTGCAAATTGCAAAGTAAGCCGCCAGCCTTTATCCAGCAACGGCGACGAGTCACCCACCTCCATCCAAAGCAGAGGGGACCCCCTGAAAGCAGACCTACCTTTCACACAAGACACCGTCAATAAAAAGACGAGGTTCCAAAACGTAAATCCACTTTTAATCCCCATTTTCTTCATCAGAATGAAGTCTATGCGGCCACATTTAGCGCATCTTCTCGTGCCAGGCTCCCGGGGTTTGGATTCCTTTGCTCGGCTTTCCCCTTTGCGGATCCCTTTCATATTATTCGCGAGCTCCTAATTCCTGCTCCTCAGCCCGGCGCAGTGGAGTTGTTGCTGTTGTTGGTGCGCGGTCACAGCTCGGAGTGAATGGTGTTTCTGGGATACCACAGCAACCTTGACGAGGACTCAACCATCTCTCCAACGGGGGCACAAAGTCTCCGCTACTCTGGATTCTGTCTTTTCTTGTGCGTTTTTTCCCCTCCACCAAAATCTACCCCAATTCTAGCTCGTTATAGCAACCACCAGAAACCACTAGCGAGCCTCTTAAAGCCCAGTTCCGCTTTCTGATAAACTCCCCACAATATTTGAAATTAAAGAGCTTGTAGGTTTTTTTTTCCCCTGAATAGATCAATTCTGCCTGTAAAAGCAGCCCAAGAAATATTATGTTAGTGAGCTCTCCATTGCAGCCTGCGAATAGAGGAGCATGTTAGAAGGATATTTTAATCGGATCTGCGTTGCTTTTGGAGCAAACGTGATGATAATGAATCGGGCTCCATCGATGCCCACGTCGTTATAATGGGACATGTGTTACTACTGTAGTCGCAGTATATTTCAGACAGGCTTCTCTCATTTATTATTCTGTGATTTAATTGAAAAAGGAAATCACAGAGGGAAAGGGATTTGCACATATGCATCTACATGTTCAAATGCCTGATTGTGAACCCCCTAAAAGGGGTTTTTATATTTCGGTACACGGATTTCGTCTTTGGCCAGGGCGGCGGGCGGGGTGGGGAGGGAAGTCAGAGTCATTTCCCTAAATAGTTCGCCCTTTCATCCTCCCAACCCCCCTTTCAGCATGTGTGTGCCGCAGTTACACTACTTTATCTGTGGTAGTTATCTAGAGCAGACTCATTCGTCTTAATTCTGAATCAGTCCCAAATATGTAAATGGGAGGTTTCTTTCAAAACGGAAAATGTATGTATCTATACATCTGGACCTGGCAGGCCCATCCACCTCGCAAGGGTTAAGATTGTACAAGGGAAGAGTTCTTGCGCCATCTACTGGCCATCTCTAAGCTACCGCTTCTCCTTCCCAGCTTTAAGGGACCCTGTTTCTCTAATGGAATACAGGGAAGCTGCGCCCGGAGACCAGTGTGTTTTGCTCCCCTGTGTCAATTTCCTGATCTTTTTTAGTTTCATCCTGGCTGGTATCGCTCAAAGAGCAAGTTTCTCTGACTAGGCGCCGGATTTTTGTTCTGATCTTTTTGGCATATGGTCACATCCAAAGAGGGGGGAGGGCTGCAGCACAGGTTCTGGAATAGGTATTGCTGCTGCCTGTGGCTCTATCCGCGTGCCAAGGGCGATCAGGAAGATGAACGTGTATCTAAACAGCTTAGTGAAGAGGACTGCCCAATTTGAGTCTGCAGGTCGCCACACACCCACGTAGAATGAATCCCATCCCGTACACCACACAATTACCCCGGCCAGCTTTTGTCCCTGGACTGGCTCTTGGAGCTGCCCACTCAGTGGAGCAAGGAGGTTGCGTCTAGAGGGAGTTCTGCTCTGAGAAGTAAGTGGGCGCACTGCGAGCGTCCATAGACGTGAATGGCGAAAAGGTTCAGTCTGCAGGCGTGGGAAGGATTCTGAGCTTTCTGGGTACGTGGCATTGTGTGTGAGTCTGTGATTTTGGAAAAGGAGCGAGAGAGAGAGAGAGGAGAGAGAGACAGAGAGACGTAGTGAGGGGTTAGGGTGCGTGTTTATGGAAGATGATGGAAGGTATGGTTTTCTGTGCGTAGGTGGTTTTTCCAAGTGTGTTTTTGCAGTACATATGAGTGTGCATGCGCGAGCGCGCGCGCGAGTGTGTGTGTGTGCGTTAAGGAGGGATTTCTTTCCTGGCTGTAGCAAAAGGCAAAAGCTGTAGACGCCCAACTGACCTCATTAAATTCGCAGAGGTACTCTTACTAACGCTGGGACAGAATATTGTTCTTCCCATCAGAGCTCTTTTTAATCGTCTGCCTATGCAGATTCCGAAGGGGAGTGGGCCACAAAATCAGGACTAGACGGTGATTGGGAAGATCAGCATTGAAAACGTCATTAGCTTGTTCAGCCACTTTGGCAGCAGCTCTGGCATTGATTTCAGTCAAGGTGTCAGGGTGTGTTGCTGCTGTTGCTCCTGCTGGGCTGGGCAGATGCAAACAGGTTCTTGGATTTCATGAGTGAAACCCTTCTTACCAAGGGGCAGAGGTTAGTCACCTCAACCAAATACACTATTAAAAATAAACAAAATGCTCAAGCTTGCACAAGCTATTTAAACACATGGTTCTAGCTCCAGATTAGAGAACTTTAAAGGCAAAACTTTCTTTCTGAAAAGTCAGGGGTATCTTAAGCAGTGATTGTTGTGCAGAAGATAAACTTTGATGGGGAGGTCATAAAGACTACTACGAGGATACCAATTTCTGATACATATTTTCAAACACACTGTTAATTCTATAATCCAATTATCTTCCCTAAATGAATCCTGCCTATCATTTCAATATGAAGTTGTTAAAAGATTGATCTGGTAACTCATAATACGGTGAACAACACAGTTCACAATAAATCACACATCAGTTTTCACCGACTTCTTCCAGTTTCTGACACAGGATGGAAAGGCATATTTTACAGACAGAAAAAGTTAAGGCATGAGGAAACGAAGTGGTTTATCCAAGGTCATCACCAGGAGCATTGGCATTTAGTTCAGTGTGCTTAGTACTGGATCGCACTCCTCTCTCATGCCCGACAGCCTCCTCTTCAAGTGAGCATTTCCAAAGGTATTCCAGAAATATGAAATGATCAGCCAACATCCTAAATGCAAAATCCCTCAATTTCTCCCAAGGGAAAAATATAGTGTCTACATTGGGAAAAGGGGATCATCTATTCTAGCTGATCAGTATGAAAGGAGCACAATTATACAGATTTGCTTAAGACTATTAGAAAGAATATAGATTTTAAAACTTAGTGAACACAATAGCAAACATAAAGTGCTTACTGTATACCAGGTATTATGTTATGCTTACATGGCATATTTCATTCCATCCTCATCATAACTTGCTGAGACAAATACTATTATCATCCTTCATTTATACATGAAAAAAAATGGTGCACAGAATTAACTTATTTTACTCAGAATAGATACAAGAGGAAATATGAATCTATGATGTCTGATTTCTGAGTCAATACACTTGCCTAGGTATCTTATACTATCTCCAGGAGATGTTTATTTCAAAAGTCTAATAACAAAAAATTACTGTAAATCTCCTGTATAATTATAGACAAAGTTTATAAGCTAATTTGAAAGTGGCCAACTTTTAAAATATAGATGTATAAAGAACTTAAGGGACCAGCAGGTGGCGTGGTGCTTAAGGCGCTGGACACTCCCATATGGTCGACCAGGGTTCAAGTCCTGAATCTGGTGGCTTGCTTTTTCACATCTTCTCTCTCTGGTCAAACTAAAAAATAATAATAATAATAAATGAATGAATAAATAAAATAAAATAAATAATTTTTAAAAAAGAACTTAATACTTGTCACTTACTAAAATTTCGTTCGTTCCTTCCTTCCTTCCTTCCACCTTCCTTCCTTCCTTTCTTTTTCTTTTCCTTTTTATTCTTTCCCTTTCTCTCTTTCTTTCTGTCTTCTTTCTTTCTTTCTTTCTTTTTCTCTTTCTCTTCTCTCTGTCTTTTTCTTTCTTGTAGTCAACTGATCTCATATACAGGTCAAGGAAAAGAGTGACTTGGCAAGAATCATCAAGACAATCACAATGATCAAGTATCTTAAAAAGCCTTTAAAAATACTTTAGATCGGAAATGGACAGTTTTTTTAAACTGGAAGTTCCAGATTTCCATTCCTTTTCAGTTCCTACCCCAATGGCAATGCAATTAAGTTTGAACTTAAGACAAGTGTAAGATCAATTAAGGCTCTTTCCAAAAACTGTCCAATATTAGGTTAGCCCCTGAACATTTATCTACTCTGTTTTATCACCACAAGAGCAATATCACAGCAAAAGGAATCAAATGATCAAAACAGAACAAATAGATTGAGGAAAAACCAACATGCAAACTTGAGAAGGAGGTTACCTTTAATTTGGGAAAGATGCACATATGCTTTTGATGGAGTTATGAATGCAAAAGATGTATTTTTAAATCTGTGTCATGCACACACAGGTTTACATGAAGATTATTGTCCAACTGCAGTATGCATTTTGTTATAAAAATGTTCCTGCCTATTAAAGCTAACTGTCCACTGACTGTAGAAATATACTTTTTAATTAAAGGCTCAAATTCAAACCTGTGAATCAGTGGAAAAAACACTGGAGAAAAATAAAAAATGTTAATAATTTACAAATTATCCAGCAAGCACTTCTCTGCTCCTTTGCAGTTTTTATAGAGAATCCACTACCAGGAAGGGGCTGAGGAAAGGAACTCCTTTTATTTTTCTATAAATTTCCATTCTTGAATCAGTCTTGTCTGACCTTTCTAGCTCCTGGGAAATAAATCATTTGAATTTCAATGTTGAATGGAGATTAATGAAGGTATTCTAATTTACGACTATGCATTTAAAAAAAAATTTGTAATAGTCTCTATTTAGTTGAGAAATAAGGGGAAGAGACCTAATATTCATGATAAAGTAACTTTTCTTTGAAAAGTCATATCTAAGGCAATAAATGACCAGGATAAAAGTATCTGTCCTTTCTGCTGTTAATCAGGAATATGTCTAAGGGATGAAGACCTGCCTGTTGAAAGTGCTACTAAGTGTGCCTTCCTAGGCATTCATTCCTCTTCTATCCTGGCTCTTCTTGCAATTTCATTAGTATGGAGGCTTAACAAGCATTTCAGTCTTTTAACACTTTTAACCACATTAAGAAAGCCAGAGACTGAAGTTCATATGTCAAGTGAGGGGATAATAATGTGTTTTAAAGCATGAGAGAATAAAAAAGTCTTAAAATCAAAGGCAATTCTAATGTTGTATCCAGACAACAATTTTTAGGCTGACTCAGAAAAAAAAATGACATGAGCCCCAAATTTAATACTTTAATATAAATTATATATGAGCCCTGTTTCCTGAAAGAATGGAACAATGGTAAATAACTGGGGGACAGTCTAGTGATAATGAGAGAAAAAGATGAGAACTGAGAACTGAGAGACTATTTAGGGACATAATTATTTGTCATGGTCACCTGGAGCTGATAGCACTTGTCTCAGTGGAGAAGAATGAAAATAAAAAGTTAAGTGAAGGTATTTTTGCTAAATAGTTGGGACAATAAGCCAGGACTCTGTGTTCCATCAGTAATAAAGTTGTCTTGCTAATATTATCTGAATAAACCTCAACTCCCAGTGTAAGAGATCTTTATATCATCATTTCTTTTACTTTAGACAGATATCTAGTATCAGTTTCAAATGTACTTGAGAATAAATATTTAGAGAATATAAATAAAAATGTAGATTTCACATGATAACAAATCTATCAAAATTGCTATCAAAACTCGGTACATATATAGTTTCATATCTTGAGGTTATCTGCCACTAAATTCATTATTATAACCTAAAAGTTTAGTACTCTGACTTTATCATCCATGTGATATCTGCTGATATTCAAAGGTGATTAAAATATTTTGAAATAAATATAAATTTTTAAATATTCAGATTATGGTAAAACCATTAGTACATTTTATTTTACAGATTTCTAGTCTATCACAACCTAGATAATATGTGTATTTGGTCTTGTTTATCTACTTAAAAGTCAGTTTTTTGAAACTTTGCTGAGAAATCTAAACATCTACGGTAAACAATTTTATAACAGAAAGTCGGTTCTAGAAAGATACAAAGATTGGTTTTTCAAATTATATTTAATCATAGTCCCAGAAGCCCCAACTAAGCAATACACAGCCCGCAGGCTGAAGGTGAGCATATTTCACTTGTGCTTGGAATTTCCTTTCACATGATAGTAAGCTGCCTTCTTGGTGAAGCAGAACTCATTAACTTTTTTTTTTTAACTCATTAACTTTTTATAACTTTCAATTGTGAGGTTAATTTTTCTCTTTATGTATAAACTCTTATATGAGTGGAACCATTAAACTCAATATTGTTCGATGCTTCACAAATTGAAGTCTATAATTTACACACATGTCATATTTACTTGTGTTTTAACTACATTTAGTATAAATATTTATTACTGCATAATTTGATCTAACTTTTAAACTTCCTAAACGATCACTAACAGCTGTATTATTTCATTGGTTTTATAATTTATCTTAAAATTAATAAATGTTGATAAATAACCCAGAATAAGAGCACAGGAAGCCAAGTGATACAAGCATCTTTTTTGAGATAGAAAGATAACAGTGACCTTGACTTAGAATGATCATTTGGGCCACAAAAGGAAGGAAAATCAATGCAGCTGATTTTGCTTTGGCTACACATAATACAATTTGGGTTGTAAGTACAAATATCTGTCCTATCTGTACAGGGATCAATTTCATCTTCACTCTTTGTGTAGCAGGTATTATTTTCATGTGTGGGTTCATTCATTTATTTAATAAATCATGTTGAGCTCCTATTGCAAGGGAACAAAAACAAGAGTGACACACTATCCTTAAAATGTAATAGAAAGGATAAAACAGAATATACACTTAGGTAACAATAGTGAATATCAGTACAGTGTAACCACTTTAGGAGAGATGCCTATAAAATGCCAAGGTGGTGGGAGATTCTTCGTAGCTGGGGAATTGGAGAAAACTTCGTAAAATAGATACACACTTGAATTATTCTATAATGATCTGGGAATGCTTGACAAGAAAATCTTGGTGGGGAAGTTTATCTCCCAGAAGTGTTATGAGCAAAATTAGGAAAGCTACATGCATATTTAAGATTTAGCATCAATTAGCTTGTTAGTCTTTCAGAGAAGACATGGAGGGTTATAACGGTAACATTAGCTAGAAAAAAGTGGGAATTGGAAGACGAGATTCCTTGCCAATATTTCCTATGTTTTTTTTTTTTTTAAGCAAACCATAATGCTTGGTCAATTCACTTAAATCTCCAGTGGTGCAATTTTAAACAACTCAATCAATGGATTGTTTCATTGGATAAACAAATCAATCCATTATTTTGATATTTTGTATGCAGTAGTTTATAAAAAGAATATTTTTAACCCTTTAAGTTGATTGAGGCCATTAGGTTTTTATTATAAACATTCTTAATAAGTTTCAATCATTATTAAATGATTATAAATCAGTAGTTAGATAAAAAAATTTTAGCCTCTTTACTTATAATAACACTATAGACACATGTAATACTTAGAAATACATCCAGAATTTACCTATCTGGTATAGAAATATCAATCTAAATTTTGAAAGACTTACATTTAGAGTAGGTATAAATAGACCAAGAATCTAGTGCATGACATAAGATTTTTTATTTTTTACATAGATACAATACCAACAGTATCTATTAGGGATTAAGCTATCCAACAGTTACAATATAATCATCATTCAATTTTGTCACTTTAATATTTTAGAATGTATTTCTCCTGGTATTAAAAAAAATCTGAATCTTTATTTTTTTCCCAATCAACTTGGCAAATTTGCCATTTTCTAACTAAGAAAAAAAAAATAATAAGTTGGGACCAGCAGATGGCATAATGGTTATGTTTCTGGACCCCATGCAGTCAACTGTGGTTTGAGTCCTGGACCCAGCAGCTTAAAAGTCATGCTGGACATGTGTGTGTGTGTGTGTGTGTGTGTGTGTGTGTGTCCAAAATCCCTAGAGGAGAAGAGAGAAGGAATTGCATCATGGCCATTCCCCTGGGGAGGGGAGGGTATTTCTCACTTTCTGTCTCTGTCTCTCTCCACATGTGCCCTATAGCAAAAATCTCTCTAAAAAAATTAGTAAAACACAATAAAAACAAATAACAATGACAAAAGAAACATTAAACAAACAAAAATCTCTATTATTGGTAAGAAAACTTGTACAGTCTGGATACAAGAGAATGAGGAGAGGCTTTTAAGCTGGCACAGGTTATACAGCATTATTATGCAATTCTGTAGTCATATGGGTTGCTCTGAGTTCAGATGGCTCAGATGCCAAGAGGACCTCAACACTGATGCACCTGTGAGACCACATGTAATCCTGACTGGCTGGAAGACTTGGAGGAAGGGAGGATCACTGATGTGGTGAGATTCTGTTGAGGGTGCCTTTCTTGTTCTCAAAATAAATAGGGTCTAGCTGAAATAGTGCTTGCTGGTTAAAACCCTGTGTTCTAGAGGCTAGCACCATATGGTAGGTCCAGGTTCAATTTCCAGTCTAACCTAAAGGTTGAATTTGTTGCTGTGTGTCTGTAATCTAATGACTTGGAAAAGCCAAGGCAGGAGAATTGCTGGTTTGAGGTTGGCCTGGGCAGTAAAATGAGATGGGTTATTAAAAGAGCTGGGTTTAGTAGTGTTTGCATATACTCCAACTGAGAGACTAAAGAAGGAGAATTGTGACTCTGTAAGATCATGTGTGGGGGAAAAAAAACCAGATAAAATAACAATTAATTCTACTTTAAAAAGCAAGAATGAGCAGAGAGAATGAGACCAGCACAGAGAGACTCATGGACACAGCTGCTCTGCTCTGCTCTGCTCTGTTCTCACCCTCCTGATATGATTGGAACTTTCCAAAACGCACATCAGATAGGTCTGTTTGACCTTGGACCTCCACACCATGAGCTTTAGCCAGTAATAGAGTGTTGGAAACCAACAGAAGCTAGAGGGAAATGGAATAGACCAGCCCACAAGGCCCCCAGTTCAAATCTGCTCTGCTCTGCTCTGTTCTCACCCTCCTGATATGATTGGAACTTTCCAAAACGCACATCAGATAGGTCTGTTTGACCTTGGACCTCCACACCATGAGCTTTATAAACTTCTACTTTTTTGAGTGATCCAGTCTCAGGCATCTTTGTAAGCAACACTATAGCAGTCTAAGATATGAGTCACAAGCCAGTAATGCCAAAGAGTGTTGGAAACCAACAGAAGCTAGAAGGACATGGGATAGACTCACCCACAAGGCCCCCAGTTGAAATAAATTCTGCTGATGTCTTGACTTCAAACTGTGAGAGAACAAATATTTGCTATTTGAAGGCAGCAAGTTTCTACTAATTTATTATAGTAACACTGGGAAACCAATCCTAGGAGACTATGAAAAGTTCATGTAAAATGAAATTAAAAGGTGAGTTTACTTTGGTTCAAAAAGTTGAAATCCATGCAGAGCATATTCATATGTGTTTTCTATGAATTTTTTGAAGATTCCTCGTATGGTACAGAAGACAGCTGACGACACCGTTCTTGTGAATGTGATATAAATTTCAACTTGATTTCTGCTATCTCACCCCTGATATCTTCTTCCTATTCCCACTCTAAATAACAACATTATTCCCAGAAACATTTTGAGGCCTCCATACATTTTCATTAATATCCTTAAATTTCAAAACCCTTATGCATTCTTGTGATTTTCAACTCTTCTAGGGTGAGTGTTACATAAAACTCTGCTGATGTACTACCACCAAGCCCTGGCTTGAGCCCTAGCCATGTCCATTGAGTTCTCTTGACATCTCAGTCTCAATGTGGCTCTAATTACACTCATCCTCCTCTTCTTACTCCTTCCCTTAATTTGCCTTTTCTGATTGAACTCTGTAATCGCTACCCTTATGCTTTCCAACTTCTCTCTTCCTTCTCTTTGCAGTTGGAGTCTAACGCTACTATTTGAAAAGGTCTCCTTTGTATTAAAATTCACTATGTGCTTTTCTAGTTCACCTCTGTCTTCTGAACCAAGAAAGTAATTATCTTGTGCTTGTATTTTTGCAAGGACCTCAGTTACCTTGACTGTCTTCAGACTTGCACTTCTGTCTTCACTGAGTGCATGATTTCATCATGGCTCTTATCTTCTCCAACATCCTTCGTGGTTTCCTAGTATTCTTATTTTTAGGATAAACGTATGATTTAAAAACTTACGGGTAAGACCCTTTGTACATGTTTTGTCCATCTAGCGAGTCTGTTCTGGTACATGCACACTCTGGATGTATTTGCATTTCTGTATTGGAGCCTTTGTTGATGTTGCTATTTTGGCCTTTAACACTTGATAACTTTTATTAGCCTATCCAAATCTCATATTGTATCTCTGAACTCAGGTCTAATTTTTTCCAGATTTCTTATATGTGTCCATTTCAACAAACTTTAAATGCACTTAAAAAAAAAGTCTATAGATTATCTTGCAGCATTTACACTAATTTGCTTTAGTCTTGTTTTGCTGTTTGAAGTTAATGTCTCTATAAATTGATTGAAATATCTTAGCATTTATTTTAAAATGTACCTTTAAATACTCATAATAAAACATTTTTTATAATTTGTAAGATTCCTAATAGAAGGTGTGCATAGACCAATTTGAGTGAGGGAGAGAGAGAGCGAGGAACAAAAAGAGAAGCATACTCTCACAAAGTCTGATCACATGCATTCCCCTTTCTCTGGTCTTCTAGCCTGTGAGATCTTGGGCACTTGCAAACATGTTCAACATTGATAAACCTTTCTTATACTCTATGCTTAGTATATATTTGCTGAACGCTTGGTATACTGCATTTTAGCAAATAAACTTTGGGTTTTCCCTTTATTTAACGGATGTAAACACTGAAGTGTGTATATAGGTACATATACTGATTTGGGGTAAGAAGACAATGAAAGAAATGAGGACGGAGAGGTGAGATGGAATGTACAAAGTGAAAGGAAAGAGGGTTTGTGTCCACTAACATTAATTATAATAAAAGGTTTGGTAACTAATGCCAGAAAGATACTCTCAGATTTCTTCCTTGGCTCTGAGATGCTCCAATTTCACATGCAAAAGCAGTTCTGTCTAACTGTTTGGCAGATTGTTTGAGCTGGAATTAAATGTGCACAGCTGGTACCATCTGCTGCAAATTCTTTAATTCTTGTTATCTCTTAAACAGCTTTTGGTTTTGTCTTATTCATAATTCATTTATGGAGGATGAGGAAGACCTATTGGGTCTTAATATTGTTTAATGGATGTGTTATTGGTTCTCAGATTGATCCATCCTAGTAGAATGGTTTGTTAATATTGGTCCAGTGTCTACCTACCTTTACTGATGACCAGACTGGACCTTTGAACTAAAATTGAGATCAATTTTGGGTAGTCATATAGGACAGCATTTTAAGATTATATATTGTGATAATGATAGTATTTCAATATTTTTTCTTTTTATTTTACTCCTTTAATTTACTAAATCATTTTAGAATTAAAATTTAGAACTTTTGAACCATAATTTCTTGCCAGCTAGAGCCAGAAACCAAGGAGTTAAAACTAATTGCCCTGTTTTATTCATCTCCTTCCTCTTCAGTTTTCTTAGTATCACCTGGTAGATTTCATTGCACCTGACTTTGTGCAGCCCCTCAGTACTTTACAACTCCAGCCTAATTCACTGCACCTTTTGTTCAGGAGTGCTCTTGTAAAAATATAATTCCAATTATTCTACTCTCCTATTTAGAATTCCCCAATGTCTTTACATGTTCTTTAAAAGATGTTGGAAAAATCAGCGCATTGCTACAGGTACTGCTGCTTCCTTTCCGACATTTGTTCTCTCACGTCTGCTTCCAGTTTGCCTGGAAAATTCCAGAATAGGTTTCAAGCCAAAATTCAGTTGACATTTTTTTTTCTTTTGCAGAATTTATTTCTTATGCTTTTTGGTCTGAGATCAATGACCTTCTTCTATGTTCCTGTAAGAAGATGTGCATAAACCTGCTAGAATATTTATCATAATATATTGTCATTTGACCTGTTTACATTTTGAATTAATGTTTGAGATCTTCTAAAAAACATTTTCTTTTAATTATTTTATTTAATTTAAGGTTTTCACCATAGGGCATGTGTGCTTACTGAAGAGAAATAGAGAGAAGCAGTGAGAGGAAAAGTGAGAAATCATCCCCCAAAGGGATGGCCATGCAACAATCCCTTCTCTTCCATTCTCCTCCTGGGATTTTGGGCACACACACTTTCCCTTGGTGATTTTCAGGCCTCAGGATCTGGGATTCAAACCACAGTCACCCATGTGTGACTCCAGCAGATGAACCACCACACCACCTGCTGGCCCCAGTGTTTGAGATCTTAATGGACTGAGAGTGTCTCCCCTACGAACTCCCTGCTTTGCAATCAGACATTTGATAAATTGCTGAATGAACAAAGTAAACAGCAGATCTGTAGTGAAACTAGCAGGAAAACAATCCAATTTTTAGTGGTTAAGTAGAAATATCCTTGTAAATGAGGGCAAAAACGTTATTTTTATATCTGGTAAAGATGAATATACATTAAATAATATTTTTCATTTCATTTTGAAATTATCATCAAGTAGTCTGATTCTAATCAATTCATGGTTTTAAACATCCTTCAATCAATAAAATAAGGGCAGCATAGGAATCTATTTGGGCTGCTTGTATCTAAATTTAGTTTCGCATTGATAAAATTAGAGAGAAGCAGTGAGAGGAAAAGTGAGAAATCATCCCCCAAAGGGATGGCCATGCAACAATCCCTTCTCTTCCATTCTCCTCCTGGGATTTTGGGCACACACACTTTCCCTTGGTGATTTTCAGGCCTCAGGATCTGGGATTCAAACCACAGTCACCCATGTGTGACTCCAGCAGATGAACCACCACACCACCTGCTGGCCCCAGTGTTTGAGATCTTAATGGACTGAGAGTGTCTCCCCTATGGAACTCTCTGCTTTGCAATCAGACATTTGATAAATTGCTGAATGAACAAAGTAAACAGCAGATCTGTAGTGAAACTAGCAGGAAAACAATCCAATTTTTAGTGGTTAAGTAGAAATATCCTTGTAAATGAGGGCAAAAACGTTATTTTTATATCTGGTAAAGATGAATATACATTAAATAATATTTTTCATTTCATTTTGAAATTATCATCAAGTAGTCTGATTCTAATCAATTCATGGTTTTAAACATCCTTCAATCAATAAAATAAGGGCAGCATAGGAATCTATTTGGGCTGCTTGTATCTAAATTTAGTTTCGCATTGATAAAATCCTTACTGGCTGGCTCTCCTCACTTGCTACTCTGTACAGAGGCAAGCAGCTGGCTTTTTCTTCAGTCTGACATTTGTCTGATCGGCATGGATAAGATATATTATGTTCAGGGCACCCTGCTTCAGTGCAGAAAAAAATAAATGGGGACACTTGGTCAGGGCTATAAAGTGTTTAAGTTTCTATTCAGAATATTTGAGAAGATAGAACATGTAAAAAGAAAATACAGCAAGATTTCTGCTATGATAGAAATTGTGTCAAAAATCTTCCTATTTATGGTATGGTAAGATGCCTGCTGGTCATTAATTCTGCAAAATACAATAGAGAGATATTATGACAGTATCAACATTTCCTGGCAGATCAAGATTCTGTTTGAGTCAATTTCCAATACTGCCAAAAGTTTTTCCTTTTGGAAATAGCAACTGGATTTTTCTGTTCTATGAATAGGTGAATTTTTAAGGTTTTGCTGTCCATCAAAATGATCTGATGAGTTTATTCATACCAGTGCCATATCCCAAGTCCACTGGACCAAAAGCAATGGGAACAAGGCCTTGCATTATTAAAACAAAACAAAACAAAAAAAGAAACAATTATTTTTTATTAGTTTATCTATTTATTTATGGGGGGGGGCAGGGACCCCTGACAGTGTCTTGGTATGGTACAATTCTTCTCTAGCCTTCCAGCCAGCATTTCAGCAATCCAGGATCACAGGTGTGTCTCCTCAGGTGTGCCTGGTGTGTTCAGATTGGTCTGAGATCCTAACCATCCTAACCCTGACCCTTCCTATATAACTCCAGTATCATGCAGAAGCACTGTGGGGCCTAAGTTTTTAAACACACTCCTTTAAAGAAGAAGTCAAGAGAGGACTCTGGATTTCACATGGAGCAGATTTCCAAGAAAGATCCAAGTCATTTTCCGGGTCAACCCAGGCAATCTTCCAGGTGCCATGAACTACTTAATGAATAGAAAGACAGGTGTAAAAAAATTAAATCCAAGAAAAATATACATGCTGTTATAATTAACTATGTCATATAGATAAGAAAATCTATTTTTCCTCCTCAATACAAATTATAAAATTGGATCCTTGACATGCTGTCATAGTATCTAGAAATCAGGCTAATCAGCCAACACACGCAGAGACCCAGGGCAATTGAGTGCAGGAGCGAGCAGAGGAAAGAGCATGCTGTTAAATTGTTGATAAGTAAGTTAAGCCACTGCTCAAATAAACACTTTTGAATCAATTATTTGGCTACTCTTAGATAACTTGCGTACAGAAGAATCCTGAAATTGACAGTCAGACTTCATACACGTAGCACGGCTGAATATTCAATACATCTGTAAACTTCTATTTCCCTTTTCCTTTGGAGAGCAAACAAGTTTTTCTTTCAGGAGAGGTAGGCAATTAGAAGCTTTTAGAATTTACATCAGCTGGAAGCATTTCAGTGCATTAATTTATTAGGAAATTAATGAATGTAGAATATTAAAAGTACACTGCATTTTAAACACTGGATTTAAAGGTTGCACAGTTGAATAGCTCTTTCAGTCCCTATTGTTTTTATAGGTCATGTATATAATTTTGACATGGCAACATTTTGATATGATATACATATCATGGCAATAATACAATAATTTTCTTCTGGATCACAACTCTGGGGAAAAATTTTTTTAATAGACTTTTTGCAATGGTGCTCATGTGCTCACCTGAGAGACAAAGCGAGAAATAGCCCCCAGGGTGGATGGCCATTTCTCAATCCCTCTCCTGCATCCTCCTCTTGGGACTTTGGGCATTCACACACATACCCAGCATGAGTTTCAAGCTGCCTCGTCTAGGACTTGAACCACAGTTGATCATGTGGGAGTCCAGCACCTTAACCACTATACCATTTGCTGGCCTTGTGGGAAAAAATTCTTGAATCACAGAATTTTCCAAATGTCTCAGGGTATACTTATTTAGGCTGTCATTGAAAATATTAAATTTCTCTTTGCTTTTTTTTTCTGGGAATCTAAGTATCTGACTAAGGTTTCCTTTTTTCTTTTATTTTTATGGCCTTTTTTTGTTTATAATTTAATTTTTGAGTGGCTAACAATTGTATATATTTAGGAGATATAGTGCGATATTTCTACAAGTTAATATTATGTAATAATCAAATTAAGATACTTAGTATATCCTTCATCTCAAACATTTGTACCAGTACTTTGTGGTGAGAACATTCAAATTCCTCTCCTAGCTATTTTGAAATATACGTTATTAACTAGGCCACCCTACTGCTCATTAGAATTCCAGAAATTATTTCTCCTATCTAATTGTGACACTATGTCTGTTTTCCAACCTTTCCCCATCTTCTCCTCCTGCCTACTCTCTCCAGCAAATCGTAATGTCTATGCTATTCTCAACTTTCATGGGTTCGACTTTTAAAATTCTGTATGACTGAGATCATGCCGTGTTTTCCTTTCTGTGCTTGGCTTATTTCACTTAGCATAACGTCTGCTAGGTTCACTCATGTGCTACAAATGGAAGAATGTTCTTCATTTTAAACACTAGATAGTGTTCCATTGTGTATTTACGCCATGTAGTTTTTTTTTTGTTTGTTTTTGTTTTTGAGAAGTTTTTGCTATAGGGAACTTGCAGTCACCAGAAAGGCAGAGAGAGACAGAGAGACAGAAAGCAAGAAACCACCCCCCAGGGGGGATGGCCATGCTGCAATACCTGCTCTTCCATTCTCCTCTCAGGATCTTGGGCACGCATGCACATGTGCCCAGCATGAGTCTAAGCCACTGAGTCCGTGACTCGAACTGCAGTCGACTACATGGGAGTCAGCAACATAGCCATTATGCCAACTGCTGGTCCCATGCCATGTGGTTTTTAAAATTTATTCATCTTGATGGGGATGTTGATGTTTCCACATTTTGGCTATTATGAATAATGTGGCAATGAACATGGGTGTGCACATACATATATGTGTATGTTTGTGTCTATATTAGATGAAACAAATTGATTTGTTGGTAGGGTTATTTATATAATTTTGAAATTATTTTTGTAGTTCACACTTTTCTAGCAGATGATCGTTTATTTCTGTCTTTTCAAGCTATCTATTTGTCTGAAGATCCATCTGGAGCAGCTTCTCTCTCACCTTCTTATTTGTTTATTCTAATTATGCAAGAACTTGGAAATCTCACAACTAGATTCTGTAATATTGACTTAGTATAATAAGTGATAGGGTCTCCCAAAGGAAATGAGAACCACAACTACGAACGAGGCGTGCTAGTTTTAATGGGTGTGATTTGCAATGTTTATTTAATTACTTAAAATCTTTTCAGAATCACTCACTGACTCCTATGTATGTGCTCTATATTAATGAATATTATTAGATAACTGTGTTGAGAATGATGAATTAATTCTCTACCTTACACTTGCTATTTATATAACATGTGTTAGATAATCAGAATAGGAATTATCTTCAAGGAGGTTAAATTACTTGGGGAAGGTCACACTATAGGTTTAGTAGACACCTAGAGCAAGTTAAATTGTTGCTTTGGTCAGATTTTGTTGTTGTTGTTATTTTCTCCACAGTGTTGTGTGCTTTTTGGATAAAATATGCATGTGTTGCATTCTTGGAGGACTGTCCTTTAGCATCTGTATGGAGAGGTGGGGCATTTGTGGGACAGAAAAATGAGTTATTGTCTGTTGAGGATGATGTGTTACCAACTGGATTGGTAAAAAATATGTACATGTTGGATTATTCACTTTCCAAGCTAAGTGACATATGTGATTGAATGTATAAAAAAATTGAAATAAAAAAAATATATAAAAGAAATGGTATACTCATATATCCACATATATACTTACCAAAATATTCTCCCATATCTTACCAAGTTGAAGAAGTTAATATGCATTTATGATAAAAATTATGATATATATGGCATAATGGTTATACTTTTGGACTCCCACAGTTATCTGTTGTTTGAGCACCAGACCTGGCAGCTTAAAACTCACCCTGGGCATGTGTATGTGTGTGCCCAAAGTCCCAAGAGGAAAATGAAGGAGAAGGTACTGTGGCATGGCCATCCCCTCTGGGGAGTGATTTGTTGCATTTTGTCTCTCTGTCTCTCTCTGTCTCTCCAGTGAGCACATGTGCCCTATAAAAAAAATCCCCCTAAATATCATAATAAAAAAATTAAGTTGTAAAATATAAAGTCCTGTATAATTCAGTCTCAAATGCCAGTGTCATCTGTCATAAAGCTATTTGGCAGGTAATCTGGAAACCATGGGTTGACTGAAAATGGCACTACCATTTCTAGCAGAGTAAAGAAACAAACTAGAGGGCACAGGAGCCTGTATTTTTTTTTTTAATTGACATTTTTGCTCATCATGGTTCTTTTTCAGTAATTTTGATTTATATGCAATATGGCCTTAAGATATAATTTATGTTGATTACTATATTTTGTGTTACCTCTATTTATTTTGCACCTGAGGCTAGTACCTCACTTACCTCAGCCTAACCCAAGCCCTTCTTTCCCAATTCCCTTTTCTGGTTTCTATTGCAAACACTTCTATTATAAATCATTTGTATTGACTGAAATCTTTGTCTCAGTGTCTATCCAATTTACAAAAGAGAGTAAATACAAGTTAGATTAGGTCACGAACTGTGGAGTTGGGCTGGTATTCTTACTGTGACAACATGCTTTGCCTATGTTTTAATTGTTTGTTTTCCTATAACAAATACCAATGACTGGGTAATTTTTTATTAGATTTTTTTTATTATTATGTTATTTAACTTTATTTATTATTATCATTATTATTTTCCAGTTTGATCAGAGAGAGACAGAGAGAGAGGAAGTGAGAAAGCAAGCCACCAGGTCCAAGACTTGAACCATGGTCAGCCACGTGGGAGTCCAGTGCCTTTAACCACCATGCCACTTGCTGGCCCCAGTGACTGGGTAATTTATAATGAACAGAAATTTATATGTCACTTTTCTGAAGGCTACAAAGTCCAACCTCAAGATGTCTCTGCTCTCTGTTTCCAAGAGGCATTTTGTTGTTGTATCTTCCAGAGAAGAAGAAAGCTTCATCTTCACATATTGGAAGTGGCAATACCATTCCTCCAAGCCCTTTTTCTAGCAGCATTAAATCATTTATTCATGATGGTTTTGCCCTTATGACCTAAACTCCACTTATCAGGCCTCTCCTAGCACTGTCACATTGGCCACTAGGTTTCCAGCATGTGAATTTTCAGAGGATACATTCAGATCATAGCACTTCATTAAGTAATATCTCTGCCTTTTAAAATAGACTTAAATTTATACATCTGGTTAAGCCCTCTAAGAAATAAATTCATACTTTAATCTAATTTACATTAATTGCATTTTGCTTTTACATAAATCTCAGTGCTTGTAGTTTTGTCCCCATGAATACTATTAGTTATATACAGCTGAATGGATTATTGTTTTACATTCTAATGTTCATATTTCTGAAGCAATCATCTCACTGTAAATAAACATTCACTGTTCTAAAATCTTAACCACCTTAGGCAATGTTAGAAACAAATAAACATGTGCTATTAGTCAAATTAGGACACTTTATTTGAACATAAAAATCAGGTACAGTAAAAAGACAAATCTATTTTCAACAATTAAATAAAAATGAACCTACCATGCTAAACCATGTGATAATGTGATTGGGTCTGTGTCTTTAAGAACAAAAATGCCAACTTTACAAGAATTTGAGATCCCTTTTAGAATCTGTGTTTATTTACATGAGTTTGATGGAATCAAGTAAAATATATTTAAGTTATTTATATTTTGTGGTCATATGACACCCATTATTAATAATCACTGTTAAGTTAATTTTAAGTATTTCATACGGCTAAAATGTCATAGTAAATGACAATTTTCAACTTGAACACTGTGATATTTTAATATAATTCAAGCAATATATAAGTAAGAGGACTAAGGTTTTCAGGTATGCAAAAGAAAAGTAATGGGCATGGTTTGCTGGATATGGCAAAGTGCAGGGTGCTTTACCAAGCCCAGTAGAGGGAGTTTTAGTCTTTGAACATGGTAACATGAGACTTGCCATATACTGAACCAATCTAGCCAGAAAAATTTAGTGAGATCTGTCCAAATCGTCTAAGGCTTGATCTACTGTTTTTATATCATCAGCTAAGATTTTTAATAATTTATGACTCCTGAAATGTTCACTTACTGACCTCCTTTCAGATGGTGTCTATTGTGTTTTATTTATTAATCCAGTACTAAGGTAATGCTGATTAATCATTTGATCTTTTTATTCATTTATTTATTTACTTAATAAAGGTTTATTTCATGATATTTGTGTGCTTGATACTATATTATTACCTGAGGAACCAACAAATAAACACAATTAGGGAAAATTTTTGCCTTCAAGGAATTTATAATCCTATGGAAGAAAAATAAAAAGAAACAGAAAATTACAGTAGAGTATTATCATTGCTCTATGTCAGGAGACTATAAGGTTCAATGAGCTCACACTCAAGGGGCTTTTTTTGTAGCATCAGGATAATATCTTTAATTAGAAACTTAGAATATGACTTGAATTTAGCCTTGACAAATTGGATCAATCAATGAGAGAAGGGGTGAGAATTAACATGGTTATGAAATCAGAAATTCTACATAGTTAGAGTATAGGAATTCAAAAGGGAAAATTAAGATCTCTTCCTATTTATTATTTATTTTTTGTCAAAGGACTATAGTTTTTAGTATTTATTTAAACAACCATCAAATTTTGTGGCACATTATCTCTCTATTTTTAGACTGCTACAATGAATTCCTATTTCATCTCCTTAAATTTTGAGTATACAACGGAATTGCAGACACTGGCAAATACAGATGTGAGACAAAGTTCCTCCTGGTTAGATGAGAAAGGAAAGTTAAAGGGTAAGGAAGGACAATTTTGAGACTGAAGGCTCAGTTATGTTAAGAAAATGGAATACAGTGAGATAATAAAATAAGAGTAGTAAGAGGGTAGAACTAGATGAAGCAGTCAGTGGGTGATAGTCATGTCCAAGGTGTGGCCTTGGATGCTGGTACCTGTATGGAAGAAAAAAAGGCTTCCCCTAGAGATGAAGCACCTGCAGACTGAGAGATCAGGATTTTGGGAGGATCACTCACATTCACATGGAGTCATCAAGAGCTATGAGGAAACCATAGTGGAGTAGATGGTTTTATTAAAATAAAGGACAGGGAAATGGTGGTTGATTTAACAAATGTGGGTACAGCATGTACATAGCTAGTGCACACCATTCACAGAATAGCAGGGTTTTTGGTGTTTGTTTTTCAGCGCTTGAAGGAGTAATGAATGTTCTTTTAAAAATATATTTTATTTATTATTATTTATACATTTACATTTAATCACTGTACATCTTTTTTTGTTTGTTTTCTTGGAGAAGTTTCTGCTATAGGGCACGTGTACTTGCCAGCCAGACAGAGAGAGACAGAGAGACAGAAAGCAAGAAATCACATCCGGGATGGCCACGCCGCAATCCCATCTCCTCCATTCTCCTCTTGGGATCTTGGGCACGCACGCACATGTGCCCGGCTAATGTACATCTTTACAGTGTACAACATGGTTTTTCCCAGCATGAATACTGTGCATATTAGTAAAGTCAAAGGCATTACCATATACATGATCATCAGCAAAAAGCTTTGCCTTTTCTTATCTATGAAATATGCTGTTATGAATGTTCTTATAGGTATACTGAAGTGAAAAGATATAACCACACCTGTATTTAGACACACAAGTGCCATATATGAGGATTTGGTTTTATTATTCTTTCATTCATCGAGCAAACAAGATTTTATATATACTGCTTCAAAAAATTGTGAAGAGTTATGAGCTGTTTATTTGTAAAAGGAATATAAAATAATTAATTGTGTTGTTATGAGGAGTATATTGAATAATGTAATTAAAGGGCATAACATAATGCATGATGTAGGATAGTATTAATTAAAAAAACTGTTTTATTGAAGGAAGGGAGAATGTGAAGATTTGTAAGTAGAAGTAGAACACATTCTGTTTACCTTCAGACACAGTCATAATAGGACTTAAGGCTTCAATATATGAATTGGGAATGGGTGGGGTGAACAGAGTTCAGTCTATAATATCCAGTAAAATCTAAAGGAGTGCACATGTCTTTTGAAATCTGAATCCAAGAAGTAATTTTTTGGAAAGGAGGTAAAATAAGAATACATTTTTACAAATAATAATTGTCTGTTTTAGTATCATGGTTATATTTTAAGCATATAAACTATATAAACTTTTAACGTAGTAATTTCAATTGTATGCTTTCCATTCATCGTTAAGTTCTCTTCTCTGATGTAAGGCATGAGTCCAAAATAATCAAATGTAAATGAACCTTATTCATCTACTAAAAATTGCTTTTAAATGTTATATATATCTTTAAAAAGAATATAGGGACATGATTTGTTTTTCTACAATGCTGATTTATACATCTATGTTAAGAAACTAGAAATAAAGAGATTTAATTATTTTTCTTTAAACTTAATTAACAGAACTGAAATTTAAGATTGTCTAGAATCTGTTAAATATAAAGGAATAAGAAAATAGCATAAGGTGAGGCCAACAGGTGGCATGGTGGCTAAGGCGCTGGACTCCTACATGGCTTACCATGATGTAAATCCTGGACATGATACAGCAACTTGAAACTCACACTGGGTGCATGTGCATGCATGCCCCAAATCCAAAGAGACAAGGGATCATGGTGTGGCCATCCCCCCTTGGAGATGACTTTTCATTTTTTACTCTTGCTGCCGCCTCTGTCTATCTCTCTGTCAAGCTCACATTATGGCAAAATTAATTAATTAATAAAAAAATATATAGCATAAACCAATTACTATATACTGTTATGTGATATGGTAATATTTATCTAACTCTGAGGAAAGAATAGCATCTGAAACAAAAAAGGTCATGGTAAACAAACCAATTGACAGATTTAACTATATTAAGAGAAGAAAAACATATTTTTGAGTCAAAAATATTAAAAGTGACAGTAAAGAAAAATTACAAGTGAAATCTTTGTAATAAATGTGGCAGAAAAGTCATTGTCTTTTACTGTAAAGCATTTGATGGAGAGAGACAGAGTCATCCCCTAGCCGGATGACCACACCATAATCCCTTCTCCTTCATTCTCTCAGGATTTTGGACATACATACACATGTGCTGGGAATGATTTTAAACCACTGTGTCTGGGAATCACATCACTGTTAACCATGTCCAGTGCCTTTACCAACACACCACCTGCTAATCTCCAATCAACAATATTTTTAAAAGTTTAGTTATTTGCATAACTCGGGAACTAGCAGTTAGCGTAATGGCTATGTCGCTGGACTCCTATGTAGTCGACCGTGGTTCACGTCCCAGACCCGGTGGCTTAAAACTCACGCCGGGCACGTGTGCGTGCGTGCCCAAGATTCCGAGAGGAGAATGGAGGAGAAGGGATTGCGGCGTGGCCATCCCCCCCGGGGGCTGATTTCTCGCTTTCTGTCTCTATGTCTCTGTCTGTCTGGCGAGCGCACGCGCCCTATAGTGAAAAACCTCTCCAATTACTTGCATAACTCAAAAAATCCCTGCTTAAAATAAAGAATAAAAATTGAGGAACCAGCAGATAGTGTAATGGTTTCATCACTGGACTCTCATATGGCTGATTATGGTTTGAGTCCTAGACTCATGACTTGAAACTCCTACTGGAAGCATATGCGTGCGTGCCTAAGATTCCAGGAGGAGAATGGATTGCAGCGTGGTAATCCCCCCGGGGTGGGGGTGATTTCTTACTTTCTGTATTTCTGTCACTCTCTGTCTCTCCAGAGAGCTCATGTGCCTTATAGCAAATATCTCTCAAAAAAATTGATAAAAAATAAGCCATAAACAATATGTCTTTTTTTTTCACTTTTTGCTGCCACATTAAAAAAAAAAGAATAATACTACCTTCTTTTGAAAATTATTGTCAAAAAATGAAAAGAATTCTTTCATTTGCAAAAATAAAATATAAATTGATTGCAATCTTTGAAGAATAATTTAGTATAAATTACCAAAGACCTTGAATTGTATTCTTAATTTTACCCAATATCCAGTTCCAGAAATTTATCTTACAGAAGCAGTCAGAAAAGTACATATGTATATCTTGATGTAAATTAAATAATTTTATCAATTTTCAGAGCTAAATAATTTTTTTTTTGGCCAGAGATCAATGAAATAAATGATGGTACATTTATGATAGCACATGAATCAACCATTAAAACAATTTTTAGGGCGAGCCCTGTAGCTCAGCCTTAAATGGTACACAGAGGAAGCTAAAACACTCATGGTCAACCAAAGTTTGAGTCCTGGCCCTGGCAGCTTGAAAAATATGCTGGGCACATTGACAAGTGCCTAGCATCCTGATGGCATGGGGGATTGGGAACTGGAGGAAAGAAGATTGTGGCATGACCAGGCCATATTGGAAAGTGTTCTTTCTCTTGTACATACACATGTGCCCTCTGGCATAAAGGATATTTTTTAGGGGCCAGTAGGTGGTATGGTGGTTAAGGTGCTGGACTCCCATATGGCTGATGGAGGTTTGATTCCCATACCTGGCAACTTGCTTTCTTACTCTCTGTCTCTGTCTCTGTCTTTTTCTCTCAGTGAGTGTACATGCCCTATAGTAAATTTAAAAATAATAATAATAAAAATAAAATTAAATACGTCTTTTAAAATAAGTTTTAGAAAAAAGTTAGTAATGTGGGACCAGCAGATGGCATAACAGTTATGTCATTGGACTCCCACATGGCTGATCACAATTTGAGTCCTACACTGGGAATTTAAAACCCATGACAGGTGCATGCATGTGCCTACCCAAGATCCTGAGAGGAGAATGAAGGATAAGGGCTTGTGGCATGGCCATACCCACTGGGAAGTGATTTCTCATCTTCCCTCTCCCTCTCTCTCTGGTGAGCACATATGCCCTAAGGCAAAAACCTCCAAAAATAACAAAAGTTAGTAACATGATAGAATACATATAAGTAGCTTTTAAATAAATAAAAAAGCACATAGTGTATAGTAATGTTTCAAATTTAGTTTCAAAAATTTTGTTTAGATTCAAATTTAGATATCCAAACTTTTGAAATATTCCTGGTTAGTCTAAATTAAAAATTTGTTTGAAGTTTATTTATTTCCTGAAGGAGGGCACCCCTGACAGTGAACACAGACCAGCATCCAGCCAGGATCCTGGTGCTCTGATGTGTTCAGGTGGATCCAAGAAGTAAACCTGGGGACTTCTCTTCTGACCTAGGGCATTGCTCAGCAGCACCCCTATGCCTGTGTCACTGCAGCCGAGCCTAAATTAACATTCAATGAAGAGATTTCTGTTTGTGTGACCAAGTTTAATACATTTACTTATTTTAAAGTGAATATAGAATCACAATTATAAAGATGATAATATTGGGTAAATGTTAAATTATTCAATAAATAGTTTGGATAATTAGCATCTTCTATGCAATAAAAAAGTTCCATAATTATCAAAAGATAAGCAACAAGTAGAGCAAAACATGTGCTCTCAGTGGCCGAGAATGGTAGGTGTCTGCTAAAGTTCATGCTCCGAGTCAATACATGAAATTGGGGCTAGTCAGATATATGTCCTCATTTCCTTTTTGCCCAATATTCCCGTGAGAGTGGTCCTAGTGCATGAAATGTGAGCAGAGGTAATCCACTTTCAGCCTAGGAGCTTAAAGAAGCAGCTCAGATGCTTTCATTCTTTCTTTTTCTACTGGAAAGCTGAATGCAGAGGCTGTGGAGAACTCTGAAGTCAGCCTTGAAATGGAATGGGCTCCAATCACCGAAAAGCCATCTATTACTGAGACACACATTACATGAGTGACATGACATGTAAATAATAGACAAACTGCCTATCAGTAATAGGTACATTTATTTTATATCAGTCTTCCAGAATTTACAGTCTTGTTTCATTATATTGTTAATCATTCTAATAAAATTGCTAAAAAACAAAGTAGCTTAAAAAGCCCAGATGCACAGTGTGTGCTGGCTGATGCTCTTACAGAGCGGGGTCAGGCCACATGGAAAGCCCAAGTCAAATTCTTTTGATTCCCAGCCCACTCTAAAAAGCCAGGCATGTAAGAATGTACCTACCTGTAGTCCCAGCTCTCAGAAGGCTGAGGCAGGAGGATCATGACACAACAAGACCCTATCTAAATTTAAGTATTTAAAAAGGCTCACATTTTAATATTAATAAACATATAGATTTTTAAATAGAGAATATAAATCCAAATTTCATAACGGATACTACAATTAACTATTAGCCATTAGAGATCTATAAATTCAAGAGTGATAAGAAAAAGAAATTTCTTTCCTGCTTCTCATGATAAATTGGCAAAGGTTTGTTAATAATGCAGTTAGTAATGGTGTGGGGGAGAATCTGGGATTCTTGTATACCATTAGTGAGAGTAACTAATAGTTACTTTTCTTTTTGGGTAGGAAATTTTTTAGAACTTAGAAAAATGTATAAGTATTTTAAAATTTACCCAGGAATGATTTCTGATGTCTGTTCTTTAGAGATTTCTTTCATTGCCCAGCTGATGGGATGGTGGTTAAGGCAGCTGAATCCCACATGGCCAACAGCACAATTTGAGTCCTAGATCTGACTGCTTGGAAAACAAGCTGGGGGGTATATGCATGCATGCCCAGATACCAAAAGGGATTAAGGTGTGGCACTTGGAGGTGCTTTCTCATTTTCTCACTCTTTCTCTCTGGCAAGTGCACATGCACTATGGCAAAAATTGAAAAAAAAAAAAAAAAAGATTTCTTTCACAAATATATCCAGAACAAATATCTACTATAGCTGTGAAATTACAAAAAGGTGATAAATACACATCATTACTGAACTGGGACTAGTTAACTAATATATAAAATTTCTATAGCATAGTATGTGGTAATAAAAAAATAAGATGAATATATGTCAAGATATTATCAAAACATCTCATTAGATAAAATAAGCAAATATACAGTATAAGTCATTACATGAATTAAATTTAGATCTACAAATGGACAATAAAATGTTTTTTATTTATTTTTTTCTTTTTTTGGAGGGGTTTTTGCTCTAGGGCTCATGCACTTGCCAGAAAGACAGAGAGAGACAGAGAGACAGCCTTAAACTTTCAGTTCTTCTAACTTATTTTTATTTTATTTATTTTTTCTAGATCTTTGAGCCATTTTTAAATTGTTTTAATTTTAATTTTTATACAATCACTATATATCATTATAGCATGCAAAATGAATTTTCCCAGCATTAATATACTGTTAGTACAGTTAAAAATATTATCATACACATTATCAACAGATAATTTTTCATTTTTGTGTCCCTTAAATGTTTTGATTCTTTCTTCCTCCCCTTGATTTCCTTCTTACCTTCTCCCATTTCCCACCTTCCTCCCACACTGTCTCTAGTATCCACAATTGTTCTCCATGCTCTTACATCTTCCAATCTTTCAGTATCTGCCATAGAGTACAGACATTCCATGTATTTTAAGAAGGGACATACAATGCCTCTCTTTCATAGCCTGGTTTGCTTCGCTTAGTATTAAATCTTCCATATTTACTCTCTGCTTCGTATATGTCTCTCTCAGGCTGATTCACATGGGAAGGTCCATGGTTCACATCAGGAGACACTTCCCTGACTATACCACTACACAGATGCCCATGTTTTGGGGCTGGCTTATGCTGGAGGTAGACTGCAGTATAAAATACCTTCTTGGGGGTTCTCTCTTTCTCTCTGTCTTTCTTGTTCACAGAAGAAATAAATCTAAAAATAGTTAAATCTTTAATTTCTCTTTAAATGTAAATACTATTGATTTTAAAAGGCTTCATGAAGATTCTCCAAATGGAGTAAATACAAAATAAAGCAAATCTTGTGTTTATTTTATTTTTAACAATTATTTATTTAAAAAAATTATTATTATTATTTAACTTGCACATCTGCTCACTAGAGAGAGATAGAAGGAGAGAGGGAAATTGATACAGGAAGCTGCTAGGTCCAGAATTTGAACCACAGTCTCCCATGTGGGAATCCAGCACCTTAATTACCATGCCAGCTGTGATCACAGGTACACACGTATGTGTTAGCTGTCAGAGGAGATGGAAAGCAATCCTGGAATTGCCTCACATGGCCTCAGCATCACAAACATTGACTACTGCCGCACCACTATGGCTTGTATTTCTTATTTTTATATGAAAATCATGCTGGTTCATTCCTAGCTAATTTGCTGTTATGATGTTGACAAAGAAATCTATTTGGCTCTTATAGGATTTATTACTGTAAGAAACTAGAAAGAAAAACATATTTTCTCTGCTTTAATTTTCTAGTCACAACATAACAGTTACCAAGGCAGTGCACTTTATGATAAGATCCTGAGTTTCAAGAGTTTATAAAGGCTGTTTCTCCTTTTTTAAAAATGATGCTATGAATTCCAACAAGATACTCCATTTTATTATGTAAGAAATATTGTTGATTAACCCTCGAAAATTAAATCCCACAATAGATAAAAACTCCCTTAAGTAAACTCTTGTGTGCAATGAGAAATATTAAAGAAATTATAATACATGTTATCTTTAGCACCTTTGAATAATAAACATAAGAAATTTTTTTATCTCTAGTATATATAGTGAAACCATCTCATGAGAAACAACACTAAAAGCAGTATTAAACACAATGTAAAACTGTTTTACACTAATATAATTCACTAAAAAATGACAGGTTGACAGTTTAAATAGCCTGAAGCTTCATTTTGCTAATGTTCACTTTTCTGCTTTCTCATTTGAAGATATTTCTAAGAGATAGTCACCGTTAAGGTGCTGGGCTTCCACGTGGCCAACTGTGGCTGGAGTCTCAGAACAAGTGGCCAGAAAATCGCACTGGGTGTATGTATGTGCATGCTCAAAATCCCGAGGGGAGAATGGAGGAGAAGGGACTGCAGCATGGCCATACCTCCTGGGTGGGGGGTGATTCCTTACTTTCTTCTCTCTGTTTCTTTCCAGTGAGCATATACTCCCTATGGTAAAAACCAAAGAGAAAACAAAAAAAGTAATTCTGGTAATGCTAAGGACATCAAGAGAGTAAAATATTTTGTCATTTGTGAAGTTTTGTTGAGTATTAGATGTAAATAAACTTTTACATTTATCTTTAAAGATGTAAAAATATTTATCTAAATACTGTTGCCATTAGAAAGCATGATCTACTTTTTGAACCTGTCACTACTCAAAATGTCTTCTTTAACATTGCATTATTAAACAAAGTTATTTCTGGGACCAAAAGTTGATATAATGGCTATGTCGCTGGACTCCCATGTAGTTGACTGTGGTTTGAGTCCTGGAACCAGGGGTTTAAACTCATGCTGGGCACATGTGCATGTGTGCCCAAGATCCCAAGAGGAGAATGGAGAAGGGATTGCGGTGTGGCCATCCCCTCCTGGGGGGTGATTTTTCACTTTCTGTCTCTTTGTCTCTCTCTGCCTTTCTGGTGAGTGCACACACCCTATAGCAAATCCCCCCCCCCCAAAAAAAGAAAGAAAAGTAAAAAAGAAAAAAGTTATTTCTTTTGGGAGAGAAAAATCTCCGAAATTATTCTAACTATAAAATCAAAAGGTACTTATCTCTGGGAACCAGCAGTTAGCATAATGGCTATGTCGCTGGACGCCCACGTAGTCGACCGTGGTTCGCGTCCCGGATCCGGTGGCTTAAAACTCACGCCGGGCGCGTGTGCGTGCGTGCCCAAGATCCCGAGAGGAGAATGGAGGAGAAGGGATTGCGCCGTGACCATCCCCCCTGGGGGGTGATTTCTCACTTTCTGTCTCTATGTCTCTCTGTCTGTCTGGCGAGCGCACGCGCCTTATAGCAAAAAAACCTCTCCAAAAAAAAAAAAAAAAGGTACTTATCTCTTAAATAAATAGGTAGTACAATATAATAAAATATATGTTCATCTTTCCTATGATTTATAAGACAAAATAGTCATTAAAATGACTACTTGGTTATTTAAAAAAATGGAAAAATTTCCCTTATATGATTATTTAAGTTAAACTAATACAAGTAGTAAATTATATCAGCATTTATAATTACAGTGTATATTTCTAGCCTTTTGGCAACCTGGAGACAGTATTTTTTGTTAATATTGCTAGTGGAAATGACAAAATGGAAAGCAAATGCTTTGTCCTTGACTGTAAGAAGAAACCATGACAATGACAGAAAAAACCAAATAGTTTCATCTCATATATTGATATTCTCCCCCTTAGTGTGGTGAAATGGGTATCTCACAAAAATAAAAGTATATATGCTTCTTCAACTTAAATTATCCTCTTAATCTAAAGCATGTAAGAATAGAAAGAGAAAGGTTATTCCAACCAGTGCTTTCCTTTATTTTGGCTGCATTTAATAAATTTTAAGGGGCTGACATTTTGTGTTGTTGTGTTCTATTTAATATTGTAGTTTTGTTTTTGTTTGTTTGTTTGTTTTCCAGAGAGGTTTTTGCTATAGGGTGGGTGCACTCACCAGAAAGACAGAGAGAGAGAGAGAGAGAGAGAGAGAGAGAGAGAGAGAGAAAGCGAGAAATCACTCCCAGGGGGGATGGCCATGCCACAATCCCTTCTCCTCCATTCTCTTCCTCTCGGGATCTTGGGCACGTCCACACATGCCCCCCAGCATGAGTTTAAGTCACCGGGTCAGGACTTGAACTGCGGCCAACTACATGGGAGTTCAGCAATATAGCCATTATGCTAACTGCTCGTCTCTAATATTGTGGTTTTAATTCTTGCTTGAGTCAATAGATTTTGAGAACTTCAAGTTCTATGAAAGTTGAAATTTTACTTTAACAGTTTGTCATTATATTAATTTAAATAATTTAAATAAAGTAATTAAATTTAATTTAGCTGTGTAAGTAAATTTAGTATGTACATGTGTGATCATAGGTTGGGTACATTAACTTGCTGGGATTGTCATAACCAAGTAGAACAGACTGGATACTAAACAACAGAAACTTACTTTTTCACAATTCTGGAAGATATAGTACATGGGAAAGATCAAGGCATTGGTAGGGTTTGTTTCTTCTGTAAGTCTTTTCTCTGGGCTTGTGAGTAACCATCTTCTTCCAAATTTTCTCTTTCTACAAGGGCACCAGTCACATGGAGTTGAAGTTTAGTTATTTCTGGGTGATGCGATTGCTGTTGAGTTTTATCCATTATGATACACTTCTTTTGAAGAATTTCTAATAATACTGCTTTTCTGATTATTCTCCTGTTAAAAAATTAATAATATTAATGTCTTACTCCTCAATTCTGAGTATGAAGTTAGTGCCATTTTTCCTTCAATGCCAAAGGAAAGTGACATATGTGTACAGAATAACAATAATTTTTCATAACTAACCCTTCCCATTAATATAATACCACAAGGATACATTGCAATAGTACTTTTCCCAACACATTAAAAAACTATTATTTTAGAAAAAACATGTTCTTGCTATAGAACCATTTTTATACTATCATGATTGTTTTAAAATATCATTAAAATAAATATTTCTACTTCTTAATTAGATTAAAATGTACTTCAAAATGTCTATAAGTGAAATATTAAATTATGTATTAAATTCAAGTCAACATTTTAACATATTTTTCTCTATGTAATCTTTCATAATCATTATGCTCTTTGGGAGAATTAGTTAATTATTTAACATACTAGGAAAAATAAATTCTTAGATTTTGATTTATTTTTAATTGATACATAATAATCATACATATTTGTGGAGTGCAGTGTGATGTTTTGGCACATGTATACATAGTGTAATAATCAAATCAGGGTGTTTATTATTTCCATTGCCTCAAACGTCATTTCTTTTTTTTTTTTTTTTGGAGAGGTTTTTGCTATAGGGCGTGTGCGCTTGCCAGAGAGACAGAGACAGAGAGATAGAAAGCGAGAAGTCACCCCCCCCATGGGGGATGGTCACGCCACAATCCCTTCTCCTCCATTCTCCTCTCAGGATCTTGGGCACGCACGCACATGCACCCGGCGTGATTTTTAAGCCACCGGGTCCGGGACGCGAACCGCGGTCAACTACGTGGGAATCCAGCGACATAGCCATTATGCTAACTGCTGGTTCCCAAACGTCATTTCTTCATATTGGAAATATTCACAATCCTTCTAGCTATTTTGAAATATATGATGAAACGTATGATATATTATTGTTGATTATACCTTTCCTGTTATGTTATAGAATGATAGAACCCATTCTTCCTATCTAAGAATAATTTTGTACCTGTTAACATCTTCTATCCTCTACCCTCTGTCTTTCCTAGCTTCTGGTAACCACTATTCTATTCTCTACTATGAGATCAATTATTCTGGCTTTCACACTTAAGTCAGAACATGCAGCATTTGTCTTTAAATGCCTGGTGTATTTCAATTAACATAATATCTTTCAGTCTTATCCATGTTGCTATGGGTGAAAGGGTTTTATTCCTTTTTATGACTGAGTAATTGTTCATTGTGTATATACAGTCATGTGTTGCTTAACAATGTGATACTTTCTGATAAATGTGTCATTAGGCAATTTAGTCATCGTGTAAACATAGAGTGTACTTATACAAACATAGATGATGCAGTTTACCACACACCTAAGGTATGTGGTGTAGCTTATTATAACTTATAAAATCACCTTTATCTATGTCTATCATTGACTGAAGCATCGTTATGCAATGCGTGACTATATACACTTTCTTTATCCATTCATTCCTTGATGGATACTTAGATTGATTCTGTATCTTCACTATTAATAGTGTAGCAATAAACATGGAGTGTTGATATCTCTGTGACATAGTAATTTAATTTATTTGGATATATGTATAGGAGATGCGATGGGTGATTGCCAGATCTTACTGTATGTGTATTCTTTTTTCTTCCTTTTCTTTTTCTTTTTCCTTTTCCTTTTCCTTTTCCTTTTCTTTTTCTTTTTCTTTTTCTTTTTCTTTTTCTTTTTCTTTTTCTTTTTCTTTTTCTTTTTCTTTTCTTTTCTTTTTTTTTCTTTTCTTTTCTTTGTTTTCTTTTCTTTTCTTTCCTTTTCTTTTCTTCTATAGGGCATGTGTGCTCACCAGGGAGACAGAGAGGCAGAAAATGAGAAATCATGCCCTGGGAGGGATGGCCATGGAACAATCCCTTCTCCTCCATTTTCTTCGTAGGGTCTTGGGCATGCACTCACATGCAACCGGTGTGAGTTTTAAGTCACCAGGTCCAGGACTTGAACATGATCGGTCATATGGGAGTCCAGCAACGTAACCACTATACCATCTGCTGGTGTTGGTAGGTATATTCTTAATTTTTGAGGAACATCCACACTATTTTTCATAATAGCTGCACCAATTTATGTTTGCACCAACAGTGTATAAGGATTCCCTTTTCTCCACAACCGTAGGGGCATTTACTATTTTTTTTTTCTTCTTGATGATACTTTGCTGTGGTTTTGATTTGCATTTCCTCGATGACTAGTTATATTGAACATTTAAAAAAGCATATTTTTTTGCCATTTGTATGTCTTCCTTTGAGGAATGTTTATTCAGGTTTTTTGCTCATTTTTGAATAAAGGTATTGCTTTTATTTTGCTCCCAAGTTGCTTCAATACTTTATATATTCTGGTTCATATCCCTTGTCAGATACATAGTTTGCAAATATTTTCTACCCCTTTTAAGGCTGCCTCTTCACTCTGTTTTTTTTTTTTTCCTTTGCTATGCAGAGCTTTTTGATTTAATCCCATTGGCCTATTTTGCTTTTTCTGCCTGTGCTTTTGAGGTATTATTCAAAAATCCTTGCCCAGACCAATGTCATGGAGCACTTCCCCTTGCTAAAATAATTTCATATCAAAAAATATTTTTTCTGATATCTCAGAAAATCCTTTATACTATTAATCTCTGAATAAGTGTGCTGAGATCAATTTTTTTTAACTAGATAAAATTCTGTTTAAGATTTTAATGGAGTGTTTTTTAGAGTATTGTTCCAGGCATTTGGCAGAAGATAGAAAACTGATGTGATGAATCTGTTCCAATGAAGTATATGAAAACAAGAAATCTGTGCAACAGTTAGATTTATAACTTACTGTATAGCCAACAATTAAAAAGAGAAAGAACTGCTGTTTTAGTTAGTATTTCTGTATTTTTTTTTAACAAATATATCGTAAGCTAATTCTTTATAAACTGAAGGACAAAAAACAAAGAGTTTTACACAATCTAAATCACCTGAAAGTAAGATCTGGGTTATATGTCCTGAACAGTTTACTAGTCTGTTGTGTGTATAATATAAGGAGGACAGAAACAAACTGTGTGTTCTGCAGAACCTAAAGACTTTTCAGAATCTCTATACTACCACACAGCTGGAAGAGGAAGTCCATTGTATGTTTTGTGCAAGGAAATTGTGTTTATCTCCAACCCCAAATAATGAATGTTAGGCTTGGAGCTTCAACATCAACAAAATGAAAGAATCTTATATATGGCCATATGTGAAAGGAGTGATAAGGATGCAAAGACAATTGATGAGAAGTTTACCGTGAACACATGTATTTCATCCACTTTGAGAGCTTTGAATAGAGAAGTCAACCTGAGAGCCAAGGGATAGAATCCCTAGGAAAACCAAGACAGCCTAAGATGTCTAAAATAGATTCCACTGCATTTTTAACCAAATAACTTTTTCCCATGTAAAGTTTGTTCAAAAGTATGGAAGTATGAGTGACTCCATCAGTTCAATAAAAGTATTCAGAGTTAACACTTAATAAGCAACCAAATCACACCACATGCTTTAACTCATTTAAGTCACACAACTCCTGGAAGAGGAAGGTGAGAATGTGATAAAACACTACCACCTCCAAGGAGGATGGGACCATAGTCCCTTCTCCACTAGCCTCTTGGGATTTGGAGAATGTATAGGCATGCGCCTGTGGTGTTTTTCAAGCTATCAGGTCTAGGGCTCCAATTATGCAAGTGGTCATGTAGGTTTCAGCCACCTTAACCACCATGCATTAGGCTAGCCCCTGCAAAGTATATTTAGTGATAAAGCATGAAAAAGATATGTTGCAGTATGAAAATATTAATGTTTTTCATTCACACACATCTAGATTGACAATTTTGAGTCAACTAATAAAACAATAAGTAATATTGTTTTGATAATAAATAATAAGTTAACATTATTTTGATAAGTCTATTACTTGCTTTATTAAATTAAAACAAGTCACCTATTCAGATCATCTGTCCTCAAAAAAACAAACCAAAAAATACTCTTTCTGAGATGTCACCTTATATATAGGTGTGGGAGTGTATGAGTGTGTGCATGTGTATCCTGTAAATAGGATTACTCTGAACAATCTGGTTTCACAGTGAATTTAATGAAATAGATAAAATCCTACTAAGGAAATTCAGGGAATCAATTTCTGAATTTAAATAATGTCAGCTGAATATTCCATTTCTTTCCTACATTTTCTTTCCAAGTGACACTTTAGTTTTTTTAAAAATTATTATTTATTTAATTTTATTTATTTGTTCATTCAGTTATTTTAATTTGACCAGAGAGAGAGAGAGAAAGGGACAAAGGAAGCCGCCAGATCCAGGAGTTGAACCATGGTTGGCCATGTGGGAGTGTCCAGCACTCTAACCACCACGCCACCTGCTGGTCCCTGTGACACTTTAGTTTTTGAATCACTGTTTAATTGATGATGGATAAGTTGCATACAGAAACAGTATGAGCTTTCTTCACAAACTGCTTGCTGTTAATTCTCTATTAGTGACAGCTTTGGAAAGAGATTGAGATTATTGACCTGAAGTTTACTGTAATGCTTTCATAGTTGTTATATGTTGACAACTATACTTTGTTAGATTATTAGCTATATACAAGTTAATATATTACTCCCAAAATAATAGGGAAAAAAGGAAAAAAGAAAGATTTCATCTATATTTATAGAAATGAGTTAGAAATCACTAATGAGGTTATTGAAGTAAAATGTCTTGGCATTGAAGTAACTAACACTGAATTATGAACAACATCATTCATTTATCATCCTATATATCACTACAATACATTTTAAAAAGACAAGAGGAGAGGGAGTATGATTTGAATTCCTTAAAGTTGAGGTCAATGGTATAAAACAACTTTACCTTCTTCCTGCCTGGCACAGAGTAGGTAGCAAATAAAATCTAGTTAAACTGGCTGTTAGTAACAATGCCCTCCACTTTCTATCTTCTCACTGTATGCTTCCTATGAATGCTTTGCTCTTGAGAACATTGATAGACTATTCAAAAATTTTTGTTTAAATCTCATTGTAGTGTTTCATAATATCTGAATTATTTTTAAAAGTATTTGGGGATTTTTTTATTTTAAAAATTTGTTTTATTTATTTTTAAATCAATAGATCAAATTGTACAAAGTTACTTTAATTCTATTTTCAAAATATACTTTTTCATAGAAAAATGGAGTTAAAGTACCAATATATTTGGTTGCAAAAGAGATTTAAATTTGTATATTTTTCCATTATATACATTTTCCATGAACTTATTGATGACACCTTGAATGTATTTATTGTGTTCAACATAATGTTTTGAAGTACACAGACATTGCAGAATGTATCTAGCTAATTAATACATGCATTAGCTCACATAGTTACTCTTCTGATGAGGACACTTAACATCCACTTAGAATTTTTCAGGAATATAATATATTGTTATTAACTATAGTCACCCTATTCTATACTAGATGTCTTGAACTTATTCTTATCTAAATAAAATGTTGAATATTTTGATCATCATCTCCTTAACTATCCCATCTTCCCCTAACAACTCAAGCCTGTGGTTATGACTATTTTACCCTCAACTTCTATAAAATTGACTTTTTTAGATTCATTCGTCCATTACTTCCAAGATAGAGAGTCATAGAGCAAGAAACAGGTACCCACAACAAGATCCCCGCGCCACGATCTACCCTGAGTTCCAGCTAGTCTGGACCAGTGGCATGTAGTCATGTGCCCAGCATGCCCAGGGAGATCCTTGGATGTGAACCCGGGATTTCTTCCATGTGAGTCCAGATGCATTGCTATGGTGCCAACCCCTGGACCCTTTAATAACTTATTTTGATAGAATTAAATAGATCTGAAGAGAACAGTCTTTATCTCTTTACTTCTTTAACATAAATTGGGATAGTGATTGCCAGTCTTTGCAAAATGTTACATTCAATGAGTTTAGCTGTGATTCAATTCCAGTGAATTTAAAACTTATTTTTCTTCATTAGGGTCCCATAACTGTTAGTCGACTTTTCTTTGTCACACACACACACAAAATGCATAAACACATAATTATAGGCTTAATAGTCTTTGTTCAATAAGCTTTGGAGACCTTATGCCAAACTGAGTTAAACCGAAGTCTTTATTGCATACCTCCTCTCATTTCATTTGTTATGTTCCATACTCATTGCCAAATAAACAGAAGTTACATGACATGCCGTATTTCTGGGCCTCTGTACAGCCCAGAACACTGATACTTACCACATGTCTTAACTGTGTCTTGGAAAGTGTTTCACGGTATAATAGAAATGGTCTTTAAATAGCAAATTGCTAAGGGGCCAGATAGTAAATCTATTCAATTTTTTTTGCTTTTTATTTTTAGAATAGTTTTATATTGACAAAAAAACTATGAAGATTGTACAGTTTCACTATAGTGACACCTTGTATTATTATATTACATTTGTTACAATTAATGAACCAATATTTATACATTATATATTTTTTCTTTTTTTGGAGAGGTTTTTGCTATAGGGCGCGTGTGCTTACCAGACAGACAGAGAGAGACAGAGAGACAGAAAGTGAGAAATCACCCCCCAGTGGGCATGGCCACGCCACAATCCCTTCTCCTCCATTCTCCTCTTGGGATCTTGGGCACACATGCACATGCGCCCGGAGTGAGTATAAGCCACCGGGTTCAGGACTTGAATCGCAGTCGACTACCTGGGAGTCCAGCGACATAGCCATTACGCTAACTGCTGGTCCCAATATTTATACATTATTAAAGAACTTCTTATTTCGTTCGGGTTTTCTTTATTTTTAACTAATGTATATCTTTACTTTGTTCAATATCTAGTTGAGGATACCATATTGAATTTAGTCATCATATTTCCTTAGGTAAATCTTGGCTGTGACAGTTTGTTCGAATTTTGTTTTTGTTTGTTCAGTTTTAGATTTTTTTTTTTTTTTTTTTTTTTGCCATAGGGGCACAGTACTCCATAGAGAGAAGGAAAGTGAGATATCACCCTTCTAGGGGTATGGCCATTCAGATCTTCTCTCCTCCATTCTCCTCTTGGGGTTTTGGGCACATATGAAAATATGACTGACAAGAGACCTCTTTTATTTTGAATGATCTTGTCAGTTTTGAGTAGCATTAATCATGTATTTTATAGAATGTTGCTCTCTTTTCTTTTGTTTTTCTTTCCACATGGTTAGACTCAGGTTGTGGGTTTTAGGGAGAAAAATTACAGAAAGAAAGTGCCATTTTCATCATATGATATCAAAGGACATACTGTCAACATGACATAATGCTACTGATGACAGTCTCGAGAACAGATTTCTTCACTGTAAATTCTTTTATTTTCTACCTCTATTTCCATATACTTTCCAAATGCTATATATTTTGTCATAGGGTGGGCACCTCACCTCCCCAATGCTATACTTTTGTGAGGAGTTACTATTATCTCCTAAACTTAAGTAGCAGATTGTTATTCTCCATCTCTTTGAGACCAAACCATCTACCTAATTTATTTGGAATTTTCCTGTTTGGTAGATTTACTTACTCTTTTATAGCTATATGTTCATGAGTTTATCTATTCAATAACCTATTTTTTAAATTTTTGTTTGTTTATTATAGGGCATATGGTCTTGCCAGAAAGAGAGAGAGAAAGAGAGAGAGGGAGAGAGAAATTATCCCTTGGTGGGATGGCAATACCACAATCTCTTCTCCATTCTCCTCAGAAGTTTGGGCATGCATGCCCAGACTCCTCTTGTATGTTTTTTCCTCCAGTCTTAAAATCAGTCTTTTCTCCAAGAAATCCAATAATTTTATACACTTACAATATATTTATATTGTTTTGCCACATTTTGCATTCTATCCTGGGACTTCCCTGACTTTGTAAATGATTTTTTTTCCTTTTGTTTTGCACACCTACTGGTTCACTCTTTGTGCTATAAAGCTTTATGAGTTTTAACAAATATACAATGTCATGTATCCATCATTACTGTATCATAGAAAATACTGTAACCTCCTTAGGAAATTCCTTGTGCTTCACCTCTTCAGCCCTACTCACTACCCTTGAAACCATGGATGCCACCAACTTACCACCACTGTAGTTTCAACATTTCTAAAATGGCTTATTTGGAATTACACACGAGGTAGCCTTTTTTGATTGACTTCTTTAATTTAGCACTACACATCAGATTAATTCTTTTATTTGGTAGTTTGAGAGATCATTTCTTATTTTCACTGAGTAGTATTTCATTGTACAGATGTTCCACCACAATTTGTTTATTCACTTGTCTATGGAATGACATATTAGCTGCCTCCAATTTTTGGTGGTTTTGAATAAAGTTGTTATGAACATTTACATGCAGATTTTTGTGTAGGCATGTTTTTAAATCAATGGGGTAAATACCTGGGGGTACAATAGCTGGATCATATCTTAAGAATATGTTTAGCTTTGTAACAAAATATTAAACTATCTTCCAGATGACCATATCATTTTGCGTTTCCATCAATAGTGAGAGGGAGTTCTGGTTGTGGCATATCATCACTAGTCAGTAGTATTGTCAGTTTGGGGAATTTTTGTAATTTAATTTAGATGTGTAGTGGTATATATTGTTCTAGTTTGCAAGTCCTTAAAGACCTATGATACTGGCCTTCTTTTTATACAATTAATTGCCATCTGTTTCTATTCTTAAGTGAGATGCTGTTCAGATCTTTTCTGCAGTCTTAAAAATTGTATTGTTCTCTTATTATTGAATTTTAAGTATTCTTTGTATGCTTTGAATATAGTCTTTTAACAGATATGTGTTTAAAAATATCTTCTTCCAGCCTGTGACTTATCTTTTCATTCTCTTAATGGGGCTTTTCACAGAACAAAAGTTTTACAGTTTCATTAAGCTCTAATTTATAATTTTTTCTAGTTTGTGCTTTTAGTGTTGTATCAAAAAGTCACCAAACCTAAGGTAATTTAGATTTCTTCCTGTTTTCTTCTAAAACTTTAATAATTTTGTATTCTGCAGTTAGGTCTGTGATCAATCTCTAATTAATTTCAGAGAAGATGTAAATTTTGTGTCTTGACTTACACTTTTCCATAAGAGCATTCAATTTTTCCAATAGTGTTTCTTGAAAAGACGATCTTTTCTTCATTGAATTGCTTTTGCTCTTTTATAAAATATCAGTCTATTGAATTTGTGTGGGTGAATTTCTTGGCTCTATATTCCATTACATTAATCTGCAAACATTTTCTTTCACCAGGACAATGATGTCTTACTTACTGTAGTTTTATAGTAATTAATTATTGGAAAGAAATTCTTTCAATAAAAACAATAAGAACGGGACCAGCAGTTAGCATAACGGCTATGTGGCTGGACTCCCACGTAGTTGACCGCGGTTCGCGTCCCGGACCCGGAGGCTTAAAACTCACGCCGGGCGTGTGTGCGTGTGTGCCCAAGATCCTGAGAAGAGAATGGAGGAGAAGAGATTGCGGTGTGACCATCCCCCCTGTGGGGTGATTTCTCACTTTCTGTCTCTATGTCTCTGTCTGTCTGTCTGGCGAGCGCACGCGCCCTGTAGTGAAAAACCTCTCAAAAAAATAAATAAATAAATAAACAAGAAGAACAATAAAATGTGTTTTTTTGTGTGTGTTGGCTCTTCTAGATCTTCAGACTTCTATATGAAGTTTAGAATAATTTTGTCGATATGGAATTTTGTTGAAGCTATATACAAAGTTGGAAATAACCGACAATTTAACAGTGCTAAACTTTCAATCCATGATCTATCATCTGTCTTTATCTATCTATCTATCTATCTATCTATCTATCTATCTATCTATCTATCTAATCTTTCTGTATCTACATAAGTAGAAAATGAAACAAATTATAAACTACAAGCAGTATCAACACTAACTACTTGAACTACTGAATTGTGAGGGAAAACAAAAAGCACATAGTATCATAACATATCAGATCCTAAAGTGACAGAGCAGAAAAATAATCTTTGCTGGAATATTATATATTTGCGTCCATAATTTTCAACTTGTTTTAACACTTTTTTCAAAAACATTATATCCACTTTTGTTTTTTCATTTGCTTTGATGTACTATGCTACATATCAGTATTACAAAAAAGAAGTTTAAACTTTAGGTTGACCCATCACATGAGAAGTCTTGTTTTTTTTCACCTTCTTGTTGACATTTAAAAAATTTCTTTAAAGTCTAAAAATCTCTCTTATCCATATTAATTTAGAAAATAATAAAAAAGAAATCTTATCATTTTTTAGGGACTGCTAAGGGCTTTGAAAATACATAATACTTAGTATCTCAATTAGAATATTATTTATCAATAAGTATTAGCCATAAAAGGGACAACACAGCTAAATGAAGTCTTTGGAGTTGTCTCTAAGGCACGTTAATCTCTCTCTCTCCTTCCCTCTCTTTTTCCTTTTTTACTGTTATCACTTATGACATTACTTCACATTTCCTTTAAGCTACCTTAATGTTGAACTCAAATTGCTAAAAATCTTTGAACATTCTAGTTCATCTTGGTAAACTAGTAGTGGTTAAAATGTTTTATCAAATTTCAGAAAAATCATTGGTCTTATCTTTGTCCTGGATATGGGCAATGCTATCGCATAAGGTTTACCAGCAATGTGCACAGACGAAAACCTGCCATAATTAGCTGCCTTGGATTCATTACATACCCAGTGGTTTGTATACGAGTGTTCTTGTCTTGCTTGTCAATTAGTGTTGCTATTCATGCAGGAGACTTACAATACCAGAAAACATTTGTGTTGCCACTCTATCATAAATAGAAGCCACTTTCATTAAATGTGCATTCTCCATGGAGAGGAAACATCCTTGAACTGCATTAGGAAGAGTCTCAGCTGACTGCCCCTCTTACGGGCTCAGCACTTGCAGCGAATCTGCACCCTCTCTCACTTTGCTCTTGAGCCCCTCTTTTCATTTGAGTCCAAAAGAGCTGTTTTAGTCAATTTGGTTCTGCTGTAACAGAATACCACCGACCGGGATGTTTTATAAATAACAGACTTTCATTCTCACACTTCTGGGGCCTGGAAGGCTCATCAGGGCTTTGGAAGCTTCTGTGTCTGGTGAGGGTCTGCTTCTTGATTCATTGATGTCCTTATATAGTGGAAGGGGAACGACCTTTCTAAGGATTGTTTGAATATGTCCCCCAAAAGTTCATGTGTTGGAAACTTAACTGCCATTGAAACCATATTAAGATAGCAGAAATTTGGGTCATCAGGTAACATGGAAGTAAAGGAAGCCTGAAAAACATGCTGAGCATGTGTGCACACTTGCCAAAAATCCTGAGAATGGAAGAGATGGGATTGTGATGTGGCTATCCACCTCCCACCAGGGGGGTGATTTCTCACTTTCTCTCTCTCTCTGTCTCTCTGTCTCTCTATGGTGAACGTACATGCCCTGTAACAAACAAACAGAAAATAACAGAAATTTAATCTAATTATGGTATTAAGAGTTGGATCTTTAGGGAGGTAATTAGGATTAGATATTATCATCTGGTTGGGCCCCATGGCTAAATCCTGGTAGCTTCTTAAGAAGGGGGAGATTTTCCTGTAAGGCACATACACTTGCTGGAGGGACAAAGACAGTGAGACAGAAAGCAAGAAATCTCCCCCTGGGGTGATGGCCACACCACAATCCCTTCTCCTCCATTTTCCTCTCTGTAACATTGCCATACTTTGGCCACTTGAGACTTTGGGGTGGTAACGGTTTGTTACAGTTGCTATTTGTGTGATGCTTTATCGTTTCTTTGTTAGTTTCCTTAATACTTCCACACCTCTGTAAATAAATACTTAATAATAAAAAAAATCTTTCCACTTAAAAAAAAAAATAAAGAGGACGAGGGAGAAAGACCAGATTTGACACAGAGATCCAGATATGCAAACACTTTTCCTTGCTGTGTGATGCCCTGCACTACTTGAGGACTCTGCAGAGAACCCCCACCGACAAGTAAATCCCCAGTAGATTCAGCCCCTTGACCTTGGAAATCCAAAAAATGTGAGCTGAATAAACTTGTATTCTTTATAAATCACCCAGTCCATGGTATGCAGCTCATAACAACAGAGAAGAAGACTAAGCAAGACACGAATCCCATTCACTAAGCCTCTGTGTTCATCACCCATCCAACCCTAACTGGGTCCCCAAATCCACTCCCTAGTACCATTGCATTAGGGAATAAGTTCTGACGTGTGAATGAGGAGCACACTCAGTCATAACAAGGGCAATGGTTATTTCATTACCTCTCATTTGGCTTAACTTTTTGGAGACATTTCACCCAAATTTGAATCATCTTAATTTGAAAGTGGGCCTGCCCCTACCTACAGTGACCTTTCTCAGTTTAGAAATAGCTTTAAGCCATAGTTTTAAAAATCTATGAAAACAGGGAAAACAGCTTTTTCTTAGAAGAATTCAGATGCGCCCTTCTCCCCACCCACCTACGTATCAATTAGCTCCAGGCTAGAGAAGTCCTTCCCCTCTCTGGAACTATGTCAGAATCAGACATTAACATAGGCTCAGGACCATATTAATCCATATATTAGGAACTTTGGATAGAAAAATATATGTCAGTTTGCATTTATTCGATATATGTTTAATTTATACAACCATGAGCTTATTTTGTTTTATTTATTTATTTATATTTTTTGTTATGTGGAAGTGATTTAGCTCAATGACAGTTGGCCCTAAAACAATGTCTTTCAGTGAACAAGGAGCAGATATTCTAATCATTCTCTTCTGTGTGGGATCCTTCTGAACCATGATGAAATGGAGTACCCAAAATGACAGCAGAGCCACAGTTGAAAACACTGCATTCCCAGCCAGATCTCATATATAGATCCACCACCATATTTTAATCAGACATTTCCAGGAGAAATTGCTTTTTGCCTCCTCTCACCAATTAAAGTTTTCTCTCAATTAAGTACTTTTGCATTTGCACTTGGAGGCCACCTGTTCTAATTAGAAAATTATTTCTGATACCCCATCTTCTGAATACCATTATTTGTAACCCAATTAGCTTGCGCAAATCGCAGTGCTCCAAGGTCACTGCTCTCATTTCAGCCTGTCAGTAAAAGCAGCAAGAGTAACTCACACATCTTAAAACAGTTACAATTAAAAGGAATACTGAGACTTTAACTTAATGTTGTGTCCTCCCTGTGATCTGTCCCTCCAACCTTTTTTTTCCTCCTTGCAACTAGAACTGCTTCAGTATGAGGTAAGGCACTTCCCAGCTCCTTTGAAAAACTTTCTTCTATCAGATACCTCAGCAGTTTGCAAATCTAGGCTTACAAAGTTACAGCCTGCCAGACTAGGCTTGAAATGAGTTTTTACTCTCCTAATACCACCATCGTAGCCGTCTCCATTCCAACCACCGGGACCACAATTTTAGTGTCTGTTTCCTTGCCAGCCAGACACCTGAGATGATGGTTTCCTGCTACTTATTCTTTTGGAAAACCTCAGGTGCCTCTTCTATTGAACCAATGAAAACCACATGGAGATGATACATTTTGCTTGCTTCAGGGATTTTTTTTTTTTTTTTTTTTTAACTAGTGGGCTAAAGAGTCAAAAAGCCAGAGTCAAAAGGAAGAGAACAAATGTTGGCATCTATCCTTCTCAGTTCCCTAGTTACCCAGCCTTTGTTGACAGGACCAGGAATGACTAAAAGTGTAATCCTGGGGGCTAGTAGGTCACATGGTGGTTAAGGCACTGGACTCCCATGTGGCCAACCACAGTTAGAGTCCTGGACCTGGTGATTTAAAAATCATGCCAGGTGCATGTGCGTGCACGCCCAAATTCCCAACAGGAGAATAGAGGAAGGGATTGTAGCGTGTCCATCCCCCGGTAGTGATTTCTCATTTTCCTTCTCAATGTCTCTGTTTCTCTCTTGTGAGTACACACACTATATGGTAAAACCCTTTTTAAAAAAGCAACCCTAAATTTTTTCTGAGATCATATGAGTCTAGATTTCATGTATATTTACACAATATACATGAAATATAGGCATAATGTGAAGCTTTGCATTAATTTTACTAAACTCTTTGGAGTTTTCATTATGAGAATGGTCCTAGAAGTGTGGCCATAGACTCAGTCAAGTGACATAGGTGTTTTTATACACACAAAACTGCTGCACAAAGCCAGGGAAACAATAGCAGTTTCAGTCATAAGGACAACTTTCTTTGGCTTTCAAATCCCTGTAAAATTACCTAGTATCAGTTGAATAGAGTGAGTAGTTCATTATTCCATTGTAGAACAACTTTGCCATTTCTTATGGAGGTAGGATATTTCTGGACTTTGCTGACATCTCTGCTTACCAACCAAAAGCACAGACTGCCAGCTAAGTAATCCTTTCATGTTTACTGAGCGGCTAAGTGAACTAGAGGTAAGTTTCCTAGGTGTATCACTCTCCGGGTTTTAGGCATACTTGAAATTCATTCTTAAAGATAATTGATTCTGATTTTTACTTACCACTGAAAATAAGTTCAACAGTAATTACATTCATAATATCATAGATTTTTGCATTAATTTGTCCAGAGAAACAAAATATACATATATTCATACACACTTCTGCAATGAGGAAAACTCTATATGGTGAAAATTGTTCATACGTTAAGGAGCTCAAGAACTCCTCTACTGTGCTGTCTGGAAGATGGAAAATTAGAAAGGAGTGGTATAATTCAGTTCGAGTCAGAAGACCCGAGAACCAGGAGGGCTGATATCCAAAGGCAGAAAAAGAGGCTATCTCAGCTAAAGAAGAGAAAGAATTCACCTTTCTTCTACTTAAAACAAATTTTAAAATTTTCTTCATGAAAGAGAGTTACAGAGAGAGACAGAGAGGTGCAGGGAGAGAGAGAAGGAGAGAAAGTAGGGACGAGGAGAGAGAGAGAGATTACCCCAACAGGGTCTTCATGTCACAATTCACTACCAGTCTCAGACAGTCTGGTTCACTGGCATTCATGTTTGTCTCATGTGCACAGAGAAGTCTTGGGTCACAAATCAAGAACTTCCCCATGTGGGTCCAGTTGTGTCATTGCTATATCACCATTTGGCCCCCTTTCTTTTACCCTTTTGTTCTATCCTGGCTCAATGGATTGGACAATGCTTACTGGCATTGATGAGGGTGGGTCTTCTATACTCAGTTTACGAATTCAAACGTTAATAACTTCTTAAAACATCTCATAAACTCACTCAAGATAATATTTTATCTATGTGGACATCTGTTAGCTTAGTGAAGTTGACACAAAATTAACTACCAATTGTCTTTGGAAAAATGTTACCAAAATAAAAATGATGTTTACCAAGTAATGCATTCCCTAAAGGTTACATGTTACTAAATTGAGTTCATTGTGAAATAAATGCTGGTGATTAGCCTACTTGATATTGGACTTCTACAGAAAGTCTTGAAAGATTTTTCTCTAATGAAGTTAGGCAACTGATAATATGCACTTTGAACAAGTTTGAACCCAATGGGTCTCTGAAAAAATAACATCTGTAATATACTCTTTAGTTTGGGACATGGAGCTTTCAAGGAACTATAACGTGTTTGGATTTAAGTGGTCATCTTAAGAAAAATTTTAGCCCTTTCTACTGGTATCTTTGACACTTTCTTTTTGACAGTTGGGACTTTTTTTTTTTTTAACAACCGTATTGCCAACACTTTCTCGACCTTCTTGTTATAATGTCAGTCCTACCAGTGAATAAGCGGGCATCTTTCATCTTATCTTTTCACAGCCACCTGTATAGAATAGCTCCAGAGTAAAATGATTGTCTCTCATTGTCTAAGTGTGGACAGGACTACAGCAGCAAAATGGGATGCTCTGCGAGGGTGACTCCCATGGGAAGGTTTGGGGGTCATGTTCAGAGACCTCCCTGTGTGGACCAGTCATGCACATGCTCATGATTCAGGGCTGGTGAAGGCTGGGGATGGATTTCAGCAACATCCTGTTTGGTGGGGTGGGGGCGCTATCCCTCTGTCTTTCTCTTTCTCTTTTTTCTCTTGCTTCCTGTTTCTGTCTGACTCATGGAAAACTAAATAAAATATTTAGAAAAATTATCTGATATCAGTTCCCTGACCAAGAATGGAAGAGTTCTATACTGTCTTCTTATATCAAATAAGACTCCAAGATTTTTCATTTGGAGTATATTAGTTTAAGAACTACTTCATTTATTTTTATTAACTGCTATGTTCTAGTCTTAAGAATGGACATTCTTTACACATTTGTTATAAAATTTTTCACATAGACGCCAATGAAACCTAAAGTTACCCCAATTTTCCTGCTTAAAATTTCTCTGAAAATTTGGTAGCATAAAAAACTATCTAGAAGGACTTGTATATTTTATTGATATTCATAATAAAATTATTCCAGTTTGTTATTCTGTGATAATATAGATATTTGTTGCTACATAACAATCATTTCAAGTAAGACCCATTTTTCCCCCACAATTCTATTGTTTGAATGAATGGCCCTATTGGCCCTAACTAAGCTTAACTGTGCTGATGTGTGCTAAGTGGGTTAGTCTGTGTCTAAAAGTCCAAAAAGTCCTCTTTCACATGTATAGTGCCTCAGTGATTATCCAAAAGACCTTTCTCTTTCTCTCTCTCTTTCTGTGTCTCTCTTTATCTCTTTCTGCTGGCTTTCTTGAACATCGTTAAAGCAAGGTGAATAATCAAGTTTCTTGAATGCTAACTCCCAGGAAGAAAAGTATCTCTTAAAGCCTAGACTTGCAAGTTCAAAATTACTTCATCTCTCCTCTGTAGATGAAAGCAAAGTTTAATACTACCTTGAAGTCAAGAGAAAATGAAATGAACTCTTCTTCTTGATGGATCCCACAGCATGCTGTTACAGATGGAGGACTCACTGGTAGCCATCCCCAGAGACCATCCATTACAAAGCAATTAAGAGTTGTGGGGCCAACAGATGGCATAGCAGTTATGTCACGAACCCCACATAGCTGACTGCAGTTCAAGTCCTGAACTCAACAGCTTGAAAATTACACTGGGTGCATGTGCATACATACCCAAAATCTTGGGAGGAGATTGGAGAGGAAGAGATTGTGTTGTGGCCATCCTCCTGAGGGGTGATTTCTCACTGTTTCTGTCTTGATCTCTCTCTCTCTCTCTCTCTCTCTCTCTCTCTCATAAGCACACATACTCTGAGACAAAAACCTCTTAAAAAAAGTTAGTTGTGTAGGAGTTCAGTGGATTAACTTTTGGAGAAGTAGGTAAGTTAAAATTTTTGGTTGAGTTCTTAGAAAACTGATACATTGTAAAATCATGAATTAGTTGCAGAGATGAAAAAAGAATGAACTAAATAATTAATTTATCCATTTATTTAGAGGAGAAAGGTAGCTCCTGCTAGTCAGAAGATGACCAGATACCTCAGGCAGGCCTTAGTGTCCATAGCAGTGCTCTAACATTCATGGGTAGGCTTTAGTTTCTCCTGTAGCACCTAAAAATGTTTACAAAAAGTTATCTTTAGAAAAGACCACTCCATAACTCTGATGCCTTGGGGCTAAAACAAAAAAACAAACAAACAAAAACCAACTCATAATCACACTTGAACAAAGGCAAAAACATGAACATTGTCTGAACTAGAAGAGTGACCACACAGGATTCTATTGTGGCCGACAGGAGCTACTGCTGTTAGAAGATCCTAGAAATGCATTGAATAAAAACAGTAGATCACAAACACTATCATACCCTGGATAATGCTAATCATTAAAGATGTGTAAAAGAGACATGCTCAGCTCTCAAGATGCTTATGGTTGGATAGAGTGGAATCCAACAAGAAAGTAAACAATTGTACTAGGGTGTGACATAAGAATGCAAACTGTTAAGTTGGCCAGGTGGGATCCACTGCCTTTAACCATTGTGCCACCTGCTGGCCCATTTTTATTTTTTAATTTTTTTTTATTGAATTAAGAATTAGAAAGTATGACTAGATTAAAATTGTAAATCCAAGGATTTTGTTGTTGTTTCCTTCTTAGGATTATGCCTTATATATATTTTTTTCCTTTAAAAATAGATACTGGTTTGTATTGATTGATTTTTGTTGTTGATGTTAGCATTCAATTTATTTTTATTTATTTAGATTTTTAGCATCTAATTTATTTTAAAAGTCTTGATTAAATTATTATGCCAGCTTACTTCCCTTCCAGAGTTCTAAGTTGTGTGTGTGTCTCTGTGTGTGTATGTGTGTGTGAGAGAGAGAGAGGAAGAGAGAGACCAAAGATATGTGGCATTTATAGTAGTCTTACATTATATGTATTTTGCTTACATGGTTTCATCTACCCATGGTCAATTGAGGTTCAAAAATAGATGTGTACAGTACTGTAAAATTTTTTGAGAAAGTGAGAGACCACCTTTACATATTTTTAAAAAAATATTTTGTTATCATCATTTCATTTTATTATTTTTTTAACATTTTACTGTGTCTGATAAATTTTATTATAGTTATATATGTATAGGCATAAACATAGAATATCTCTGATTTAATACTCTCTGTGATTTCAGATATCAACTAGGGGTCTTGTAAAATATTCACCACAGATTTTGTTTTACTGAAATTCAGGTGACTATTTCTAACTTCCTGCTGGAATAGGGTATACAATAAGGGCTGCTGTGCTTCTTTCAGATTCAAGCAGGGATAATTTAGAATTTGGAGTTATTTTAAAAATGGTAAGAAGAAAATTAGATTTGAATGCTTAATGAATGTATGCTGAAGTTTTAAAAGTTCTACTAATTACAGAGAACCATTCATTGTCAAACTAATTTACATTAACCATACAACTTTACATTTTATCTTTTGTCTGTGATCCTGTTTTCCATTAATAAAATACTAAGTGTTTTGAATATTCAGTTTAAAGGAAGATTTACATGCATGCATTCGTGTTCTGTATGAAAAGTGTAGGAATAAATTCCCTTAGAATAAAATACAAGATCCTGGAATATTTCTTCTAAAGATTGATAGTTGTGGGGACAGCAGATGGCACAGTGGTTATGTTTCTGGACTCCCACATGGCAGTCTGAATCCTGGACCCAGTGGCTTGAAACTCACGCAGGGCACGTGTTCATGTGTGCTCAAGATCCCAGGAGGAGAATAGAAGAGAAGGGATTGTGGCATGGCCATCCCCTCTCAGGGGTGATTTCTCATTTTCCCTCTCACTTTCTCTATCTTTCTCTCTTCCTGGCAAGTCACATGCCCTAAGGCAAAAAACTCTACAAAAAAAGAAGTTTGATGGTTAAATAATAAGTTAGGAATAAATATTTTCACTGAAACTATTTTGTGGATGAGATAAGCAATTTAACACGATGGTCAATTTATTAATTCATTCCTTCTTTGACTTATTATTTAATAGAGTCAACTACGTAGCACACATTGTTACAAGTGAATTGGACGAGATATTTTTCCTTCCAGTTGTTCAAACTTTGTAAGAAAAGATAAAATCTATCACCTAATGCACTTCTTTCTGTAAGTACTATGAGGAGTTACACATGGGTGTTAAGACTGCAATATAATAAAGGAGGGGTTTGGAAAGAGTATAGGACAGAAAGGAACTAGTTATGTATCCAAAGGGGTGAAGGCACTTCAGGCAGAATAAACAACATATGCAACATTATGAAAGTGAGAAAAAGAAGGACACACTTGGGAAATTTTAAGCAGTTGGGATGACTAGAGCATAGAGAACAGGAGGTAGGGAAGATATTTATGGACCAAATCACAAGGGGACACTTCCTTCATGCTAAGTTTGTCCTTACCAAAGAGAATAAATAATGCCTTTCAACTAAGGAAATGACATAATTAGATCTGCATTTTAAAAAATTATATTTATGCTATTAGATGAAGACTTGAAGAATAGGGATAAGGGACAAGATCAGTAGCCAATATAATAACATAGCAAAGAAATAAGATAGGTCTAAAATCAGGCAAAGTGACTATGAATGGAGAAAAATGATTTGTGACATATTTTGGAGGATACCTGATAGGACTTTGAAATTATTTTGATAGAGAGGTCCGCAGGTGGCATGGTGGTTAGGGTGCTGGACTCCCACATGGCTGACCATGTTTTGAGTCCTAGACCTGGTGGCTTACTTTCTCACTTTGCTTCTCCTTCTCTCTCTATCTTTTTCTCTCTGGTGAGTGCACGTGCCCTGTAGCAAATTGAAAAATAAATAAATAAAATTACATAAATAACTACTTTTAAAAAAGGAAATTATTTCTACAGAATGACTAAGAAAAATGAATGCTTAAGGTTTTTGGCTTAGGCAATGAAATGGATGATAACATCATTCATAAGATAAGAAATAAAGGTTGGGAACAAGTACAGGGTATAGAATGAAAAACTCAGTTTGGACACATTGACTTTATGTTACTATGGAGTGGCTCAAAGTGAAGATAAGTAGGAAGTTAGAAATACTCACCCGAACTTCCGTAAAAAGTCTTGTGATAGACTTTATTTTCCTTACTTCTCCCTGCTTGTCCCTGATTTCTTCATTAACTTTTTGGTAGAGATCTATTACAAATAGTGATAGCTATATAGTGGTTAACTTCATTAGATATTGTCCATCTTGTGGAGATTTTACCATTGTTCTTCATCTTGTGGCTATTTTACTCTAGTGAAAGGAAGTGGAAGTGATTTTAGTACACATATTTATTCTTAATTGTTACTAGTTCTATGATGAAATTAATAGAACAAAGACAAATTCAATGAGAGATGAATGAATGGTGAGTAAATATAAACCATGTATGCTTTAATTCATGGAAGTTCTAATTGAATCTTGAGTCATATAGCAAGAAGGGTGCTTGTTATTTTGCACGCTTAAGTACAGGCTAAGTTGAAAAGTTATATAAACATGATGAATTCAATAGTTCATTAAAGTTGCTATTAAAATTTCAGATTAAATTTTGTTTTTCATATGTCTATGTATCGCATACTAGTCCTTTCATGTAAAGTACATTTTGATAAGTCCTAAAGTAGCCCATGGAAATAACTCATGTAACTTGCCGATTTACTTTCTTCATAGAACTTCTAATTAAAACGTTCTTAATCATTAATTTATTTCTCTATTTTAATTTTCTTCCAACTAGGAAGTAAACTTGAGAAAAGTGGGAACATTATACATTTAGCTCTTGGATGGTTAGCTTCTAGAAGTCTAAATAAATTATGGTTGAATGAATAAATGATTATGAGACATAATTTAAAATTCTGGACAAATTATAAATATTTTAGAGATTTTTAAATTAGCAACAACAAACCCTGCTCTGTGCTGTATTGTTTTTACTAACAGAGAACTTTATTTTTTTCAAATTATATTTTCTGTCAAAAAAGTAGACTTATACCGATAACCTTCTGGGGTTGTAGTGTTAGAGTGGCAGATGCAGAGATGAACTTTAAATCCCTTTCTGGACACTTTTATTTATATATAAATATTTTATTTTGTCAAGGTCTTGCTTTGATATCCGACTGAATAGTGTGGGCGCACTTTTTGTTTTAAATCTAGAGTTAATATTTAATGTTCCTCAGGCAATATTTCTTTACAATAAACATATATTCATGAGCCAACTCTTTCTTTACTTTATTCCTCTTAAAACATAGCCTATAGGTCTTGCAGTTTTATTTTCACAGCATAATCTTCTCAACCTTTTTCTTTTCCTAACTCTCTTTTCTTAGCATAGAACTTTGATCTGAAGCCCTTAACTCAGAACTATTTAGAAATTCTTTGGAAATCAAATCATGTACAGTATGTAGCTCAATTCTTATCTCTTTGATTTGTTTTAAAAAGCAATTTAAAGATTTCACGACAAGATGTGTATTTAGAATCTGTGGGTACTTCCTGTTTGTTTGAGTTTTCAGACGTTTTCTTAGCACATGGTAATAAAATGAACTGTTTTCCAGAGTAGTTTGCAATTAGTTTATAAAGATTACTGATTATATTCTTTTGAAACTCTTGATTGTTAAAAAATCATAAGAAGTTCTTAGTAGAATGAAGAGCGTATGTATGCCTATTCTGCTTGGGTCAGCTCTGAGAGCTTGGGGCTTCTGTGTAAATTAGAAAGGCCAGCTAAGGGTCTAGAAAAAATTGCAAAGTTCATTTTATCATCATAAGTTTAATAATTTTTAATATTAAATTAAGCTTTCTTCTTAAATAATTAATTCTAAATGCTCTCCTTTCCCAATTCACTAATAAAAATTTTCCAAATTACATAGTGCTATTCATTTTATGCCTTCAAACTAATGTAATCTCTCCTTAGAATCTTTCAAAGAAACTATTTCTAATGGCTACTAATGGTAGTTATATTCATTGGCAACCAATTTCATGCATTAATTACGGTGAAAAAATATCATGATTTCTTTCTTCTTTTTGTGTGGCCTTGTATGAGAACACAGAGGGTGCTAGACATGTCTCTATAACCATCTTGTGACTTTACTAGAGCAGGATTTTGCTGAAGCTTTATAGTGATTTTAGCTTTTGACTACGGAAAAACAGAAATTCATATAATAGCCATTTATCATAGAGTTGAATGGCAAATTATTAGAATGGAGAAGAAATGAATAAAACTGGGGAAATCCACATATCCTCTACACAAACATCTTGGCAACATTAATTCAACCTCTGTACTAAATCTAACAATTCACTGGCAAGTGAAAATTAGGGTACATTCAATGAATTAGGCTGTAGCAACTATTACAAGCATAAATATTAGACAAACTTGTGGGTGAAGTCTGGGTCAGGATTTGGGTGATGTGTTGTTTCTTTGTTCAAGATGGCCCCTGTATGAGCTGAGAAATCCAAAGAAGGTGGTAGGGAGTATAACAGCATATTTCATTTTTCCTTGTCCTACCTCTAAAAGTGATTAAATTGGGACCAGCAGTTAGTGTAATGGCTATGTCACTGGACTCCCATGTAGTCAACCGCAGTTTGAGTCCTGGACCTGGTGGCTTAAACTCACGCCGGGCACATGTGCGTGCGTGCCCAAGATCCCGAGAAGAGAATGAAGGAGAAAGGATTGTGGCGTGGCCATCCCCTCTGGGGGGTGATTTCTCGCTTTCTGTCTCTCTGTCTCTCTCTGTCTGGCTGGTGAGTGCAAGCACTCTATAGCAAAAAACCTATCCAAAAGACAAAAAAGTGATTAAATTAAGAAACAGTTTTATTTTGTTAGACTTTTATGGAAGAAGATATTCATTGGGGATGAAATAGGAAAAAAAAATAGCACCCTATCAAATTCATTTCCAATACCCCTGAAATTCCATTTGGTTCCTGAGACATGGTATTCCTTTAGAATGCCTGGCCAGTGATTGGAGTGGTCCTTCTTGAATAAGGACTAGGCTGCTGTCATGCTCCCACTTTATTTATATGTTCCTGGCAACTAGGGAGGCAAATATGTCTCACAACATTATCTGATCAAACAGGTTAAATAATTTTACAATTGCAAATTTTATTGTTTTAATAGGTATTTTCTCTGAGGGGGTGGTCAGCAGATGGTGTAATGGTTATGTTGCTGGACTCCCACATAGCTGACCGTGGTTCAAATCCCAGACCTGGTGGCTTAAAACTCATGCTAGGCATGTGTGGAGAATGGAGAAGGGATTTCAGTGTGGCCATCCCCCCAGGGGATGATTTCTCACTTTCTGTCTCTTAGAATCTGTCTGTCTCTCCGATAAGCGCATACACCCTATACAAAAATCTCTCTTAAGTAAAAAAAAAAAAAAAAAAAAAAAAAAGTACTTATTTTCTCTCAAACACAATATCTGGAGTTAAGACTGCCTTTTTTTTTCTTTTATTCTTGTTTTATAATTTGCTCAAGAGCACATGCCAGAGAGAGACAGCAAGATTAGGGAGACAGATTAACACCCGCACCCACTCACCCATATAGCATGGTCATGCAGCAATCCTGTCTCCATTTCAAGCCACTGGGATTCTAACTATGTGGTTGGTCATGTGGGCTCTGACTCCCTTAACCACTAGGCTACAGGATTGTCCCTTGACCTTCTTTTCAATGATACATCTTTAGAATAGTTAAAATCAAGTGTATGTGTGTGTGTGTGTGTGTGTGTGTGTGTTTCTCTGGATTTACCAGTGAATCAAAATTGAGAACTTATGCTCATTGGATAAACTGTTTCTACTGTTTAGTACATCATATCATGAAAAGTAGCTGTATTTTTATCTATTGCTCCTTCCATCACTTATATTCCCATCATGTCTGTGCTATTTTGTTTTAGTTTTTTTGTTTTTTTGAGAGGTTTTTGCTATAGGGCGCATGCCAAAAAGACAGAGAGACAGAGAGACAGAAGCCAAGAAATCACCCCCAGGGGGGATGGCCATGCCGTAATCCCTACTCCTCCATTCTCCTCTCGGGATCTTGGGCACGCACGCACATGTGCCTGGAGTCTGTTTTTAGTTTATACGTAAGTATAATAAGCTCAAAACAACCATTGCATTGGATATAATTTGAGAGTAGTTTGAATTTTGATTTGAAATAACAAGTTACTTTGATTCTTAAGAATCTTCAGACTTAGGGTATTATATATCACTTGGAAAAAGAGTGGAATGTAAATAATGCTAAAATTTGAAGCAATCAAAAAATTATTGCTAGATTTAATGTACTAAAACACAGTAATTATCATTTAAATTATGAAATTAAGAGAATATAGCTATTTTAACTCACTTGAACAGCAATATCTCTAACCACTGATATAAATAATCAATACATATTATAAAAAAGCATTTCCTTTGTGAAATTATTTTTGTGCATATTCAACTATAGAAAAATTCTTACATTAGATAAAATTATCATTATACTTTTGCAATTTTGATTTAACTTTTATAGTTAAGTGGAATAATTTATCAAGTCAGTAAAAAGAATTGGTAAGACCAAAAAATATAAATAATGCTTTTTAAACTATTAATTTTTTGGCAAGTATGTAATTTTTATGTATTGTCAATAAATCACTGCATTTAAAAAATTTTATATAGATTCAATCACATTATTTAGCTTACACAGTGAATATTTCAATATGTGAACATTTCTCCCCAGTCCAGTTGATCAAAGTATCTTCAACCGATAACACCACACCTCCCCATCCCGTCAATGTTCTGCCTCTGTATCCCTCCTCCAAAGGTCCTTCCTTAGGCCCCACTCCTCCACACACCCCACATCTGGCATTCACCCCCATCGCTTGTGTTTGTACACCCTTACGGCAGTACCTCTTTCATACCATGGTATCTAATTTATGGTTTGGTGTTATAATCTCTATTTAGAATATTTTGAATTACTGTGGTATCCATAAATGCAATGACTTGAATACTTTTCTGCTCTCCACCATCTTTAAGGCTCATATGTGCGAACTCTAATCTTCAATATGTTAGGATTAGGAGGTGGGACCTTTGAGAGACAATTAGGTCATGAGGGTACACACTTCATAATGAGATTAATAGCCTCATAGAAGGAACTCTAGAGAATTCTCTTGCTATATTTCAGCCTTGAATGAGTACAAGAAGATACTCACCTTCAACTCAGCATAGGGTGCTCACCAGGACCTGACCATAATGGCACCTTGTGCTTGGACTTTCAGCCTTCAGAAATGTCAGAAATGAATTTTTGTTGCTTACATCACCTAGTCTTTGATATTCTTTCATAGTTGTCCAAACTAAGATACCTAACAAGTGTTTCAAGTTTCCTCTCTTTTCCCACTTTCTCTCTCATACTTTTAATGTTGTTGTACCAGTTTGCTGACCTGAACAAAATATATCTGACATTACTACAATTTGATCAGGCCTAAGTATTCCATTTTTTATTTTTTTTCTGCATTACTTTCCTTTATCCATTTACATGTTTTCCTTCTTTTTCTCTCTGGCTGAAATATCCTATATATATTTCTCAGTTAAATTCTACTACTTTGCTAGTAAGGGCGATCATGTATGCCAGTAGATAAAAATCATGAGAAAATATTAGAAGGTATTTACTACCTGAATAAAAAACCTATAATGCCTTTCCTTTTTAAAAAGTTTTTGCCTTAGGGTTTGTGTGCTGCTGGAAAGAGAGACAGAGACAGTGAAAGGAAAATTGAGAAATCACTCCCTAGGGAGAATGACCACAAAATACCTTCTTCTCCATTATCCTTCCAGCAGCTAGGGCATGCACTCATATATGCCCAGCTTGAGTTTCAAACCACTGGATCTGGGACTCGAACTGCTGTCAGCTATGTGGGAGTCCATCTGCTGGCCCCCCATAATGCCTTTTTAAAAAGACTATTCTGCTTCTTTCTCTGGAGTTCCATTGCTCCTTCTATGATTTTAACTAAGCTTTTTTTAGTGAGAGAGTCAAGAAGAATGTTATCAGTAGTTGAACTACTTGATAAGGCCATATAGCTAATTGACATTTAAGAGTAAAATAAACCACAAATATTGTTTCAGCATGGTATTACTTTGTTATACCAGGTAATATTTAAAATTTTACACTGCACTCAGCCAGCAGGTGGCATGGTGGTGAAAGGCGCTGCAGTTTGAGTTCCGTACCTGGAAGCCTGATTTCTCACTTTCCCTTTCTTTCTCTGGTCAACTTAAAAAAATGATAATAACAATTAAAATGAAATAAATAAATCTTTAAAAAATGTACACTGCACTGAGCTTTGTGTACTTTAATAAAAATGTAGAAACTTAATAAGAACATTATTCTGTCTATACAGTATACAAGATAAAATGCCTAAGTATACAGAATTGACAGAGAAGATGTTTAATTGTATTAAATACATTAGTAATAATTATTTGCTTTAAAAGATGAGTAGTAATGATCCTGGGATTTGTTTGTGTGATTCTATCTTGAGAGTTGAAAAAGCAGTTTCAATTTTGGTTAAGGTCACATAATAGAGAAAAGATCAAAACATGTTGAGTAGAAAATGATAGCTTTGCACACAACATTTATGTTAGTTCAACAAATGGTAATCAAAGCTTATTCATCCAAAGCTTAATTCAAATGGAATCTTGTGAGATCTCCTATCAGAGAGGTGAAAAAACCTCTGTGTGAGGAAAAGTGAAGTCTATGAAAATTAAAAAAACTTTTTTTATGACAAGGGTGAAAAAAATAATAAAAATCATCTTTCAAAATATCTAAAATACAAAAGTGAGAGCAAACAGTGAGAGTAAATTGTTTTTTTAAAAGAATTATTTATTGGGACCAGCAGTTGGCGTAATGGCTATGTCACTGGACTCCCATGTAGTCAACTGTGGTTTGAGTCCCAGACCTGGTGGCTTAAACTCATGCCAAGCGCGTGTGTGTGCATGCCCAAGATTCTGAGAGGAGAATGGAGGAGAAGGGATTGCAGCGTGGCATCATCCCCTGGGGAGTTGATTTCTCGCTTTCTGTCTCTCAGTCTCTCTCTTTCTGGTGAGCACAAGCACCCTGTAACAAAATCCTCTCAAAAAACCCCACAAAGAATTATTTATTTTATTTATTATTATTATTTTTAAAATTGCTTTAGGGCATGTGTGCTCACCAGAGAGAGAGAGAGAGAAAGAGAGAGAGAAAATGAGAAAGGATGTCATCAAGTACAGAACTCAAACTATCGTTGGCCATATGGGAGACCAGAACCCCAACTACTAAGCCACCTACTGGCCTTTAAAGTAAATTGTTACATAAAGAAAAGTATGTTGTGGCATACTTAATAGACTACCACAAGGTAATATAAACAAAAGGGCCCGTTTGACATTTGGGGACATCTGTATAACCTATATTTAGACCATTCTGTTAAATTAAATTGTCTCAGGCCAGCAAGTGGCAAGATAATTAAGACACTGGACTCCCATATCGTCAACCATGGTTCAAGTCTCATACCTGATGGCTTGCTTTCTCACTTTCCCTCTTCGTCTCTCTCTCTCTGGTTAAAATAATAATAATAATAATAATAATAATAATAATAATAGTGATAAATAAAATTAAGTAAATAATTCTTAAAAGCTAACAAAGCCAAAAAAGCAAGTGCCTCATAACCTTTCCTTTATCTTGATTTTTCTCTTTATCTTGTATTTACTGTTCGTTTTGTTCCTTTTGATCTAGTGTTGTTGTCTGATACTTTGATATTTTAAAAATATTACTTGAAAATATCCATCTTCAGGAGAAATATGATTGAACAAATCAAAGTAAAAGAAGGAAACACGAGAGGTTTAAAATATACTAATTGAATACATCTTAGGACAAGAAGAGTACTAGGGCTGGATGAATGAAGCTAGCTCTGCTCCTGTCTGGAATTTAAGAAGTGACTGTAGAACAGTGAGAAAGCAGAGGAGGGGAACATATATACCTAAGTTAGAAGATATCAAGAAGTTGGAATAAGAGATGTTACTTGAACTGAGAATTGAAAAAAGGATACATATTTCAACTAATATAGTTAACGTCAATCACTATTTTTACAATGTATGTAGATCATAAATCTTAAATTGAAGTCTAAAATATAATAGTTCTTATTTTCTCTCTAAAAATTTCTCTTCAGCTATTTTCACCACAAACTGTTCACACCCAGGCATCCATTTTTTCTCTACCCTTCCTGTCACATACCATCCTGTAAAGTCTCAGAGAAAGTCTTTTCTTTTCCACCTTCAAAAATATCTCCAAAATGTGGGGGGAAAATGGTATAGAAAACAAACATAGACAACAGAGACAGTGTGGGAGGAGAACAGGAGGTGGCAGAGGGTAAGAGATAGGGAACCAAGGATGGGGGGAAAAAAGAAAAACATACAGAAAACAAGAAATGGAAGATCATCTGATAATAATAACATGTTTGTTGATGTGCTTGATTGAGACCATATACAGTGTACTCTGGATGGAAAATCTCATTTTGTATGCTGTAATGATGTACAGTGAATGAATGCAAATAAATAAATTGGAAAAAAAAAAGTTCATGGAAAAAAAATCTCCATTTTAGCCATTGATATCTGCTCAAAATGTCATGCTTCTGCTATAGTATTCCTGTTAAACAATCTGATTCTGCTCTTCTTTTAAAAATTTATTCCTTTCTCAGCAGCCAGCTGCAATATCCTTAAAGCATGAATCAAAGCACTGCTCCTCTGTCATCAAAATTTAAAAAAAAAAAATCCAAATGCTTCATTATACCTATAAGGCTCTGCAAGAGCTGGGTCCACCATCCTTCCAAGTTCACCTTAAACTACTTTTCCATTTGTTCACAGAACTTCAGTCACACTGACTGACTGTCCCATTACTCATACATTTATATATATGTGTGTGTGTGTCTGTAGATAGATAGATAGATAGATGTAGATAGATAGATGGATAGATGATAGATAGATAGATAGATAGATAGATAGATAGATGGATAGATAGATAGATTAGGTTGCCATTCCCCATGCCTTGAATTCTATATCTAGAATTCTTCATGAGGCTATCTCATTGTTTTCTTTCAAGTGTTCACTGAGGTGTAAGTATCTACTACTGAAAGGACCTGCATGATTGCACCAAAGTAGAGACTGAGCAGGAAGCTAAGCAGTTGCTCACTATTTCTATTTTGTAAAATCCCTTCTTTCCTTCCATTGTGATTATAGATATATGACTATGCATGACATAAAACTCATAGAATTATATCACCTTTGTTTGTTTTGTGCTGTTTTAACAAAATACCACATTGAATAATTTATAAAAAAGAGAAATGTATTGGCTTACAGTTATGAAAGATGGGACGGCTAAGGTTAAGGTACTAGTAGGTTTGGTGTCTGGTCTCTTCTTTCGTGATGATGCCTTGCCTGTTGCAGGGTGGCAGAACAGATGATGAGAAGACCAGTTGGGAGACCATGTAAGTAGTGGAGGCAGAGATATCAAGGGCTTGAATGGTCATAGTCTATATAAGATCTGTTTTGGTAGTAGAGTGCTGGAACGTATTGATAAATGAAATACATGTGAAGGGTTATAGAAAGAAATGAATCAAAAATGCCTTGTTTTTTCTTTTTTTCATCATTTTAATATCCATATATAATATGTGATGTCTTTTTCATGACTTATAATCTTTTGCCAAAGAGAGAAGAGAAGGGAAGATGTAGAGAGTCCCGGGATGGTGGTTGCCATGTGTTCTACTCCATGCTCCCATCCACGGATGTGGTTTTCTTTTGAGAACTTGCTTTGACACATTTCACTTTGAAGGTACTATGGTCAATTATTTGACTGTTTTGCAGTTTTCATAGCTTTCCTGGGTTGTTCAGTGTAATTTGGTATAGATTTCAGTGATTAATGAACCTGAATGATCTCAGTTTGAGGCTTGTATTGATTTTTTTTTTTTGAATTAGAAAATTCTACCTAAGGTGCCTTGAAGTATTTTGAAATCACCCTTATTCTTACTTAGCTTTTGCTAATTATCTCTTGCTATGATATGTGAGATGACAGCTCTGTATAACCTAACGTCTCTGTCTTCTCTTTATTTAGCTTCACTCTAACTACATTCTTTGTGAATTTTAGTGTTATAATAGACATTTTAATTTACTGGTCCCAGGTACTGTTTTATACCACTACGAGGATAGATATTTTAAGGCAGCATAACAAAAGCATTTGGCACTTATTTTCCCAGAGCTGTTTTATTTGAAGGTTGAGAGGAAATTCAAAAGAAAGAAGTTTATGTATAATGATATTTAGGGATGAGAACCAATCCCATTAGATTAGGGAATTAGCCTGTTTGATTGAGTCTTTCTCTCTTTCTGCAGTGTCAGGTTGCTTACTCTTCAACCTCAGGGCTCATGTCCCATTTAAGAAGACAGCAGTCATGGGAGATAGCAGTATCATACAGTAGTGGAAAGGCAAGAGAGAACTGAGGCCTTAAGTTTCGAGAAAACATGGATGCTGTCATGCACTCTTACTCATTCTTTCCTCTCCTTGAATACCAAATATTTCTTGATCTGAACCTTCCAAATGGGCATATTCTTTTAGTCTCTGAGTGTTGAAAAATTGTGTTTGAAAACATATTCACAATAGTTTTTACATTAGCTATATAATTATTTCTGCTGATGTGACTTCAGTATGTACTATTTTGTCTCAGACCATTGAAAATTTGGAAAGGCCAGTGGTGTTGGTTGTGCACATAATCTCACCTAAATAGGAGGCTGAAGTAACAGGAGTCTGTAGCCAACCTGGGAAGGTCCTGATTCTAATTTTATAATTTATTTTTCATGACAATCCCCTAAAACTCACTTCAAACACAAATGCATAATTTTTTGTCATATATTAATATCAGTAATATTAGCACTTTATAATATTCTCGAGGAGAAGTTGTACCTTACACAGTGTTTCTATGAGTGGAAAATTTTCTTTTTTCTTTTAGATATTTTTCCATAGGACACATGCGCTCACCAGAGAGAGAAGATGGAGAAAGGGAAAGTGAGAAATCACCCTCCAGGGGGCATGACAATGTCAAAAATCCCTTCTTCTTCATTCTCCTCTTGGGATTTTGGGCATGCACACACATGTGTCTGACATGTTTTTCAGGCCACCATGTCCAAGTCTTGAACAGTGGAATCAGCCACGTGGGATCTAGTTCCTTCACTACCATGCCACCTACTGGCCCTTCATTTTTACTTTCAGTATCTCAATTTTTATTAATTTAAATGCCATCTTCCATTCATTACTGTTTTTCACTGTATTGATTCTAACTAATACATTTTGGCTCTGTTTTGTTTCTCCCACTCCAACATTCTAGACTAGTAAAGCATATTGTGATTATTTTTCTAAGCTAGTATATTTCTAATCACATCTGTTTTTGGAATGCTCCATCCTGTTCATCTATTCTATATCCTTTTTTTTTTTTTTTTTTTTTTGGCTGAAATAATCCCTCTTTCACTTCTGTAGCTTTTTAAGCCTGCTGTTTTTCTAGGAAAGTCAGGCACAAATATGCATGTCTCTGAAAGCAATGCTGTCATGCCACCACACACTTCATGTGCCTTGCATTTGCTTCTCATGAGGACCCCATTCTAGTATACTGAGTAATGATTTGTTTCCTGTCTGAATCCTCCACTATGTGTAAGATAATTTCATCTCTCACACTGCAGTGCACTTAGCATTCAAAAGTGTTTTGAATGATTGCAAGAAAATAAAATTGTTCAAATAATGCATTAGTTTAGTTTAAAGTATTGACACAAAGCAGCTGCAGAAGTTAGCAGTTGGCTGCCCAACTGGCTATGAGTTGAATTGAAATGCCAGCACTTTGAAAGAGAAAAACAAAACAAACAAAATGCTAAGTGGTCATAAAACATAATCTAAATGTTTAATACATAAAAATTGTTTGGGGTATTTGTTTTCTGGGGCTGCCCTGTGATTATGTCCTCAACATAGGCTCAATGAAGAATGCTGTAAAAACTGGCTAAATTTCTCCTACTGCATCTGGCTGGACTGCATTATGTCTGTCAGTGGGGCCGACAGGTTGCATGGTGGTTAAGGCACTACACTCCCCTATCATGTTTTGAGTCCCTGACCTAACGACTTGCTTTCTCATTTCCTTCTCTCTTTTTCTTTCTCTCTGTCTCTCTCTGGAGAGCACACATGTCCTGTAGCAAATTAAAACAAAATAATAATAAAAAAATAAAAAAAAATAATTTTTAGAAAAAAATATGAAACAGTTCCTAGCCAGGTGGGAAAAAGAAACAAATCATGTCTAAAATTCTATTCTAATATACAACTTCATTAAAAGCCAGATAGGAATGAATTTTAACCTTTCGAAGCATTCTGTGATAAGTCTAATATAGGACACATGAGAAGAGATTCACTTACAAAGAAAAGTGTCATTATAGAGTTATTAGAAATGGATGCTCTGGGTCACCCAAAGTATAAACTTTTTTCTCCAAATTTTCAACTTTCACAAAGGTTGAGATATTAATTACTTTCTCATTGTATTTCTTAGTATAAATGGAGAAAAAAAAGTACTACCATGGATTAGGGTGTTTTCAATTTTGTTTGTTTTTCTCTGAGCAATAGAAGGTTCCTGTCGTGTGAGGACATGAATCCCACAGGATCAGAGGATTCAAATTGCCTGTAAGTTGACATCCAGAGCCAGGTACTGTACTGAATATCATGTTTCCTCCATAAACAAAATCCTTCCTTCATCTCCCCATTTTATTTCTACAAACATTTATTGAATATCTACTACATGCAAATTGATGTATTTTGCCATGGATCATTGACAACACTTTAGGCAAAAGTAGTAAACTCAGATTTCTTCTTAGGTCTCAAATCTATGCTAATTAAGAGGAAATTTTTGGTTGCCAATGAGTTATTTTATTGATTGAGGATATTTGAAGAATTACAGAGTTAACGTACAGAGACCACTACCATCTTACATAAAGCAAGCTAAAACTGAGAATGAGACCCAGTGATGGTTTGCAAGTAGTAGGACACCCCTAGGTAAGACTGGAATCACATGGGAGGCCCGGGTTGGAATCCTAGATCAACCTGAACAGGCCAGGCACAGTGATGTATAACCCTAGACAAGTATAAGGCTGGGGCAGAAAACTGCAATGGTGACACCCTGTCAAAAATACCTCTCTCTATTGCCATACTCTCTTTCTATCACTCTCTCTTACAAACAAACAAATAAACCAAACACTCAGAAGGAACATGCTAAGCAAAACCAAAGAAGGCGAGGAAACAACAAAAAAATAAAAATAGTAAAACGTTTTGAGAAGGATTTGTTGTTGCTGTTGTTTTTAAAGTTTCTTTCTTTCTTCCATGAATGAGAGAAAGAGAAACACAGAGAGAAAGAGACCTTAACAAGGTCCTCATGCTCTGAGTCACCCCTAGCATCAACAAGCCAAGGATCGTGGGTGTGCATTTGCCTACTATGTTTAGGGAAATCTCTGGATATGAACCTGGAAAAGATTTATGTGGGCCAGCCTCACAAGACATTAAAAATAATATTGACTTTCTATACATTGGTTGAGAGATTCTGGAGAAAAATAGTTATGTCAAAGAGCTGCAGTATATATTGCAGAGATGGTAGGATTGTTTGCTGGCAGGTGTGCCTGGTCCTAGAAAGGTTTGTGCAGCAGGATAATACAGGATTCAGATTTGAAACTAAGTGGATGATAAAAGTGGGTCAAGATTTCCCACACCATCAACAAAGTAGTTATTGTACCGGTCCAGTTTCTGTAATCCTCGCTTTCGTCACCCTTCAGCTATTTTGGACTGGTAACAATTTCCTGAAAATCTCAGAGCTTTTAAAATGATCTAGAATACCCTCTAACTCTTCATGTCTCCCTCTAGTTAGTATAATTTTTTTCCTTTTTGATTTAAATATTTTATTATTTTTATAATGGTATGCATTGCTTTTCTTTTAAGGTTTTTTGCCATAGGGTACAGGTGCTTGTGGGCCAGCAGGTGGGGTGGTGGTTAGGCACTGACTCCCACATGGCTGACTGTGTGTTCATGTTCTGGACCCTGTGGCTTGAAACTCATGCTGGGCCCATGTGCATGCGTGGCCGAAATCCTAAAAGGAGACTAGAGGGGATGGGGGGTAATTTCTCACTTTCCATCTTTCTGGCTATTTACGAAGGCTATACTAGATTTTCATGGTTTCTTTATCTTATTCAGAATTAGTATATGGTATCTGAAAGGTATACATACATTTAAATTGGAAGTGATAGTACCATTTCTGGTTACAAAACTCATCCAATTTTTTTTTTAAGAGATTTTTGTTATAGGGCTTGTGCACTACCCAGAGAGACAGAAAGAGACCAAGAGATAGAAAGCAAGAAATTAGCCCCCAGGAGGGTTGGCCACACTGCAATCCCTTCTCCTCTATTCTCTTCTTGGGGTTTTGTGCATACATACACAAGCACCCAACATTAGTTTCAAGCCTCTAGGCCCAGGACTCGAACTGTGGTCAGCCATGTGGAGGTTCAGCAACATAACCATTACACCATCTGCTGGTCCCCTAAAACTCATCCCAGTTTAAAACCACCCATCAAGTTTCAATTTCCTACTTTATTTTTTTTGAGAGATTTTTTTTCTATAGGATGTGTTTGTTCATCAGACAATGACAGAGACTGAAAGGCAGAGGTCACGCTCCAGGGGGAGTGGTCACTCCACATCCCTTCTCCTCTAGTCTCCTCTTGGGATTTTGGGCACACACACACACACACACACATGTGCCCGGCATGAGTTTTAAGTCACCAGGTCTGGGACTCAAACCAGGGTCAACTCCATGGTGTTCCGGTGACATAACCATTATGCCATCTATTAGTCCCACAATTTCCTGCTTTATTAATGATTTTATTTCAGTAATCATGAACTTCAACAAGTTTTCAGAAAGACAGAGCAGTAATAAATAAGTGAAATGATTTGTCTTAATTTTGTCTGAATGTTGGAATATGAACTTTTATTTATAAGGATATCTTATATGAATTTATTATCATTCAATTTGTATGTATTTTTCAGCTTCTGAAATTCTTATTCATAAGACTCTTTGCTTTAGTCTGCCATAATATTATTAGCTTTTGCCAGAATATTTCTCTCATTCTGTAGGTACTGATTGCTCCCTTTGTAAAATCAATTTATGCCAAAAAATTAATGCTTTAGAATCAATGCATTAGCTATGCAGGCAAAAATTGCAACTTTTTCATCAAGTGTCTACGTCTACTTTCCACTTCTTGAAATAAAATTTTGTCACATCTGAAGACATCAACTGAATGCTTTCAGGGAAGAAATACAATAGAAAAGTGCAGAGAAAATAACAGCACATCAACAAATTGTGCGCAAACAATACAACAAGCAGCAGTGCTGAACACAGTAACGGTGCCAATTGCATAGTAAAAAGGTAAAGCACAGAGAAGTTCAAGAACACAGCTTGCTTTCATTCTTGGTTGGTAATTTTCCATTAGCTCTTACTCACACCACTGCATTTAACCTACTTAGGAGGTGGATTATTCAAGGTGTGGTTGCCTGTCATTCTGGAAAAAACTTTGCTGGGCTTTGAATAGGCCAATTGATTGCCCTTTGGCTGGTAGAACAAACTTTCTGATCGTGTTCACCCATTCATTTGACAAATATTTATGTGCCTACTCTGTGAGAGACACACTGTGAATCACGCAGTCTCTGGCCTCAAGGAGCTTTCAGCACTGGGGTGATGGCTTTGAGTCTATTGTTTACTTTCTCTTTCATTTATAGCCAAGATTAGTATTGAGAGGCTTTTGGGTCAGAGGATGGGATCTTCTGTTTCAATCAAACTTATCAGTTCAAAAGAACTTAAACCTTGACATCATCAAATTTTTTCTTGTTTAAAGTGATTTTATTTTTGTTTGTTTCATTTCAGTGAAACTCTCTAAGGATGGTTGTCGAATTTTAGTGAGCAGAGTAATCACATAAGCTTGTTGAAAATGCAAATTTTAAGAGGTACCTTCAAAGATTTTTATTCAGTAATTCAGGGAAGATGCTCAAAACCTAAATTTTTGGTTTCACAGATGAATCTAGTGTAAATGCTCCATGATCCTTATTTTGAGAAAATCAAGTCTTTATTTTAGATTACAGAGTTAGCATAGTTTTAGAGAGACATTTACAAAGTTTGTTCTCTCTCTCTCTGTTTTGCTCTTCAACACCCCCTGACACACTCAGATACTTTTAAAAGCTCAACAAAATTATCAAAAAAGAAGTTTTAATATACACTACTTTGCATAAAATATACTGATGTGACTAGTAAAAAGGTGAAAGTGAGAATGATTTTTACAGAGAAAAATCTCTGAGTCTATCTTTGAAATTGGACAGTGGTAGAAGCCAAGAAAAAGGTTTCTTTATCTTTTCTTTTTCTTTCTTTCTTTTTTTTTTTTTTCAACACAGCATCTGCAAAGTCATGCCAAGTACAAAGGATTTGGAATGTCAGCACCCTGATTAACCCAGGTTGAGTGAATTGTAATCTCCTAAAGGTGACTCTCTCTTTGTATTGAAGTTCTACTTTCCTTTCCATGGAAAAAAATGTTTCAAATTTGGTGTAACTTGCTTAATTTTTGTCTGTGTTCATATACAGATTCAGGTCAACCATAAATATACCAGGAATCCCTAGATTTATACAGAGTATAAAGTATTACTTCTTTCAAAGTATAATCTCCATATCTATCTGTGATAATTCTTCTGAAGACAAAGATTATTCATATTTTCTCCAACCTTGAAAAGAACGAAAGTTATAGGAATAGAGCTACTGATCAAACTATGTAGAGCTAATAATGTGAGCTCTGTGAACTTGGTTTAATTAAAATACTCAGGAAGGTCAGCACTCAAGTTTCTTTTCTGGTCTATACTTCCATAATCTTCCCTAAGTTGTTAAAATCAATGTGCAGTAATTGTAATATTTACTTAATAATAGGCTGATTTATACTAAGAAATTAAAAATTCATTTTTTGACAAGAAAAAATTTGGAATTATAGAACTTGCACTTAGAATTCTGCATATTTTACAATTTCTAAATATATGCCTACATTGTTTTCTCTTTCAATTGCTTTCAAGGTAATGAAAACATTCACTTAAGTTCACCTAAGAAATTACAAATATTAAACTAAGATAAATAAATTTATAACCAATTCTTCTTCTTCTTCTTTTTTTTTTTTTTCATAAGGTACATACACTCACTGGAGAGAGAGAGATAGAGGGAAAGTGAGAAATCACCCAACAAGAGGTTAGCCATGTCTCACACTTCCTTCTCCTCTGCTCTCCTCTTGGGATTTTGGGCATGTACGCACACATGGGTCTGGCATGTTTTTCAGGCCACCGGGTCTGGGATGTGAAACCCTAGAATTGGCCATGTAGGATACAGTGCGTTGACCACTGTGCCATCTGCTGGTCCAATTTATCACCAAGTATACTACTTCTCAAAAATTTCACAAATTATTTGAGTAAAATGTATTCAGTGTTGGTAATTCTTTATATTTATCTCTTTTTAATATTAACTCTAATTGCTTTCTGTTTTAAAAATGTTCTCTTTTGAGAGATAGTAATGAGGGATACAATTCAACTGATTTCAATCTCCAAATCCGTTCTGTGTCAGCAGTTCTCATTTTAAACTGAGAATAAAACAAGAAGTAATGGACTTAACTGAAGCATGAGTGATGTAGGTTAGATAGAGAGAAATTCCTGACGATGGGATTTGAATGTATTGCAGAGAGAAGTTATGCAATCTCTTCTTGATTGAGGTCTTTAAAAACATATATATGTATACACACACATGTATATATATTATATATGTATCATACATACATGCATATATATGTGTATATATATTATATTTTTCAGTGTATTATATCTTTCACTAATGCATCTAGTGCTTTCTTACTGAATGGAGGTGCTCTTGAATATGCCCTCAACAACTATAGGATTCTATGATCTTTATAGGCCCATGCTTTTCATCAAAGAGAATTGAATTTACCCTATTAGATTGTAAGGTTGATTATTTTCATATATAGTTTAATATAAATTGCTGAGTTTTCAAGTTAATAGAATTCAAGCTGAAAAGGTTTAGTATTATTTTGGTATGCATTTGATTGACTGATTTTATTTTTCAAAAGGACCACTTACATGCCAGAATGACTAACATGGATTTTATAACTGACCATGAGAAAAATTAAACAGTTGTATTGTTTTCTCAAATGAAATTTATATAAAAGGCAAATTCTGTATTGTGATCCTACTAAACTATAAGCAGTATAAATAATTAACAGAATCCTATTTAATAATTATTTTAATTCCCTAATTGGAATTTTAAATAACTTTAATAGAAACTTATAATCAAGGTATTTTCCTCTGTTAAAATATATTTGTTTAAAGGATTGTCACCCTTCTGAGTGTTATGAATTTATAATAAAAATGGTGCTGAATAAGATGATCTCGAATGCTCACATAAGCTACATGATACTTTCCTTATTTCAAAGTATTGGCAGAGTTGGGAACCAGCAGATTGTGTATTGATTAGTTCACTGGACTCTCACTTAGTCGACCGCAGTCCAAGTCCTGGTCCTGGGGACTTAAAACTACCACTGGACAGACGTGCATTCCCAAGATCCTGAGAGAAGAATGAAGGAGAAGGGATTGTGGTGTGGCCATCCCTACTTTGCGATGATATCTTGCTTTTTATCTCTTTGTCTCTCTGGCTAGCGCATGCACCATGTAGCAAAAATTTCTCCAACTATTGGCAGAGTCAAGGACTATGTTGAGTGAATTGGAAATTTGTAATTCTCCTCTCTCTATGAATACACTGCTTCCTATTTGAAATATAGAGGTTTATACAAAGTGGCAATTTTAAAAGTGGATCTTATTTCCTATTCTGTTCAATATACCACATACTTGAGTTTATTACAAATATAATATAGAAACTCTAGGACTTAATATAACTTAATCAAATAATCAGTTGTTCATAATCCAGTGTGATACTTCTTTGTCCTCTCTGAATGCGCAGATAGGGGCCTGCAATGGCATGGTGGTTAGGTCTACTGGAATGCCACATGGTTGACTTCGGCTCAAGTCCTGGTGGCTTTGCTTTCTCACTTTCTCTCTCTCTTGCTCTCTATATCTCACTATGTCCCCCTCTGGTCAAATTAAAAAATAACTAACTGGGACCAGCAGTTAGTGTAATGGCTATGTTGCCAAACTCCCATGTAGTCGACTGCGGTTCGAGTCCTGGACCTGGTGGCTTAAACTCACGCCGGTTGTGTGTATGTGCATGCCCAAGATCTTGAGAGGAGAATGGAGGAGAAGGGATTGTGGCATGGTCATAACCCCAGGGAGTGATTTCTTGCTTTCTCTCTGTCTCTCTCTGTCTTTCTGGTGAGTGCATGTGCCCTACAGCAAAAACCTCTCAAAAAAAAAAAACAAACCAAAAAACAAAAACAAAAACAAAAAAACAAACCAAAAACCCAACTAACTAAATAAATAAAGTTAAATAAAATAATTCTTTTTAAAAAAATGTTCAGATAATTAGGATTTTCCTGAAGCATATTACTTGATGAGTAGCTCAAATGCCCTAAAGAGAATAATGAATTATGTGATATATTACTTATTCATAGAAAACACAGAGACTACATACCATCTTTGGATTTATTTTCATACTGAAGTATAGCATTTTTGTAAAAATTCAGAAACATGTTCATAGACTAAATCTGTATGGTTATACTGTACTTATTATTTAGGCAAGATGGAAGTTAGGTCAAACACACTCACACACAGACTCGCACACACACACCAAAAAAAAAAAAAAAGAAAAGAAAACTGCTACCAGGATTGAAGTGGTGGTGTTACCAACTGATTTGTTTCAAAGTTGTTTATATATACCTGAGTTTTTCTACTTCAGAAATATTTTATGTAAAATTAACAGATCAACCCACAAGGACCAATTACTTAAAATCTTGATGTAACTGCCTTTCTGGAACAAAAGACAAAGATGCAGATTTTTTTAAAAAAATGTGTAATATATAAAATGAGTGATAAATCAAGACAATATAATTAATTCAAGTAGTATTTATAAACAAGACATCATGGGAATGATCAAAAAAGGGTAAGAACTATGGCCCTTTAAAAGGATAGTGGATAAGCAGTTCTGTCCAAGCCTTTTGGATGCTCGAGAGAGGACATGACAAGAAACCTACTGGGGCAAACCGTGTATGTAAGATAAGATATGATGAAAATTTCAGGGAAATAGTGCCATCATGTTTTTATCAAAATTGGATGTGATTTTCCTGCTGTGTTTACAGTTACCTTCTCATTGTTTTGTGACTTTCTTTTTCACTAGATTGTCCTCTAATCAGGAAAACAAAGCAACTTATTGGAAGCTGAGTGAATATGTACTCATTGAGATCTGAAACCTGACACATCTATGTTTTTTATCATCTTGCTTTTCAGAGGAAATCACAATTTGTTAGAAGAGATCTGAGAACTAGAATAGTCCTATATCCATCACTATTCAAATAGAGCCTTAAACAAATCATGAAATCCTTTTGGTAGCCCACATACCAGCCAGGGATGGTGGTAAATGGTTGCTTTTGGTAAAATTTTGAACAACTTAAATGGTTGCAGCAGCTCAACAGCAGCCCTAGATATAGGTTTCACTTTCTTGTTTGACAGTGAGATTTGCCAGAAAGATTTCCAGGGGAGAAAATAAAGACAAAGAAACAAATAAAATGGTATTTTTGTATTGAATGCTATTTTATTTTATTTTATTGTTTTTTAAAATTTTATTTCAAGTTGTTTTATATATTCAATCACATTATTTAGCTTGCAAAGTGAATATTCCAACATGTTCACATTTCTCACCAGTCCAGTTGATAATACTATAAAGTTATCTTCAACAGATAATACCCCATTTCTTTGTCCCATTAATGCTTTGCCTCTCTATTTTCCTCCTTAATGCCTTCCTCAGACTCTACTACTTCACCCACCCTCTTCCCACACTATATCTGGTGATCACAACCATTTACTGTGTTTCTATATCCTTTAGTCATTCTGTTTCGACCACAGAATGTGGACACTTGGTATATATTAAGTGGAGATATACAATGTCTCTCCTTCATAGCCTGGCTTCCTTCACTCAGCAGTAAATCTTCCATATTCATCCACTTCCTGTCAAAAGCCAAGGTCTTGTGATTTTGTTATAGCTGAGTAGCCTTCCGTAGAGTATATGTGCCACAGTTTTTCAATCCATTCATCTGTTGTTGGGCATTTAGGTTGGTTCCATGTCTTAGCAATTGTAAATAATGCTGCAATAAACATCGATGTGCAAGCACTTTTCCAATGAAGGATTCTTCTGTCCTTTGGGTAGATACCAAAGAGTGGATTGCTGGATTATGTGGTAGTTCTATTTGTGGATTTTTGAGAAATCTCCAAATTGTTTTCCTCAGTGGCTGGACCAATTTACATTTCCACCAGCAGTGTATTTTAAATGTCACCATTCAAGCATACATTTTCAACTCAAGCTATCTTACAAAAAACATCCCAAGGATCTTTGAGAGAGGATAAGATACAGAATTTGATGTTTGGTGTGAACTCTGTTTAAAAAAATGGCATACTATATATTTATAGTGTTTAGGAGTTCCTACAATCTTTAGAACTTTATTTATAAATCAATTGGAAGGAGTTCTTTATATAACCTGGATATGAATCCTTTTTTCAGATATATGTTGCAAATATTTTCTCCTAATATGTGGTTTGTTGTTTTATTTTTCTATCAATGTATTTTGATAAGCAACAATTCTTAAATTTGATAAAGAGAAGTTAATACATAGTTCTTTCATGTGCTTTTGCTTTCTATAGAGGAAATCTTTGCCAATTCCCAGGATGAAAATTTTCAATAGATTAATTTTTTTCATATATATTCAGTTGTTGAAAAGACATTCCTTTATCCATTAAATTACATCTGCATCTTTGCTAAAATTATGTATCTACATAATGTGTGGATCTACTTCTTGACTTGCTACTTTGTTTTATTGTCCTGTTTTTCCTTGCTTTTATATCAGTATGAAGAAATCTTGTTTTAGTTATAATATTTCCAAAAAGAGGTCTTATGAGAAAGATAGACAGGAAAGGCCTGGAAAGGGACTTTCCAGAGTTATGGCTAAGTTATGGCTAACATCTTGGTTGAAGTTTGGTCTTAAGAGTGTATATATTGGGGTTGGCAGGTGGCATAGTGGTTAAGGGCACTAGACTCTCACAGGGGAGTCTGCGTCCTGGATCTGGTGGCTTGCTTTTTCACTTCCCTTCTCTCCTTGTCTCTTTCTCTCTCTTGCTTGTCCCTCTCTGGTCAAAATAAAATAAATAAAGTTAAATAAAATATTATTTTTTAAAAATCAAAACATTTTGCATTATACCCTTTAGATTTGTGCTTTTACTTTACTTTATAAATAAGACTGTTCATGCACATATCCAGAGGCAATAGAAACAGGATCTGAAGTCACGCTGCCTAAGTTTAAAACCTGTCTACATTCTGGATCAGTGCTGTTTGACAGGCTGAAGATACATGAAAAACCTGGTCAGATTCTGGCCCATCCTAAAACTTGTGGGCCACAATCACGGCTACTCTAAAGACTGAGGCAGGTATATGAGGACATAGTGACACTTTGTCTAAAACACCACACATGATGAGCATTCATGCACATGTGCATACACACACAGACACACACCAAAAATCTTGACTACATCACTTAGCTGTCAGATATTGAGCAAATTATTTAGCCCTTCAAATTCTCAGTTTCTCTCTCTGTAAAATAAAAGAAAACTTATTATAACTTCATCATTTAATTGCTGAATATAAAAGACATGTTACTTGTAAAAAGTATTTGGAACTCTGTCACATAATAACTCATCATTAACATTATTGAATGTCATAATCATAATTATTATGTCTTAGTAATTATGTCATATATTAATTATATATTATTATATCTGTTTTATTGATTATGTTAGTAATATATTTATTTTTGTTAATATTACAGAGATAATTTATAAAGGAGATAGTGGCTAAATCACTTCGTAGGTGGTCAGCCTAAGATAAGAGTTTAGTGGGCAAAGCAGGTTGCATGATGATTAAGGTGCTAGATTCCCACATGACTGATAATGGTTCAAATCCCAGATCTGGTTGCTTGAAATTCACAATGAAAAAAAATATATATACACATACACACACATATAGATAAATAAATAAATAAATAAATAAATATATATACATACATGCATGTATTTATCTATATGTATGTATATATATTTATAGGTATTTATCTGTCTATATATATGTGTACATGTATATATATTTATATATACAAATGTGTACACATATTTATATAATATATATATATATTTTTTAAAGATAAGAGCTTAACGAAGTCCCTGTGCAACATCAGGACACCAAATTCAGAAACAGTGAGACGAAGTCGGAACTATACAGTACAGATTGTATCCATTTCTTATATTTGCATTTGACCATTAAAGTACAAATTTTTCACCTACAAATACAAAGCTATAAGTACCTTTCAGGTAGCACATACTATCTTGACATTGCCATAGAAAGCGGCACTTATTGCCTCGGTGATAGACAGTAATGGTGGGATCCGATAGCAGTCAATGACACACAGGGCATGGAACAGGGCACAAAAGGTTTACAGGATGGGGCTTATCTTTTTGGTTTGGTTAACATACTTTGATTCTATCATAGACAGTGAATAATAGTATTCTGTTGGGGCTATATTTTTTCCAGCTTTACACTTTACTTTGATACATTTTAGTTTTAGAACAGTTTTAGGTGTACAGGAGAATTGAGCAGATACTCTAGGCTTCCTACACCCTTACCTCCCCCAAGCAGTTTTCCCCCCTATATACATCTTGTATTGTGAGGTATATTTGTTATAAATAAATGAACTAATATTGATGTATTACTATCGACTAAGTCCATAGTTTATATTATCATTTACTCTTTTGATAGACAGTTCCATGGGTTTTGATGAATGTAATGTATTTGCCATTACAGTATCATACAAAATAGTTTCACTATACTAAAAATCCCCTTTGCTTTACCTTTTTACCCCAACATTACCCTTGTCAAACCCCAAAACCACTAGTCTCTTTACCACAGTAGTTTATCTTTTCCATCAATTGCTGAAAAGAATATCCTTTCCCCACTGAATCACTTTTGCATTCTAGGCATGGATATGTGTGAGAAAGAGGAAAAACCACCCCTCTTTCCTCCAGAGAAGCCATTTGTACCACAACCTTTGCCCTTCCAGTTCTTCATCCCATCAGGCTCCTGGGCATGTGCACTTGCCAGGCTTGTACTTCAAGCCACCAGGGGTGGGATTCAAATCTTTCTGGCCTTGTGATATGTGACTTCCTCTGGACAATGCTTAACCGCTCTGCTATGGGGGGACTCCTACTTACTACTTTTTAATGACCCAATAGCCCTCTTTTATCTTTCCAGGAATATTAATTGATCATGGTACAGCAGACAAATTATAGGTTTTGAAATAAGGGAAGTCTGCCTCTACCACTATCTAGAAACTACACAAATCTGGCAGTGCACTCTATCTACACGAATTTAACCTAGATGACTTTTTGTTATTCCACCTATGAAGTGGACATTATATCACCTTTCTCTATGATTGTTTCAGTGACTAAAGAGGATGGAAAATATGTAGAATAGCACTGGGTACAGGCTAAGCATGACTACTGCTATAATTATTATGCATATTACATTATTACATGTGTGAAAACAGAAAAAGTTCAGGTTTTTCTTGCTTAAAAACTGCATAATTGTATAGTCAGGTTAACTTTTTTTTGTTTGTCTTTTTGTTTTTATTGTTTGTTTTTAAAATAATTATTTTTTATTTAACATTATTTATTTATTCATCCATTCCAATTTGACCAGAAAGAGCGAGCAACAGAGAGAAAGCGAGAAAGCAAGCTGCCAGGTTCAGGACTCGAACCATGGTCGGCCATGTGGGAGCACCCTTAGCACCTTTAGCCACCACATTATCTGCCAGTTCTGAGTCAGGTTAACTTTTAAAACTTGATCCAGGTTTTTCTTGTTTAAAATTGTATAATTGTATAGTCAGGTTAACTTTTTTTTTTTTTTTAGAGAAATTTTTGCTATAGGGCTCCTGCGTTTGCCAGAAAGACAGAAAGCAAGAAATCGCCTCCCACGGGGGATGGCCACGTTGATATCCCTTCTCCTCTTGGGCATGCACACATGCTCACGTGCCCAGAGTGAGTTTAAGCCACTAGGTCTGGGACTCAAATTGCAGTTGACTACATGGGAGTCTAGCAACATAGCCATTATACCAACTGCTGGTCCCTAGTCAGGTTAACTTATTATTATTATTATTATCTTTAAAGAATTATTTTATTTAACTTTATTTATTATTATTATTATTTTCTAGTTTGATCAGAGAGACAGAGAGAGAGAGGAAGTGAGAAAGCAAGCCACCAGGTCCGATACTTGAACTGTGGTCGGCCATGTGGGAGTCCAGCACCTTTAACCACCATGCCATTTGCCAGCCCCAAAACTACCACATTTCTTTTTAATCACCGTTATCCAATTCTTTTTTCCCTTTTCATAATTCTCTCCTTTATTTGTACCTTTGTCAAAAATCCCCATGTATTTTTAAAAAATGGGAACAGAAGATTCTTCTACTTTGAGCCAGGCAATCAATAGAACCCATTGTTCTACAACATAAAAATAAGGCAACAAGGCCTTACAACATATACCATATGCATTTCAATCACTAAGAAATATTACTTGTATAACACATTCCTCACACTGTTAACAGAAATAACAGTAGATAATAGCAGTTAACATTAGAGGATATTAACCAAGGTTATTCAACTTGCCATATAAGGAACACAGAATCTCATAATCCATTACAAATATCATAAGCAGATAACAAAAAAAGACTGTGATTTCTTTTCATAATTTTATTCTGGCAGGAATAGATTCCATTCTGATAATAATTCCATTCTTACTGTCACACAGGAGCTTTGTGAACCTCAATGAGGCTGCCAGGTTTAGGACAGATTTATGAACCACAGCATCAGAAGTGAAAGAGTAAGACTTCATAGAATGTGTTGTCGCTGACAGGCTAACCACTTTTCTTCCCCATCAATAGCAAGTTCACTTGGTAATTTCAAGAAAAGCAGCTTTAACTTAAATCAAAGAAATGCTAAGGAACTTTGCTTAAAACTTAAAGCCAGGAAGCAGGTTAGGATTCTGTTCAAATGGTGAGTCATGAACCTATCGACATCTCAGGACAGGACACAAATCCTTAAAACCAGACAATAAAACCTAGAAGAAAATCAGCAATGTTTTAGTCAAAAGTCATAAAATTCTATTTCACCAATTCAGTCTCATGTACTTTATCTTCTGTGTGGTTCGATTTTCCCAATTAATTTCTGGGATATAATATTCAACTCCAGACTTGTCCCTATGATTAAATTGGCCATTTTCTTAGTTTTTGAACTCTTATTTATGTGTGTCTGCATTTAATTGTCAGGTTAACTTTTAAAACTTGATCCCAGGGCCAGCAGGTGGCATGGAGGTTAAGGTGCTGGATTTCTACATGGCTGGGCACAGTTCCTCCTAGACCAGGATATTTGCAAATTACACTGGGCATGTGTGTGTGTGTGTGTGTGTGTGTGTGTGCCCTAAATCCCAAAAGACTGAAGAAGAGATTGCATGTAGCCATATCACTGGCAGGGTGATTTTTCACTTTCCTTCTCTCTGTGTCTCTTCTTTTTTTTCCCTGGCAAATGCATGTGCCCTATGGCAAAATACACCTAAAAAAAAAGTTGCTTCCCACGAGTTATTCTCCAAAAAGTTATTCCTTCTAAAAAAAAAAAAGTCCATGTAATACTTTAGAATTGGCACATCTAAGCAGAAAAATAGCAAATATAGTTACCTAGTAAATAACTTTCAGTTGCAGGATATTGCATTAGTGTTCTATTAGTGTTCTTAGGGTTCTATAATACTGCCTACTATCTGAATAAAAGAAGCAGCAATTATTTTGATCAGGTAAAACCTAAAAAATAGATAACGCCTTTGTCCCTCTGAAGGATCAGATTGAGCAAACTGAGAAAAAAGTCAATAAAAAAAGTCAATAAAAGAATTTCCTCTATAATAGTAAAATGGTCACTAGATAAGTTTTAAGTTCTATCAATATAGAAGTTAAAATATCTGAGGCTCATATTTCTTTCTATTGGTTGTATCTTCTATCAATGTACATCAAGGCTTTGTGGCAAAGCTATAAATTGCATGTAAATTAGAATCACCTGGGAAACTTAAAAACACCATTTTAGTCACCAATAAAGCTTATTAAATCAGAATTTCTTTTTTCTTTCTTTTTTTCTTCTCTTTTTCTTTTTTTTTAGAGGCTTTTGCCTTTTGGCACATAAATTCACTGGAGACAGAGACAGATGTATTGAGAGGGAAGGTGAGAATTCAGCTCCCACGGAGACGACCACACCACATTCCCTTCTCCTCCATTCTCCTCCTGGGATCTTGGGCACACACACACATGTGCCTGGCATGATTTTGAAGCCATTAGGTTGAGGACTCTAATCACTGTTAGTCATGTGGTAGTTCAGAGATGTAACCACTGTGCTTAGGTTGGGGACTCTAATCACTGTTAGCCATGTGGTAGTTCAGAGATGTAACCACTGTGCCATCTGATGGTCCCTAAATCAGAATTTCTCAATATGTGACCCAGATTTAAAGGCTTCAGAATTTATAAATGTAAGTGATTCTTAGAAGCAGCCAAGTTTGATAACTTGTGATCTAGTGGCACATAACTAAATATAATAGAAGTTCTAAAAATAACCAGGAAATATTAATAATTTTATTTCACTACAATTAATGAGAGAAATGGGGTTTCACACTAGAACTCCGATATTTGATTGAAAATCAATTAAGAAATGTAGAAACCATTTAAGTAGAGATAATATTTGTATTTACCATTTATAGAGAGGTTCTTCGTATTTCTACTTCAAGGAGAATCACTACCTTATAAATTGGATTGGAAGTCATGAGTTTATTACCAGTGGGCAGTTTGAACAAAGATGTCATTTTCTAAGATATTTTTATTCGCCATTCTTCAAACTATGTAGGTAGTTAGGCTATGCCATCAGAAAAAATTGCAAGAATGATGATAACATATGATAATTCCTGAAACTGGACTAATATATAGTGTATTAAAGCTGGGAAAAGCCATTTTGCAAGTTATAAGGATATGCAGTGATTGAAAGAAAAATAAATATGTAAAAAAATTGACTGCAAGTGGAAGTTTTCTGAAAATTCAGGCCCATGATCCCAAAGCTCTGAATTTGTATGTACTGGGAAAACATGTTACATTTTATGTAAGGCACATATTTTTGAAAAGTTCAGTCACATATTTGTTTTTACTATATTAAAAATAACAGGTTGAGGGACCAGCAGTTAGTGTAATGGCTATGTCGTTGGAATCCCATGTGGTTTAAACTCACGCTGGGTGCGTGTGCGTGCGTGCCCAAGATCCTGAGAGGAGAATAGAGGAGAAGGGATTGTGGCATGGCCATACCCCCAGGGGGTGATTTCTCGCTTCTATCTCTCTGTCTTTCTGGTTAGCACACGTGCCCTATAGCAAAAATCTCTAAAAAAATTAAATAAATAAATAAATAACAGTTTGAGCTAGCCAATAGTGTGGTGATTAAGGAGACTGAATCTCATGTGGCCTACCATGGTTGGAGTACCGAATCTAGTGATTTGAAAAACCCACTGGGCCTGTGTGCATGTCCAAAATTCTGAAAAGAGGGAAAAATGGAAGAGAAAAGTTTGCTGTGTGATCATTCCCAAGGAGAGTGCTTTCTCATTTTCTTTCTCATTCTCTGTCTCTCTCCATTGAGCAGATGAATCCTCTGACAAACTATACACAAACAGAAAACAGATAAACAAAGGTCCCATAGGGGCTAAATTCATGAATATGACACTATAAATAATAGAAATAGCCAAAAGTAAAGAAAGAAAAAAGAAATTACTATTAAGTTTTAAAGTTTATGTGAGAAAAAAATGAGAGAGATGACCATCAAAGAAAGAAATTTCTTCAAAAATTTGAGTGCCCTTGAAATGTACTTTTTTTTTTTTGGAAGAGGTTTTTGCTATAGGGTGCGGGCGCTCACCAAACAGACAGAGAGAGACAGAGAGACAGAAAGTGAGAAATATCACCCCCCCACGGGGGATGGCCACGCTGCAATCCCTTCTCCTCCATTCTCCTCTCGGGATCTTGGGCATGCACACACACGTGCCTGGCCTGAGTTTAAGTCACTGGGTCCAGGATGCGAACTGCAGTCGACTACATGGGATTCCAGTGACATAACCATTACGCTAACTGCTGGTCCCTCGAAATGGACTTTTTTTGAAAGCAAACATTTAGGTCATTTGAATTACAAATTAAGTTCTGACAAAAGTGAACTAATGAAGGCAATTATTATTACAGTCTCAAGGCTGATAAAATTACTTAGCTTCACACTAAGGAAGCAAAATATCAGCTGATAAATTTAACCCAGGTTACAATCTTGCCCCTATACTCAGCTACATATAGATTGAAATATGAGAAGCTACCTGCTGGACTCGCTCAAGTCCTATTATTTTTGTATTATTAGTAGACATCTTCAAAATTTTTGAATATTTAGAAAATATTCAGAAACAAGTTGATAGAAATCCAATACATGTTACCATATAGAATATACACAATAAGATAATAATATTTAAAGCCTAATATTGATGTAACTACTGATGGAAGGAAATCAGTACATTGAGATTCAGTGTATTGCAAATCTATGTCCTTTTATAATGAAGCTTTAGTTCTGAAAAATGATGTTTAATTGCATTATCTGTATTTATTTCCACTTATAACTTTTTCTAAATTCCATCAAATATCACATTGTCTTTTTTCTTTCTCACTCTCTCTCTCTTTTTTTTTTTTTTTTTAGGTTTTTGCCATTTTTCTAAAGTCATTCCCCAAACATTTCCATCACATATCACATTGTCTTTTTTCTTTCTCACTCTCTCTCTCTTTTTTTTTTTTTTTTTAGGTTTTTGCCATTTGGCCTGAGTGCTTGCTGGACAGAGATAGAAAGGGAAAATGACAAATCACCCCATAGGGAGGTTGGTCATGCAATAATCCTTTCTTCTTTCTTCTCTTGGAATTTTGGGCACTCATGCACATACACCCAGCATAAGTTCAAGTCACCAGGTCAGAAACTTGAACCCCATTTGATCATATGGGAGCCCAGTGCCTTAACCACTATGCCACCTGCTGTCCCCTCCATCACATTTTTAAAATGTTAAAAATGTTTATGAAAAATATGTGTGTGGATTTGATGATAAGCTAGCAAAATAACTACAAAAAATACCATGGTAGGAGCATATTTTTTTTTATAATTCCTATAAGCAAGTTTTATTTTGCTTAACAAAATTAATATATTGGCAGGACCAGCAGTTAGCATAATGGCTATATCACTGGACTCCCATGTAGTTGACCGTGGTTCAAGTCCTAGACCTGGTGGCTTAAACTCATGCTGGGCATGTGTGCATGCCTGCCCAAGATCCCGAGAGGAGCATGGAGGAGAAGGGATTGTGGCGTGGCCATCCCCACCTGGGGGGGTGATTTCTTGCTTTCTATCACTTTGTCTTTCTCTGTCTTTCTGGTGAGTGCACGTGCCCTATAGCGAAAACCTCTCCAAAAAAAAAAAAAATTAATATATTGGCAAAAACATTTGAGTTTTAAAAGGTAAAAATCAACAAAAATTGACCCCTTTTTCTTTACTGAACAGTGAATTTTTTTTTTAAAGGAAAGGTATTAGAAGTCTACAGATCTGAATATAGGATGGAAATACAGGGTAATACTTGAAAGGTTAAACACATGAGAAATGAATTTGAATCACCATAGAGCTCTTAAACAAGAACTCTTTGTAAAATGGCACCATTAGGACCTGGAACTATTTTTAAGTCCAAGATTTGGATTCTAAGGGGAAATCTGACTATGTCACATAATGTGCCCGTGCCTTGTTTTGTCCAAAGGGGAAGAGATAGTGTCTCTAAATAGGAAGAAAGTTGGAATCACATTAGAAATGAATGCTGTACATCCAGAACTAGGCATGAAAATTGGCTAGCCAAGAATTGCAATAATGGAAGTTTTTCTTAATATCAGGCTGTCTCTGATGTTACAGTACCATGCTTTCCTCATGGATGTATCATTTATTCTTAAATTTCCTTTTAAAATCAGGAAGTTACTTACCAAGACTCTCCATATGCTCATCGTAAGTGAGCATTATTGGAACTGAAACCTGAATAAAATAAGGGTTGTGTTTTTATGGAACTCCTGATCAAGAGGATTATAAGTATCTACTGAGCTAAGAATCCAATTATCCTATATTCTAAACCCATGCTCTTTTTCGGTTGAAATATTGAGAGCACATTTGATTTCCAATTTCCATTATAATGTATCAGGTAGACACTTGTACTTTTTGCAAGCCATAAATGCTATAGAAGAGCCATGTGAGGATAATACAGAATGGAAACTGAGATCATTTTACTCTTAGAAATTTTTATTTGATTTCATATATTTTGAAATGATCCCCATCCTCCAACAAGGAAGCCCTTACTTTTTTTTTTTTTTTGAGTGTTTTTTGCTATAGGGTACATGCACTTGCCAGAAAGACAGAGAGAGACAGAAAAATAGAAAGTGAGAAATCATCCCCCAAGGAGGATGGCCACACTGCAGTCCCTTCTCCTCCATTCTCTTCTTGGGATCTTAGGCACGCACACACACGTGCCAGGCATGAGTTTAGGCCACCGGGTCTGGGACTCGAGCCATAAGAGTTCAGTGACATAGCCATTATGCTAACTGCTGGTCCCGGAAGCCCTTACTTTTAATCTCATTGGTAATTAAATAAAATAATCAGTGAACTATTGTTCTTTGTTACATGGTATATAGTAAAACTGACAGTTTATATTGGAAATAATATCAGTTATAATTTGTTATAAAAAGTACTAAATTATACATTTCTCTTTCATCTTTATTTTTGTTTGTTTCCTTAAAAGACAGGTTCTGGTTATGGTGTGATTCTCCTAGTCTCAGCCTCATAAATACTTGAAATCAAAGATGTCTGCCCTTTGTGCCAGGGAATTGAATCCAGGCCTCTTAAAAGTCTTCAGTTTGCAGTGTAGCAGCTTCTTCCAGTGGACATTACCATGGAAAGGCTTTTTAAATATAATTTTTGATGATCTTTTTATACATATGTTAGAAATACTTGATTACTTTCACCAGAACTGTTCTTCCCCTTCTTTACTTGCTGACAAGTATCCAGTAGGGTTTTTACAGTAATGTATCCAGACCATGGGCTACATTATTTTGGATTTAATTCTTTAATGGCATTCCTATTTTCCATTTCCACTGATTGTTCTAGGGAAAGGCATATGATCCAGTTCTGGCCAAAGAGTTATACAGTATATTTGTTCAAGGCTTGTGGGTAACATTTTCTTCCCTGGTTAGAGAGAGGATTAAGAACTCTGCTATTTTCTGTGGATGGTGCCTTGTAAGATGATAACATATTAGCTGTTAAACTACCATGAAGAAGAGCCAAGAGATACTCAGAGAAGTAACTTCTTCTGGCCTTGAACTATGAAAAAAACATCTGAGTAAACTGAATATTCTGTTACCTGGAGTCAAAATACATTTCCAACTGATGTGCTAGAGATACATAAACATAGTTTGTTTTACACTAACAAGTGAGAAATATGGTTAACCTTAAGCTATATAAGAAAAGATAGTTTTTGACAACCATTTAGAAATTACATATAATATTACTTGTCATTTGGTAGGTGTGTTTATTTTTTATAATTTCACAGGATGTGTGTGCTCACCAGAAAAGAAAAGAGATTGAGAGACAGGGGAAAAAAGAGAAGGAGAATAAAAGCAAGCATCCCCTCACCCCCAATGGGATGTGGTCATGCTACAATCCTTTATCCATCTCTCCATCTTGTTGGGATTTGGGTAATGAGCGCGCACACACACACACACACACACACACACACACACTCACATTAGAGTGTTTTACCAGTTGCTGGTGCTGGGGTTTGAACTGTCATCAGCCATATAGAATACGGCTCCCTTAACTATTAGGCTCTGGAGCCACCCTGATAGTTTTAAAATAGATTTTGATTATCTTGGAGCTACTACACTGAAAATGGAACAAATGCTGAGAACCGATTAGTATATCTGTTGTATTTGTCACTAGAAATAAAGTGGTTTCAGGTTGCTATTTGCAAACATTTATTCAGAAAGTACACGTTGTGGGAGGCTTTTTTATTATAAATAAGTTTTAAAAAATCTTGTATTATTTTCACCACTTGACTCACATATAATTTTAATTTTCACACTGCGTTTGACTTTCTAGAAACATTGCCATGCTTGCTATAACTCAAAATTATAACTCAATTAAAGGAAGAAAAAGCAAAACTGGTCATGTACACTAAATCCTTAATGATGTGTAAAAACTCCCAAAGACTATTATATATTCATGTTAAAAAAAATCCAAGCAATATTAACACAAAGCATGAATATTCAGCTCTAGACAATGTATTAATCTCTTCCCACTCTCCAGAAAATTTTACCAAACTATTCGTTACACAAAATTCTTATGTGTATTTTTTGGCAAGTGATACTTCACAAACAAGGTAGTATGATGTGTAAATAATTCCATAAATTAGAAGCCAGACTACCCATCCTTGAATCATAGTTTTGCCACTTCCCGGATATATGACCTTAGATGAGTTATTATTTTTTTAAATTTATTTGTCTGTTTGTTTATTTAGGTCTTTGTCACAGGGTGTATGTGCTCTCTGGAAAGAGACAGAGGCAGAGAAAGAGAAAGTGAGAAGTCACCCTACCGGGAGAGGGAGAAGGAGGGTTGAGGGCTGCTGCCCTGTAATCCCTTCTCCTCCATTCTCCTCTCAGGATTTTGGGTGGGCGTGCATGCATACATGCCCAGCATAAGTTTCAAGCTGTCGACTCAGACTCTAACTGTGGTTGATGATGTGGCAATACAGCACCTCAACCACCATGCCACTGGCTGGCTCCTTGGGTGGGTTATTTAATTTAAGGGCTTTGTTTGTTTGTTTGTTTGTTTTTATATCTGTGAAATGGGAAAAATAGTAATTGTTATTCCTAATCTTTGTAAAATTTAGTAATTTTATAATGAAGCTCTTAGAAGAGTGCCTTGACATAGTAAATATTCTATAGTTATAGTTATTACAGTTTGACTTCTACATTTTCTTTTTAGTCATTTGAGAATTGTTTGAGTTATGCTGATAAATTTTATTTTTAGAATTGTTTTATTTAACTTTATTTATTTATTAATTTATTTTAGCTTTCCAGAGAGAAACAGAGTGAGGGAGAGAGAGGGAAAATGAGAAAGCAAGCCACCAGGTTTGGGACTCAAACCATGGTCAGTCATGTGAGAGTCCAGCACCTTAACCATCATGATACCTGCCAGCCCCTATGTTGTTAAATACTGAGGAACCCTAACATAAGGATTATGAATATAATATATAGCTTGTAAATATTCTACATTTCCTATTAGAAGGTGTTGTGAGCGTCTATCAATTTCCTGAAATTCTAATAAGCTTTGAATAGCTCATTCTCTCAACTCTTCTACTTCTTGAAATTCAACATTGTTATAAATTTTTAACATGCACTATACTTTCAGAGTATTGGCATTCTCTCCCCACTGTGAAGTTATTGTGCAGATTCGGCCGATTATAGATTCCCTGTATTGTATTAACCTTTTAAGTAAGAGCTACACAAATGCATATTATAGGACAATTTCTATGGTCCCATTAATACAGGGAGAACATTTGTATTGTCAGTTTCTCTTTTAATTTTGATTAAATGCAGTGCCACTGTCTTACCATCAAAGTCTTCTCTTTTTTTCTTTCCCCAGGGCATAATAAATATGCAGCTCATTTAATCAAGACATGTTACAAGAGACTTTCACAGTGAATGCCACATGAGAGGTGATGCTTTAATTGCCATCTAAGAAATTATTAAAAGTTCAGCTTTGAAACTATTGATGCAACAATTCTAGAGGAGCCACTATACCATCTTTAGTTTGTGCAATTTAAATACAAAATTCAAGTCTCTGAAAAATAAATGATGACTCCTGTTAGCAAAATCTATGCACTTAAATCACAGTTCATTGTACTAAGCCCAGGATTTAGCCAAGTTCAGTTTACTTAACTGTGTCCCTCATAATAAATCTGAAATACCTACCTGTTTAAAAACATTCATTTCATTAACGGAATTCCACTCTTTTTCATAGATAATATGGCAGATAATGTAAGAAAAAGTTCTTCCCAAATATATATATTTTCCTAACTTCCTTGTATTTTTAACGCTAGTTTTCCCCCAGCTGTGTTTAGCAACCAGTACTGATGATGTATTAATAGTTATTCTGTGTGTGTGAGGGGAATGTTTTATGACTACAGGTTGTTAAATTTTACAAATTGATATCTTACTGATATCTTTTCAGAATTGGTGTTCCACTGAATACAGTTTGTTTAATGCTATTACAATTATTATCTGCCAAAAGATATCACTAAAGATTGAAATCAAAGTAACCCAAACAATCTTAATCTTAACCTTAGCATCTTTTCTGTCTAAATATCATTTTGCTTTGTATGGGCACAATCTAAGGAATATATACATATTTTTATTTACATAAAATATTTATGAATGACTCATTGCCTCTACAAAAACAAAGTACAGACATATATTGAATTATTATCAGATAAAATAACACTCTAATCCATAGAAATAATTTAAAATGTCCCTATTTATGAATTAATTAATTAATGTATTTATTAGTTTTGCTATCAGGAGTGTGTATTTTCTGGAAAGAAAGAGAAAAAGTGAGAAATCACTCCTTTATTCTCCTCTTGAGAATTTGGGCACAGACACATGCCTGGTGTGATTTTCAAGCTGCTGGATTTGGGACTCAAACCATTCAATCATCCATGTGGGATACAGCCATCTTGATCTCCACAACACTTGCTGGCCCTATTATTTACTTTTTAGAAGTTTATTTATTTCTTCTATGGGAAAAACAAAGCCCGAGAGAGAGAGAGACAAATACCTCCAACAGGGTCTTCATGACAGATCCACTCCCAGACTTGGCCAGCCTGGGTCATGGGCATGTGTACAAGCACCAGCATGTACAGTAAGGCCTTGGGATGCACATCTAAGATTTTCTTGTGTGGATTCTACATCACAGAGCAATTTTTACTGTTGTACCATCTTGGTTGGCTCTTATTATTCATGAATAACGATGTCTCCAGTTAATAAGCAAGTGAGCAAACAAAAATCATAACTGATAGTATGCCTTGGACAACAGGTTGGTTTGGAGCATACTGTCTGTAGGAACATACTAGTCAATAAATAATACTATCTAAATAGTACACAAAGATACTGATAAAGGCTGCAATGAATTAAGTCCCCATCTCATAAAACACATTTTCCATTCTGTTTCCTATTCAAAGTTTCCAGTTAGTAAATGTGGTTTGGTGTACAAAAATACTTCATTTAGTTATGATAAGATAGAAAAATTAACTGGATTTTTCTTAATTTTATAAATAGTACCCAGATTTCCGATTTAATCCATAACAAAGAATTAACCTAAAAAATGTTGGTTTGCTTTATAGCTGGAAAAGTGAAATATTTTGAGATTTTGCTAAACCACAAAAGAGTTTCTCTACTGTGGAGACTATAAAGCATAAAACTGTAAGTTATTCATAATTTTCAATAGCATCTTAGCCTCTAAGCCCCCAAGTCTTCTGACAGCAAGAGAATTAACCATCCTTTGTGATTTTAATTTCAGTCGGTCCTTCTGTAATGAGGCACAAATGACCAACATTTTCTATAAATTTACCATACATTTGGTGTCTTCAGGATAAAGTTTAAAAATTATAAGCCAGGGGACTGGCAGGTGGGGTGGTGGTTGGGGACACTTAACTCCCACATGGTTAACCATGGTTTATGTCCCAAATCCAGCAGCTTGAAAATCATGGGAACCAGCAGTTGACGTAATGGCTATGTTGCTAGACTCCTACATAGTCGACCGCGGTTCGCTTCCCGGACCCGGTGGCTTAAAACTCACGCCAGGCGCGTGTGCGTGCGTGCCCAGGATTCTGAGAGGAGAATGGAGGAGAAGGTTTGCCTCTGGTCAGCTTGGAAAATGATAATACATTTTTTAAAAGTTAAAATGATAAAATAATTCTTTAAAAAAAAAATTACGGGCCAGACCTGTGTTGTAGCAGTTAAGAGAGCTGGATCCCACTGTTTCTCTCCAATGAGTATACACACCCTATAGCAAAACTAAAAATTGTTATAAATTCTAGAGAAATTTATGTTTCTATGGTATGGATATAGTTAAAATACAAAAATCAATTATATTTCATTATGTCAATGACAAACATGTAAGATAATATATTTGAAGATAAGACACAATTTACAATATTATTTGAGACCTCACAATTAATTTAACACAGAGGGACAAAATTTTATTTTTTTTTTAAGAGACATTTTGATATAAGGTATGTGTGCTTGCTGGAGAGACAGAGACAGAGACAGAGAGATGGAAAGCAAGAAGAAATCACCTGGTGGGAGGATGGCCATGCTGCAATCCATCCTCCTCCTTTCTTTTCTTGGGATTTTGGGCATGCAATCACATTCATCCAGTGTGAGTTTCAAGTCTCCAGGTCCAGAACTCAAACTGTGGTTGGCCATATGGGAGTCCAGCGATGTAACTGTTATCTCATCTGCTAGTCCCCAGATAGATAAGAACTTTATGGGAAAAAACGTAATGCATTTTCATGTGAATTAAAGAGAACTAAAATAGGGAACCAGCAGTTAGCGTAATGGCTACGTCGCTGGACTCCCACGTAGTCGCCCGTGGTTTGCGTCCCAGACAGGGTGGCTTAGAACTCACGCCAGGCGCGTTTGCGTGCGTGCGTGCCCAAGATCCCTAGAGGAGAATGGAGGAGAAGGGATTGCGGCATGACCATCCCCCCCAGGGGGTGATTTCTCGCTTTCTGTCTCTATGTCTCTCTCTGTCTGTCTGGCGAGAGCACACGCCCTATAGCGAAAACCTCTCAAAAAAAAAAAAAAAAGAACTAAAATAAATGGAGATCTAGAGTGATACCATAAATATCTGTGGTTTTTCCAAATTGATATATCAATATGTAGAGTAACAATATTACAATCATAATCCCAAATTGTTTTATGAAACTTATTGGTTCTCAACTTTATTTGGAAGAGTTAAGGGTCAGGGAAAGCAAATTCTGAAGAATTCCAACACCAACCCCAATTAGTATCATTGTGTATTGTTAAAGAAAACCTTCCCTTTCCCAAGGATTAAAACATATTTCTTAATCAGTGTACAGTAGGGATTGCTACTTAAAATTAATAAATGTGATAATGTTAAAATTAAGGTGTTTTGTTCTTCAAAAGACAATTTAATTGGTAATCAGGGAGATGCAAATTAAGGGAGAGATACAATTTTATACTCATTAGTTTGTCACTGCATCATAAAGTTGAACATTCACATATCCTGTGACTCAGCACTTGTCATTCTAGGTGATTTTCAAATTTAAAGGTAAGGACATGTACACCAGAACATTCCTAAAAAGACTATACACAAAAGCAGAGTGAAAAATGAGGAAATATTTTCAAATACCATGTAACAAAACAGCAAGTGGATAAACTGGGATGCTAATGCAACAGCATCAATGGAGGTACCCTGGTGTTGTTTGCCAAGGTGCAAATCTCCTAAGCACAATAATGAAAATAAGTCACCCAAAGTTACACACTTAATGATGTACTTCTTATGTAGTTAAAACAACCAGAATGAAATCTCTAAGTTTATTTACCTGTATTTACTTTTGTTTATTTGTTTGTTTTTGTTTTTGCTTTTGTTTTGCTATAGGGTGCATGTGCTCCCCCGAGGGACAGAGAGACAAAAAGTGAGAAACCACCTCTCAGGGTATATGGCCATACCACAATCCCATTGCCCCCCTTGTTCTATCGGGATCTTGGGCATGCATGCACTTGCTATCAGCATGAGTTTCAAGCCGCTGGATCTGGGACTCAAACTGCTATTGGCCGTTATGTGGGATTCCAGTGCTTTAAACCACTATGCCACCTGTTGGCTCCCTGCATTCACTTTTTATTATATACTTACAGATAAGATTTTAAAAATATATATAATAAGGTAAGTAAGAACATAATAGAAGATTGAGGGAGCTGACTGATTTATGTAGAGGAAAACAGTGGCATGGGATAAGGCAAGAGCAGAGAACAGATTAAAAATTACGGTTTCGGGGGAACCAGCAGTTAGCATAATGGCTATGTTGCTGGACTCCCACGTAGTCGACCGTGGTTTGCGTCCCAGGTCCGGTGGCTTAAAACTCATGCCAGGCGCATGTGCGTGCGTGCCCAAGATCCCGAGAGGAGAATGGAGGAGAAGGGATTGTGGCGTGGCCATCCCCCCTGGGGGATGATTTCTCGCTTTCTGTCTCTATGTCTCTCTCTGTCTGTCCGGCGAGCGCACATGCCCTACAGTGAAAACCACTCAAAAAAAAAAAAATTAAGGTTTCGGTATATTCAATACATAACACCTTGTCAGCCTACAAAAAAATCTTGAAACATCGGGACCAGCAGATGGTGTAATGACTACATTGTTGTACTCCCATGTAGCTGACCGCAATGAGTATACACACCCTATAGCAAAACTAAAAATTGTTATAAATTCTAGAGAAATTTATGTTTCTATGGTATGGATATAGTTAAAATACAAAAATCAATTATATTTCATTATGTCAATGACAAACATGTAAGATAATATATTTGAAGATAAGACACAATTTACAATATTATTTGAGACCTCACAATTAATTTAACACAGAGGGACAAAATTTTATTTTTTTTTTAAGAGACATTTTGATATAAGGTATGTGTGCTTGCTGGAGAGACAGAGACAGAGACAGAGAGATGGAAAGCAAGAAGAAATCACCTGGTGGGAGGATGGCCATGCTGCAATCCATCCTCCTCCTTTCTTTTCTTGGGATTTTGGGCATGCAATCACATTCATCCAGTGTGAGTTTCAAGCCTCCAGGTCCAGAACTCAAACTGTGGTTGGCCATATGGGAGTCCAGCGATGTAACTGTTATCTCATCTGCTAGTCCCCAGATAGATAAGAACTTTATGGGAAAAAACGTAATGCATTTTCATGTGAATTAAAGAGAACTAAAATAGGGAACCAGCAGTTAGCGTAATGGCTACGTCGCTGGACTCCCACGTAGTCGCCCGTGGTTTGCGTCCCAGACAGGGTGGCTTAGAACTCACGCCAGGCGCGTTTGCGTGCGTGCGTGCCCAAGATCCCTAGAGGAGAATGGAGGAGAAGGGATTGCGGCATGACCATCCCCCCCAGGGGGTGATTTCTCGCTTTCTGTCTCTATGTCTCTCTCTGTCTGTCTGGCGAGAGCACACGCCCTATAGCGAAAACCTCTCAAAAAAAAAAAAAAAAGAACTAAAATAAATGGAGATCTAGAGTGATACCATAAATATCTGTGGTTTTTCCAAATTGATATATCAATATGTAGAGTAACAATATTACAATCATAATCCCAAATTGTTTTATGAAACTTATTGGTTCTCAACTTTATTTGGAAGAGTTAAGGGTCAGGGAAAGCAAATTCTGAAGAATTCCAACACCAACCCCAATTAGTATCATTGTGTATTGTTAAAGAAAACCTTCCCTTTCCCAAGGATTAAAACATATTTCTTAATCAGTGTACAGTAGGGATTGCTACTTAAAATTAATAAATGTGATAATGTTAAAATTAAGGTGTTTTGTTCTTCAAAAGACAATTTAATTGGTAATCAGGGAGATGCAAATTAAGGGAGAGATACAATTTTATACTCATTAGTTTGTCACTGCATCATAAAGTTGAACATTCACATATCCTGTGACTCAGCACTTGTCATTCTAGGTGATTTTCAAATTTAAAGGTAAGGACATGTACACCAGAACATTCCTAAAAAGACTATACACAAAAGCAGAGTGAAAAATGAGGAAATATTTTCAAATACCATGTAACAAAACAGCAAGTGGATAAACTGGGATGCTAATGCAACAGCATCAATGGAGGTACCCTGGTGTTGTTTGCCAAGGTGCAAATCTCCTAAGCACAATAATGAAAATAAGTCACCCAAAGTTACACACTTAATGATGTACTTCTTATGTAGTTAAAACAACCAGAATGAAATCTCTAAGTTTATTTACCTGTATTTACTTTTGTTTATTTGTTTGTTTTTGTTTTTGCTTTTGTTTTGCTATAGGGTGCATGTGCTCCCCCGAGGGACAGAGAGACAAAAAGTGAGAAACCACCTCTCAGGGTATATGGCCATACCACAATCCCATTGCCCCCCTTGTTCTATCGGGATCTTGGGCATGCATGCACTTGCTATCAGCATGAGTTTCAAGCCGCTGGATCTGGGACTCAAACTGCTATTGGCCGTTATGTGGGATTCCAGTGCTTTAAACCACTATGCCACCTGTTGGCTCCCTGCATTCACTTTTTATTATATACTTACAGATAAGATTTTAAAAATATATATAATAAGGTAAGTAAGAACATAATAGAAGATTGAGGGAGCTGACTGATTTATGTAGAGGAAAACAGTGGCATGGGATAAGGCAAGAGCAGAGAACAGATTAAAAATTACAGTTTCGGGGGAACCAGCAGTTAGCATAATGGCTATGTTGCTGGACTCCCACGTAGTCGACCGTGGTTTGCGTCCCAGGTCCGGTGGCTTAAAACTCATGCCAGGCGCATGTGCGTGCGTGCCCAAGATCCCGAGAGGAGAATGGAGGAGAAGGGATTGTGGCGTGGCCATCCCCCCTGGGGGATGATTTCTCGCTTTCTGTCTCTATGTCCCCCTCTGTCTGTCCAGCGAGCGCACATGCCCTACAGTGAAAACCTCTCAAAAAACAAAAAAAAATTAAGGTTTCGGTATATTCAATACATAACACCTTGTCAGCCTACAAAAAAATCTTGAAACATCGGGACCAGCAGATGGTGTAATGACTACATTGTTGTACTCCCATGTAGCTGACCGCGGTTCAAGTTCCAGACCCAGTGGCTTAAACTCACACCGGGCGTGTATGCATGTGTGCCCAATATCCCAAGAGAAGAATGGAGGAGAAGGGATTGTGGCATGGCTATCCCCCCGGCGGGTGATTTCTCACTTTATGTCTCTCTCTTTCTGGCAAGAGCACGCACCTTATAGCAAAAACCTCTCAAAAAAAAAAAAAAAAAACAACTCTTGAATCTTGAAACATTTGAGAATTTCCAAAGAAAAGAGAGCACATTTCACTCATTCAATGAGTAAATATTTAATAAATGCCTGCACTGTAAGTCAGGAAACATGCTAGATACTGAGATACTGAGGGCAGAGTTATGAATACTTTAAACATGGTCCTTGCTTTTATGAAAATGTGTTCATGGTTTCCTTGTTTTAAAATGATATTACAGAGAGACCAGCAGTTAGCATAATGGGTATGTCGTTGGACTCCCACATAGTAGACCGCGGTTTGAGTCCCAGACCCGGAGGCTTAAACTCACGTTGGGCACATGTGCATGTGTGCCCAAGATCCCGAGAGGAGAATGGAGAAGGGATTGCGGTGTGGCCATCTCCCCTGGGGGTGATTTCTCGCTTTTTGTCTCTCTATTTCTATCTTTTAGAGAATTTAGTGATAATTGTCATTTTTCAGTTGAGAATAGTGATATACGAGTTACTCACGGGGACACAATAAAAAAATAAAAATGCATCTTAGACTTGAGTGAATCCTCCAAATAATGCCATTTTAAATCTCTCACTAAAACTTTGAATAAAAAATTTTAGGAATGTTATCTCATTGTAACAGCAGTTAATTTTTAACATGTAATTTACCTTCTACCAAAATTGATAGACTACATCTTGCCTAGTGGAATTAGAACTTTGGGGCATTTTATATTAGATTATTCTTAGTGAATGATAAGTTGTGTAAGTGCTCCTGTCTAATGGAATTTGAGGCTTTCTAGCAGGACTGGAATATCTGTGTTTTCTTTACACAAATTTTATAATTTGCACTCTTTCAGGTACTGATGAGACATTAAATTGTTTAGCATGTAAATAACTTCAGTAAAATAGTATACAATTAAAAGGTTAGTGTAGTCATCACATTTCCAGGATGCTAATGACAAAAGACTCTCTTTCATAGGTCCCCTAAAGGAAAACAATTGGCCCAGAATCCCTTTCACTTTTCTGTCACAAAAAAGCAGCTGTTCGATGATTATTCAGCTTAGTTTAGAACATGTTGAAACATTTTTTTCTTTTAGCTGTTTAGCAGGAAACAGATGCTTTATTTGACTTTTCTACGGGGTGGATATTACATAAGGAAATAACTTAGTTTTAGATGTCTTGGCCTTTGATCCTTAGTCAGGATAGAGCATTTTGTCTTCTTCATATTAAGCTAAAAATCACTTAAACTGGTTAGCACAAAAACTGTTTTAAAAGTTTCTTTTTTTCTTAAGATAGAGTGAGAGAGAGAGAGAGAGAGTCCTTCCCCACCCCCACCCACACACACACACACACACACACATACACACACACACACACACACAGGACTTACACACAGGACTTTCACACAGTGATCTAGGCCACCCTCAGCCATGAGTAAACAGGAAGTCCCTAGGACTTGAATCAGGGACATTATGATAAAGGTCTAGTTGCTTTACTACCCCATCATTATCTGACCCCAGCACAGGGATTTTTTTATGTGCCACATGTTGATCCTTTATTTGTTTTATTGATTCATAATTATTTGTAATTAGAAAATGTTTTGGATAGTAAGTATAGAAGTAGTGAAAATTGTGGAAAGTATTTGCTTATATACAGAAAGATGTAGATAGATGGTAGATACATAAATAGAGATTTCTTTCATCTGTAGCCAGTACTATGTATTTTTGAAAAGAAAATGTCCTGATAGCTATTTGTACTGGCAGTGACTGCTAGACTAGGAAGAATGTGCTTTAAGTGAAGCTTATGTATCAATAAACTGCCTGAAGGTCTCTATTCTTTTTCGTTTGGTTTAACTCTCACTTATTTTAAATTTTGTTTATATTCTCTCTCCCTAAAGGTAGAAAACACTGTGAATTGGTTCCCATGATGGGAATAAGAACCTTTGCTTGCCTTTCCTTTTTGTAATGAAGGCTACTTGAAAATATTACATTTTAAAATATTTTCAATATAAATATTTGTTGAATAAATAAGTAAGTCAAGCTGTCTTTGTGTCAGGGTTATATATCAGTGCATTAATGTGTATTAGTCCTACTTATGTAGTTCATCAATATGACAGGGTTTTTCTCTCCTCTGTTTCAGGAGTTTTTATGATTTCAGCTGAGAGTGGCCTCCTCAGAAAAAGGATATATGATGTTGTAGATGCTCCATTTTAACCAACACAGTAATGCTCCAACTCAGGCATTTGCTTGAAGATTGTACAAGCATATAAATGAGGTTGGTAATAGCCTGAAAGAGGTTGATTTGCCTTGCCAAAAGGATTTTTTTAAAGAGGGTTACTTTAGAAGGGGGCAATGATGGTAGCTTCTATTAAAGGAGTCAATACTTTGACCTGCTGTCTGGGAGACAGACTTTCAAAGGCATGGCAGTGGATATCTGTGGGTTGACCACCACAAGCAGTTGCTCTTTGATGGTCCTTGACCTAGGGAGCCTGGGGCTGTCTGCTTCCACACATGCTTGCAATAACATCTCAGTGACTACTATTGGACTGGGGCTAAGAGTCTTCTCTATTTTCCTAGGGCCTCATGGAACAACTTGCCCTAGAAATTCTTGTATAATCTCAGAAAGGAGAAAGGATCACTCCCTCTCCACACAAATACAGAGGCATTCTCTCACCCTCTCATGGACTAGAGCTCAGTCAACATGTCTCAACTTCAGAACCAATTAAAAAATTATGAAAGTTTTAAATCTCAGTGATGTTCAGTATATTCTCACTATTTTACAAAAATTGGCAAAAGACAAAGATTATGAAGATCATATTTCATCTGTCATCATCTAGAAGGGATGATCTATATTACAGCAGCTCAATCATAGGCTTGATTGATCATTTTCATGTGCATTCGTCAAGAAGGCCCCTAAAGTTTGCCTTGGCATCCATTAGTGTCTATTTTACTTGTAAAAATTATTATTTATTTTTAGGTGATGGGTCACTCATCAGATTTCTTACACAATCGAGATTCAATGTGAAATAAAAAAGGTACATACAAACACACATGTAGTAAAAGAATAAAAATATAGTTTATGATATTTAGAAAATGTCCTTTTGAGGATAGAAATATTGAGTATCTAAATCTATGTGTTTAAATTCCATTTATTTTTTCCTCAGAATATGTATACTGTAATTAACAATTGATACATATTGTATGTGTTCCAGTATTCTATAGCATACTAGGGTAAATATAGTTAAGAATAATTTATTGTTTATCTTGAAAAAAATAAAAGATAATTTCTTATGTTTCTAGCACAAATAAATGATAAATATTTGAAGTGATATATATGCCAATTATCCTGATTTGATCATTGCACATTGTATTCATGTATCAAAATATTGGAGTAAATTTTATTTCTAAAAAAAATACAAATAAGGGGGCCAGCAGGTGGCATGGTTGTTAAAGGCACTGGACTGGACTCCCACATGGCTGACAGTGGTTTGAGTCCCAGACCTGGTGGCTTGCTTTCTCATTTTCTCTCTCTCTCTCTCTGTCTCTCTCTGTTCAAATTAAAATAAATAAAGTTGAATAAAATAATTCTTTATAAATTACAAATAAGTATATGCGATATAGTAGAGGTTGTTTAGGGAGTCTAGGAAATACTTCAAAAAGTGTTTAGAAAATTTAAGGCCATTGCATGCTAAGTTTCCAACCTAGGTGGCTGGGTCTTCATTCATTCATTCACTTATTCAATCAATCAGTCATTGGGTGCCCTTTTAATAGATACCTTCCCTCTCATTTGGGTGGCAACTTCATGTCTAATATTAGATAAATTCAAGATTATTGACTCGATTATGAACTATTACAGATAAGATGAAAAGAAAAAGTCACTCTTTGTCCTCTTGAGGTTTATTTTTAACAGTTTATTCTGGTATCAGCCATTTAAATTCTATCTTGCTCTTTTTGTTCACATTACATTTGGAGTGTGGCCACAATTGTTATAGCAGACCTGCTTCTTGGTATGGACTGAGCCAAAAGATGGAAAGAACTGGGAGAGGCTGGAACACTTCAGTCCAGGGGGTCAGAAACAAGTGAGCCATTTTGGCTGCAGAATGACCTCTGGGATTTGCAGAGCACTAGAGAGATTATCAGTCTCATTTTCAGCACCTGGCTTTGGAGCAGGGATTTGGCATCCTGACAAAGGTCATAGGATTCCACAGTCTAGGAAGAACTATTTGAAAACTAGCACAGAAAGTGCCATATTGACAAGTACAGTGATGGTGAAAAGGATGTATGCACAGAAGTGAAGAAGGAACATCGGTTGGATTTGTTCAGGCCTCCAGGAGAGGGCAGTGTTAGTGAGGTTGTCCCAGGGTACAGCCCAAACCATTAGAGTAATAAAATTTGCCCATAAAGTGTCAGTCGAGTGTACTACAATGGCATCCTTAAAGGTGATACAGTGGCTTGACTGTGTACCAGGGCAGAGTAACAATTATACCAGTGAAAACCTTGTGGATGATGTTCCCAGTGGCAGAATCAGCAGTTCTACATGGACACTACAGAGGTTGATTCTATTGATAAGTATATGGAGATTCTTTCTTAAATACAACCTGTCATGGGACCAGCGGATGGTGTAATGGTTATGTCACAAAACTCCCACATAGTTGACCACAGTTTGAGTCCTAGACCCAGTGTTTTCAAACTCATGCTAGGCATGTGTGTGTGCATGTCCAAAATCCTGAGAGGAAAATGGAGGAGAAGGGATTGCGGTGCGACCGTTTACCCTGGAGAGTGTTGCCTCATTATCTGTCTCTCTGTTTCTCTGGTGAGCATGCGTGCCTTATAGCAAAAATCTCTAAACCTAAATAAGTAAATAATTAAATAAATAAATAGCACCTGCAGCCTCCTAGAGATTAAAGTCAAGGCTGAGGGAACTGGAGGCCTTAAATAGTATTTTTCATTGCCTAAACCACAATCATTTTAGGGTTGATGTAGCCTGTCTGAAATCTTTAAACTGCTTGATTTTCTGCACCCTATGTGCATATTTGCCTTTTGTCGGACCTGCCGATGGTGAACAGTTCCTGAGTTGGGGGACGAGGATTAAAGAAGGACAAGAAGACAGGATAGAAATGGGAAGACTGCTAGTCAATACTGGTCAGCCATAACTTAAGTTTATTGTTAGTATTTATATACACTCCAGAGACTTCTGTGATGTCAGCTTTTAAGTCCTTACTGAATTTATCAGGTTGTTATAACAATACTTTGAAACGTTCAGTTCAAAACAATCCTAAGACATTTTGCCCATAACAATCCAGCGACCCAAGGTCATGTCCAGATAAAGACCCTGCTCTTCTTCTGGTGGTCACGTCCTGCACATTACTCACATCTCCTCTTTTGCTCCCCACATATCCCCCCTTTTTTTTTTATTGATTTAATGATCTGCCACTTCTGATGGGCAATAGGCTGTGGCTGTTTTAGGTTGTCCCTGGTACATTTCCCCTTACCTGTCATCGGGTAATGCATATTTATATGCATCCCCTGTCTTAGGTTGAGAAACATCCCAAGGATCTTACCCGTTTGACTACCAGCCTCTGTATCTAATGTCTTGGCTTGAAGTTTTAACCAATGGATTTTGGAGCGAACTCCAAGAAAGGAGCTCCCGAGTATTCACAAAAGGCAGGGAGCACAACACAGCAACACAAAACCAATACTTGCTGCCTTAATGGCAGGCATTAACCACTGTTGCCAAGAGGTCCAATGTGGTAAGGAACCATACAATTATTGCAGCAATTTATTTGCCTCCTGTGCTGCATTAAAGGGAGAGGAATGTGCCTTCTCTATCACTAGGATCTCTCGATGGAGTGCAAGAATATCTATTGTTTCATTGGCCCCACGCCAGAAACCTTGTAAATGTTTTTTGACCTTTTCCCAATCATGTTGACTTTCATTATAGATTTTTGGGGTGACAAATCCATTGATACAATGCGTGACATCGGACAGAAGAACACACATGTAACCCATCAACCCGGTACCCCAGATGTACAACAGTATCATAAATGGCATGCAATTTGTGTTGGATTTTTTCATCAATAGTTTCTTGAGTGTGTATAGCTATGGAAATATTTTTTGTTACTTCATCCACAAAACTAGCTGTTTGTACTGTCTGTGGTTTTTAAATTTTAAGTTTCAAACATACCCATTTTTTAGAGATCTTGATAGCTGACTGTTTACTAGAGAGACCTTTCCCAGCGAACTTAAAGAGTTAAATCAATGCCAGTGGTCTCAGATGTAGCATGAATGGAGTCATACATTTCTGGACCAGTTGTTTGTTTGGAGCTCTCATCTGTTACTGGGTTGGATTGGGATGAGAGTGAGACCTCCTTGGGTCTATTTAGACTGTGTTTTAGCACTGAATAGTGTGGCCCACTGTTTTATGGCCACCTCAGATACCATCTTTTCATAAAGTCTTTCTAATTCTTTTCAATTCCCTCTCAGACCTTCTCCAACATAACTGTCTTTATAATTCTTTTCAATTCCCTCTCAGACTTTCTCCAACATAACTCAAACCTTTTGCAATGTGCTTTATTCCTTGATTATTTGTACTCTTTTACTTTTTTCATTCTGGAAATAATCTAGCCATCTTACTTTAGGACAAAAATTTTATCATACAAAATTCTTTCAATATCGAAGTGTTCTTTTTAGCATTTTTCACCACAAATACATGTTCATACCTGTATCTTTTTTTTCATAATAAGGTCCAATTGTCCAGGTGATTTTCTTTGGTGCAAGGGGGAAGATACTGGGGTTGTGTGGTGTTGACAGAGTTGTTTTCTTTTTTAAAAATTTTTTTTAATTCTTTTTTTAAGTTTATTGATTTATTTCTTCCATGAGCAAATAAGAGCAATCTACACCTAGTCTTAGCCAAGCACAGATCATGGAAACACACGTCAGGCATGTTTAGGGAGGCCTCTGGACATGAAGCAGGAACCTTTTCCTGTGAGTCACAGGAAGATGCTGTGCAATAAGGTCCAGTTGTCCAGGCAATTTTCTTTGGCACAAGGGGGAAGATACTGGGGTTGTGTGGCATTGACAGAGTTGCTTTCTGGTCGAGGAGCCATCATACGAACAGTCTGATTCTCTCCAGAAATAGTCCTGCCCAGTAGATTTCTGCTTCAACAAGTGTCACCATCTTAAGGCAGATCCATAGACACCACATCCTCCTGTTCTTTCTGGGTATCCATAAACTGCACCAAGTGTTCTGGAAGCCAGCAAGCTCCATCATTGTCCTATGAAAAAAACACAAACATCTCCTCGACCCCATTTTAACACAGGGTGGGGCCCGTTCCATGATCTTGTTAAGAGATCATTCCAAATGACTGTGGTATAATGAGATTGTGTTTTGGAATGCCAAAATCGTTCAGTTGCACTAGACCTTTGTTTGTCCACATTTAAAAAATTAAGTACAAATAGGGCATATTTTAAATAACTATGTGGTGTCAGGGGATGAGACTGTTCAGCTTGTTGTAAGTGTTTAAATATTATGAGACGAATACCAACATCAACCAGAGGATTATCTGCAATTGCGATAGCTCCAGTGAATTTAACACAGGGTGGGGCCCGTTCCATGATCTTGTTAAGAGATCATTCCAAATGACTGTGGTATAATGAGATTGTGTTTTGGAATGCCAAAATCGTTCAGTTGCACTAGACCTTTGTTTGTCCACATTTAAAAAATTAAGTACAAATAGGGCATATTTTAAATAACTATGTGGTGTCAGGGGATGAGACTGTTCAGCTTGTTGTAAGTGTTTAAATATTATGAGACGAATACCAACATCAACCAGAGGATTATCTGCAATTGCGATAGCTCCAGTGAAATAGGGACGGATGTCTTTTCCTGATTGAGAGCTATTACAGGATGTCTGTTAACATCATACTAAGCTGCCTCCCGCTCAATCTGTTCTAACTCCTCTGGACTCAAATCCTCATCTTCCAATTCAGGGGGTGGGGAAAATTTTCAATCAACTTCTCCTGCAAGGGAGGAGCAGAGGGAGAAATTCCAACAGCTGGGGAGTCTTCATCTGCAGCGGGAAGAATCCTCTCCCACTCGTGAGGAAAATCCAAAATATCTCTAATTAAAGCCTATAAACTAAAAGCATCCACAGGCACCTTTTCTCAGACCATGGGCATCATAATAATCTTGGAGCTTTTGCCCCACCTTTTTACAGGGATCTATGTGAACTGTACCTTCCTCAGGAAACCAAGGACAAACTTTTTCAATAAATTCTAAAAATGTTGAAAGCTGCTGCTGCCCTACCCACAAGCCTCAAGCACTTAGCATTTCTTTAAATATATGTACAAAGAGCTGACGACTATTGCCCTACCCCACTTTTAAGATGAGCGTGTTCTCCATTTACTCTTTTTTTAATTTAATTTATTTCTTTTTTTGTATGTACATTCAACCGCATTGTTTAGCTTACAGTGTGAGCATTTCAATATGTGAACATTTCTCCCCAGTCCCGTTGATCAAAATATCTTCAACCGGTAACACCACCCTTCCCCATCTTGTCAATGTTCTACCTCTGTATCCCTTCTCCAAATGTCCTTCGTTAGGCCCCACTCCTCCACATACACCTCATCTGACATTCACACCCATCTCTTGTGTTTGTAGAACCATTTACTCTTTGTGATATCCTTCACCAGTATCCCCAGTACTCAGGCCCCTGTTTTGGCACCACTCTGTCAGACCCGCCGATGGTGAACAGTTCCTGAGTTGGGGGGCAAGGATTAAAGAAAGACAAGAAGACAAGATAGAAATGAGATGACTGCCAGCCAATACTGATCAGACACGAGTTAAATTTATTGTTAGTATTTATAACACTCCAGAGACTTCTGCCATGTAAGGTTTTAAGTCCTTACTGAATTTATCAGGTTGTTAAAACAATACTTTGGAAATTCAGTTCAAAACAATCCCAAGACATTTTGCTCATAACAATCTAGCTACCCAAGGCCATGTCCAGATAAAGACCCTGCTCTTATTCTGGTGGTCACATCCTGCACATTCCTGATGACTCCTCTTTGGCTCCCCACAGCCTGTGAGCCATGTTTACCAGAGACAGTCTCCCCTTCTTTCAGCGTGAGTCCATCTTCACATGGTCTTATCATACCTAGCTGGTGGGGAAAGTTGGAGCCTAACCTCCTTTTGGTGTTTAGAGGTGAGTACATCATTTACTTAGGTACTTACACTAAGTCCTCTGGTCAACTTGATCTTCAAGGTAATCTTTGAAAAAACACTATGTCAGAGTCTATACTGTAATATTTAATGAAGAAAGAAAATTTCCTGTTTCTAAAACATTTCAGGATGGGACCAGCAGATGGTGTAATGGTTTCTTTGTTGGTCTCCCAAATGGCCAACCATGGTTCTAATTCCAGACCCAGTGCTCGCCAAAGGGATGTGCGTACATGCCCAATATCCCAAGAGGAGAATGGAGGAGAAGGGACTATGGTGTGACCACTCCCCCCGGGGCATGATTTCTTGCTTTCTGTCTCTCTGTCTCTCTCTCTTTCTGTGGTGAGTGCATGTGCTATATAGCAAAAATCTCTTAAAAAAAAAATTCAGGATGCATTTGAGTTCCTGGAATTTGCCACAAGAACAATGCTTATTTTTCTCCCTAAGACAACTGACATTCAGACAGTCATTTCTACTTACTCAGAGTAGACACATATTTTTGCAGAACTATCGGAGTAGTGTTTTTCAAATACTCTCATGAGTAGGGTAGACTGCTTCTTGGTTTTCTTCTCCCCCCGCCATCCAAATGTTTAAAGTTTCCATGTTCTCCAGCTCAAAGCAGATTGCTGACAAGTGCCTTAGCAGTAAGAGAAAGGCTTGCTATCTACTAGTTCTTTCTGATAGCCACTCTTTAGTATATTGACTCTGTTCTAGTTCTCCCTGCCCTCAGTGAGAAATCTTCAAATGATATGTCTGTTATTTTTCTATGTTCCTGAACTCACACCACTTTATAAGACCCACATCTACTTTATAAGAGTGGATTTTCATGCTCACTTGGCTTGAAAAGAACTGAATGCTTTATGGTCTGGCTCAGAGTTGGCTTTGGAAAGACAGTTCTTATTCATGGGGAAAACAAAGAGAAGGCAGCTTTTTCTCACCTCTTTATCATTTTAGAATCCTAACCCCACCCTCCCTGCTCTGCCTTAGTTTTCATTCTCTAGTATCCCAGGGCAGGTGTAATTTCATTCACAGGTGGAGGGTGACCTTGACTTTTGTAAAGGGCAGCTCTTTTGCATACAGCTAATTAGGAGAATCCAGCAGTTCACTGTGTCCAAATTTCTATGTTCTATTCTCCACAGATCTGTTCTGTGATCTAAACAGATTTGGGGAATACGATCTTTGCTCAGGTTGAGCAAACAATGCAGAAGTTCTTGAAGGTATGTGATTGTGCTATTTTTTAAATCTGTTTTTCTAGCTTACAGTTGCCTATTTCAGTTCACCAGACAGCAGGTGTTTGAATCCCCTGCTGATGGTTAGTATCAGCACATGTTCTCCCCAACTGAGTTGTTTTTTTCAGCAGCCATTCCTTCCAAGCATCAGTCAGAGCTCTCCCGGGTCAGTTACCAAATAACAAAGTCAGCCTGGAGTTCCCAAGCTCTCTGTCATCTAAGGCTCAGTGTGCTGTTTCCTAAGACCACTTTGCTAAATGTCATATGGGAGAAAAGTCAGAGATACACATTGAGACTTTAACTCTATCCTAATCCACCCCATAGGTGTGGTGTTACTAGTTCTTAGTAAATAAAATGACTTTTATAGAAGTGATATTGAATATGTATTTTTTTCTGTGGTTCAATCATCAGGAAAATTCAGGACAAATAAATGTAGCTTTATGCTATAGCAAAGACAAAAAAGGAACAAAATCCTATACAACATAAAGGAAAATGTTAAATTACAACTATTCTGTTATATTAAAATGCGATCCTTAATAGATACATTAACTGTAGGGGTTATCACAGGAGAATTCACCTCAATAGAGACATCCCTAGGCAAGATTTGTGTGTTTGTGGCAGATGTGTGTTGTATCAGAAAAGAAGCAATGGGAGTTAAGAAGAGAAAAGAGAAGTAAAATGGATAGCATAAAAGAATAATGCTTCTCAAATTCAGCCTTAGGAGAGATAAAACTGAGTCAAAACAAGAAAGCTGAGTCAAAACAAGAAAGCTGAGTCAAAACCTCTAGAGCTTCAGATGTTTTCTTGTCTGTTAGCAAAAGAACTAAGAGTTGTAACATATTTTGCAGGTCTAAGATTTTTGCTAAGACATATTGGTTTATATGTTGGTTGTGCATAGATTTATTTTATAAGGATTTAATCAACCTTGAAGAACATTGTGAAAGGTTTTATATTTAGTTTTCTCAGACTAAATGTAGAGAACAATAAACAATGTAGAAATAAAGTTAATCTTAAAAAGAGAATAATTATGATTCTTCTCAGCATTCCTTCTACTCTCCCTATCCCACAAAATACCATGACATGTTATAATTCATCTAAAATATAGCTATTAAAAATAATTTGTATTTTTATTTATACTTAGTTAGATCTCTGTAAATATTATATAGTTTTAATTTTGTGATGTTTTATAAAAATTGAATTTTAAAATGTTTATATTGATAATTTTTCTGAATTTTATCCTATAGTAGGAATAATAGTAGATGTGGTATTTGAAAACTTTTGTTCACCTTACTATGTTATATCATTCTTGTGAGCGCTGTGTCAAAATGTCCATTTCCTCTTTTATAAAATGAAATTAACTAATTTTATTTCTTTCCCCCAGCTTTCCTTTCTTTGTGACTTTAGGAGTAAATGTCAATATAATTATTACCATTCTCAAATATCATTCTCTACTATAGGCAGTTAACTAAGAATATGATTCTTTCTACCACAGATTATTTGAAGAAAACCATTGAATCAAGTGGAGCATATAAACAGGTTTATCTATTAGCTTAGTAATGAACAGATTTGACATTTTTAGCAAAAAGATTGGGCATTTTATTATATTCACAGATATGCTTTTAAACCCACTTATTTTACTAACAGTTGCAGAGAAACTTTTAGTATTTTACAGGTGCATCTGCCTCAAGGACATCTCCTGTCCAAACAGCCAGATGGTCAAACATTAGAAGCATCTCTGTACCTATAAAATGACTATACATTTATAAACACTCTATTTATTATGCAGGTAATTTTAAAACTTTTGATTTATTTATGGTAGTGTTTACTTGGTACCTGAATACTGTGCATACATATTTTATATTGTTGACGTGACTTAACAAGTACTGTCATTCCACAGAGTTTGAAAAAATACTGTAATCAGGTCAAATATATGATTTCACCCTTTGTGTCAAGGTTTTCAAGTAAATATTTCACTTCATGGACTTTTGTGATCGAGACAATTAAATTCCAAAATATGTTTATATTAGTTTTCACAGGATATCATAAATCAGAAGTCTCATAATAAGGTCCAGAAGGTATGTCCTCAGATATAGAATGTTTCTCCTCTTGATTCTTGAAGTTATTATAAAAAACATCTTAAATAATAGAACACAAAGAGAACTTCTTTGTCTCCCAGAAAAAAATAATAAATATCTGAGTCATAATCACTTTAGAAACTCCTAGAGAGGTCAGAATACACTTGGTATTAATTTTAGGGTTATGTATTCACTTTTGTGGTAAGCTCAGGACTTGAATCAAAACCAATCCAAGCATAGATATTAAAAAGACTGACAAAATTTATTTCCAACATAAATAACTAATAGTTAATATTCCTAATCTATTATCTTAGTAGGCAAATAGCTGAATTAATAAAAGCAAGTAGTATATTAAAAAAAAACTATTTTGGAAAATGTAATAAAAGATTGATAAGTTCCAAAATTGCAGACAATGTGAGATAAAGTACTTCTCCATATGTGATAAGATGATAAGGAGTGAAATTTGTTCCAGGCTCTTTGGAGGCAACTTTTCCATCATCAATTATAAAATAGCCCCACTGTTTGACCCAGCAATTTATTCATTATTCTTTCTCCATAAATAATGTCCCTAGGACTTTATACGTATGTTGCAAATATGCAATAGTGATAGTATATAGGTAGTAGTGATGAAATGGTGATTATAGTCTAGAAATTTGGGAAATTTTAAAATTTAGGAGTAATGAAATTGGACCTGAGATGGAAAAGATCATCTATCTTCTTCTTTAAACCAACCTGGACTTTTCTGCTTATCTGCTACTGCTTTACACATAATCATACCAACATTTTGTTCCACTTTAAACCTTCTTATCTGGTTCTAATAAGTAGTCACTGCTGCATGTATTCTCTAGGAAGAAAAGCTTATTGAAACATGTCAATAAATATAAAATAATTTTCTTATAGATAAGCAGGGGAGAATATACCTTAAGAGAAACACCAAGGTTAATCAATCTAGTAAGCTTGATTTATCTCTGAAAATTTTCATCAACTAGTTCTACTTTATAAGTCTGGAAGGATGTTCAAAGATAAAACTCTTCAAGAAAAAAAAAATCTCTAGTTCTTTTAAACTCTAAACTCATTACAAGAACTCATAATTGATCTTACCTATGCTGGGAGTAAGAAACGATTTCTCATGATTCATTCCTTTTACATTTGAAGTTGATGCTTATTATAGTGCTGTTATTGAATGTGAATAAGCCTGACTAAAAAACAGCAACAACAACAAAACCGATGTAATTCGTAGTCATTACAAAAAAGTCTTTCCATAACAATCTTCTTTAATCACTATTTACCATGCTTCCCCTTATACTCATAATTACGTTTTTCAAAATGACTCATTTCATTTTGAATTTTGCTTACAAAAGTTATCTATTAGTATCTCTTCAGGGTATTAAATGGGCCTATCTTTTTCAATGCATCTATTAAATATTTTATATTCCAATTCTTCTCAATGTCCTATTCTACCTACTCAGTCGGTTTGCAAGGTGTCTGGCTGCTATGCGTGTTTGCCATCATCACTGAGACTTCTGTCCGTCTGATCCTTAGAGCTGAATCTTACTATTAATTCTGAATCCTGGTCATTTAAACTTGCTTAAAGTGTTGTGAAGATAAATACATAAATGTCTGGCTTTGTTTGTTTGTGTTTTGGTTTTGCTATAGGGTATGTGCATGCACTGGAGAGATACAAAGAGAGAGAAAGAGATAGGGGAAAGTGAGAAATCACCCCACAAAAAGGAAGATGGCCATGATGCAATCCCTTCTCTTCGAATCTCCTCTTGGGATTTTGGGCACATGTGAACATGTACCTGTTGTATTTTCTAAGTCACTGGGTCTGGGACTTGAACCATATACTCATGTGGGATCCAGCTGCCCTAACCACTGTGCAACCTGACTGACTGGTCTACAGATTTGGGGTTTTATAGGTATACTATTTAAACAAACTGTGTAGCTTTCATTTTTTTCATGCAGTCCTTTAACAAAAAATAATAGAATGACTGACTTTTATATGCCAGACATGATTCTAGGAACGGAGAGACAGAGGTAAACATAATGGATGAAATAATTTTTTTTATTGAAATTGTATTCTGGTTTTGGTAATCAGAAAGACAAAATAAATAAATAATATAATTAAAAACATGTACAAAAATATGTTTAAATGCCATGTTTAAAAAAAAAGGATAACATGATGTGAGATCTAACACCAACTTTGAATGAGGCATATCATTATTTCCATTCTACTAGAAATGAAAATGAAGCCCAACTTATTCAGCAAGTGATCTAAGAGTAAGTAAATAATCAATAGTAGAGACTGCATTTGATTCCTTTACTCATTTATCATATGTCATATTGTAGATTGACACTCTTTTATGTTTAGAATTTTACTTTTAATCTAAAAATTAATGCCACATTTTCCTCATCACCCTAATTCTTAAGATATTTGATTTTGCTATATCTTGTTAGATAATACTTGTTAAATAACATGTTACTTTGTTAGCATGGGATAAACTGTACATGACTAAGAAATTACAATCATAATCATTAGTTGATATATTTTACTCTTCTAATGTATGCCAGAAGACTGTCTACTAAATATCCTGTTTTTATACCTACCTTTAATTCTCACAACAGATTTCAATAAATAGCATGTTTCTTGTTGAATGGAATACAAAGATATGTCTGAAAGAGGTGATATAAATGGTCATCTTTCTGTCTCGTGGACAGTTCAGTCTTTTCTACCTCTGGCCTTTGGAATTTGACATCCCCTTTGACTCAAGAGTATATTTGCCCAGTTCCTTCCTGCTCTCCATGGTCTTCACATGGCTCTGTTTCCTCCTGGGTTCAGACTACACTCAAATATCATCACATAACTTAGTATTCCTAATTCCTACTTAGCAGGTAGACCACCACTCTACTATAGTTACACCCCAATTGCTCTCTATTCTATTCTTCCGTTTCTGTTTTCATTAATCTTGAAAACAGCATCTCACTGAAATGATCCCCCTGCCTCAGCCTCCCGGCTGTGACTACAAGGTGACCACCACCATGTCTGGCTCTCTTCCTAGAGAGTGCCTTGCTATGTTGCACAGGCTGGTGTTGAGCTTGATGTTCTGCTTCAGCCTTCCTGAGTCACAGGGATGACAGGTTCATGCCACTTTGCTTGGCCTTTAATTTGGACTGGGAATCAAATCCCGGTCACCCATGTAGCTTCAGTCTCCATTGCACATCATCTCAATGGTGCATAGCACCTCAGTTGGGCCAGTTTTATTTTGTTCCTTTCTTTGTTTTTAGAGATTTTTGCTATAGGTCACATGCACTCACCAGAGAGACAGGGAATGACAGAGAGACAGCAAGAAATCACTCCCCAAGGGTGTGGCCACACCAAAATCCCTTCTCCTCCATTCTCCTCTTGGGATTTTGAGCATGCACACACATGTGCCTGGTGTGTTTCAAGCTGCTGAGTCCAGGATTTAAACAGCATTTGACCATTTGGGAGTCCAGCACCTTAACCACTACACCACCTTCTGGCCCTGAGGGCAAGTTTTATTATTTTTTTTTATAGTACCGTTTCACTAACTGAATTTTTATTTTTCATGTCATTTACTTTTTATTATATATGTCTTGTAAATAGCACATACTATCTGTTTTGCTTCCCAAAGTCTACACAAAACCTCCAATGCCTGGACTGGCATGGCATCAGATTTTTAAAACATAACTAATCACTGTTATGATTATAAGTTCCTAGTCACTTACAGTTTAACTCATGCACTTGGTTAATAGTAATAGCACAAATGATATTGACATGAAAAATTAAGGATAGGATCGATAAATTATTACAGTTACTCTTTTTTTTTTAGGAATTTTAATTTGGCAAAGGGAATATGTACTTGCTGGAGAGAGACAGAGAGAGAGAGAGATGGGAAATGACAGCACTCTCCAGGTGGCATGGCCATACTTCAATTCCTTTTCCTTCATTTTTTCCATTTGGGATTTTAGGCATCCTTATATAGGCATCCCCGTGTTTTTCAAGCAACTGTGTCTGGACTCCAAGCACTCATGTAGCCACCTTAACCACTAGGCCACCTACAGTTGACTTATAGTTATTTTTTGTTAAGAATTTCACCAATATTTTATAAAGAAAGATCAGAAATTAGCAGTGAATTCTCATTTTACTACATCAGTATGTCAAATGTATTAGCAGTGAAATTAATATTTCTGTATATACACATACATTCTACAGCATTGGCTTTGCAGTTTGAATATTATTTTCCCCTTCAAGCATTAGCCAATTTTCAGAGTAAGGCACAGAGGAACCAACAAAGCAACACCAGGGAGCTGAGATAGCTTCCATGTTATAAATCAAATCTTTGCTTCTTTGATTTCTCCAGGGTCAGTAATTTAACCTGCTCCTCTGCTTCTCTTTCATGCCATGATTCAGTATTAAAATGCCTGGCGATTGGGACCAGCAGATGGTGTAATGGTTGCATCACTGGACTCCCACATAGTTGAGCATGGTTTGAGTCCTAGACCTGGCAGCTTAAAACTCACACTGGGAGCATGAGTCCAAAATCCTGAAGGAGAATGGAGGTGAAGGGATTGTGGTGTGGCCATCCCCTTGGGGGAGTGATTTTTTCACCTTCTATCTCTTTGCGCCTCTTAGGTGAGCACGTACACCCTATAGAAAAATCTCTCTCTAAAAAATAAATAAATAAATAAATAAATAAATGCCTGGTGCTCTGTGATGGTTTCATCTGCTTTTGCATGAAGTACTGCATTGGTTTGCAACAGTACATCCTATATTGTCTTTTAATAACCATGTGGATTTGTTTGTATTGGAGGACTTCTTTTAAGAAACTGAATACATTGGTTGGAGAAGCAAGGACTGAAAGGAATACTTCAAAAAGCTCTAATAGGAATGTATTGGATTATTGGTAAATCTTTTAATCAATGAAGTAAAGAAGAAGTAAATTTGGGATCAGCATATGGTGTAATAGTTATTTCATTGGACTACCACATGGCTGACCATGGTTTGAGTCCCAGACCCAATGGCTTGAAACTCGTGCTGGGTACGTGTGGGTGTGTGCCCAAGATCTTGAAAGGAAAATGGAGGAGAAAGGATTGCATCATGGTGATTTCTTGCTTGCCGTCTCTCTGGCAAGGTCATGTGGCTTATAGCAAAAATCTCTCTAAAAGGAAGAAGGAGAAAAGAAAAAGAGGAGGAGAAGAAGAAAAGAAGAAATAAAATTTCTGATCCGCTTGTGGCATCTTGACCCATTGCCAGAATAGTTATAATTTTATTTTAAATTTATATGTATTATGTCATTTTGATGGTAGTTTGAAAGAAGTATGTAATAAATGCTTTTACTCATTCTTCCATCTTTTATCGAAAATATGTCTCAAGGAAATTGTAATAAAACTATGTATTTATTTTATTTTCATCCACTATATCAAAATCCAGACCCCAGATATAACCATGAATCAGAAATTAATCAACTAAGCAATGAAATAACCAAAAACTTTCATTAAAAAAAAAACTTTCGGGAACCAGCAGTTAGCGTAATGGCTATGTCGCTGGACTCCCACGTAGTCAACTGTGGTTCGTGTCCCGGACCTGGTGGCTTAAAACTTATGCCGGGCGCGTGTGCGTGCGTGCCCAAGATCCCGAGAGGAGAATGGAGGAGAAGGGATTGTGGCGTGACCATCCCCCCTGGGGGGGTGATTTCTCGCTTTCTGTCTCTATGTCTCTCTCTGTCTGTCTGGCGAGCGCACGTGCCCTACAGTGAAAATCTCTCCAAAAAAAAAAACTTTCTGGTGGAATGGTGATTGAGGTGGCTAGATCTCATAGGACCAGCTGCATGGTTTGAGACCCTGATATGGCAGCTTAAAGAACATACTGGGTGCGTGTTCATGCAAGCCCCAAATCCTGACAGAATAGAGGAGATGGGATTAGCATGGCCGTCCCTTTTGAGAGATGCTTTCTCATTTTCTTTCTCTCTCTCTCTGCTCTCATTGGATCATTCCAGAGAGTGTATGTGTCTTCTAGAAAATTATACACAAAAAAGCAGTAATTCTAATTCTTAAAATATTTTTCTTTTTTTTTTTAAATTATTTTTGCCAGAAAGTATGTGTGCATCCGTAAGAGAGAAAGAGAAAGCACTCCTTCCTCAGTGGAATCTGATCATTCCACAATCCTTTTTTCCTCCATTTCTTGATTCCATTAGGATTCTAGGCACACATTCTCATAGCTGGCATGTTTTTCAAGCTACCAGATTCAGATTTGAACCTTGATTGGACATGTGGAATATGGCTCTCTTTGCACAGTATTTAACAACTGTGCTATAGGTCAGCCCTTTCTTTTTATTATTAATTTTTTTAACAGCAGAGATTCAAATAACATTTAATTCAGACTGCCTTTGTGTTTAATTGCCAGGGTTATTAAATGATAGACTAAATGCAAGGTTGTTTCCAAATGGGGTGTGAGAAGAATGATAGCCAAAAATGGGGATTCTCTCAGTTTTCCAGTGTGTTCATAGAAAGAAATCACTCACATTAATTCAGTCGGCACCAGTTGTCTTTTTAAAGTAATAAATTCATAGTGTTTGCCAATAAACTGACAAGCTAGAAAAGCCAATATTAACGATCTATATAAATATTTATTTCTATGTATCTATAATTTTCATGTAAGTTTCTTAAAAATATATCTTACTGATAAGAGTAAATCTATCACATTCTTATCATTTTTCTTCTGTTTTTCTTTCTTTTTTTATTTTTAAAATTTATTTAACTTTATTTATTTTAATTTGACCAGAGATGGACAGAGAGAGAGAGAGAGAAAGTGAGAAAGCAAGCCTCCAGGTTTGGGACTTTGGCCATGTGGGAGTCCAATGCCCTTAACCACCACACCAAATGCCAGGCCCCCCCTCCTGTTTTTCTTTCTTAACATTACCTCTGTTGTGTATCTCTTTAGTAACCTAACAAAACTTTTCTGCAACTATCAGGAATATCAAACATTATGTCACTCTTTGACCACTTAGTTATAATTAATATTCCAGTTCCCTTTCCATTTAGAAATCTATCTTTTATTTAAAGTTTTTTCTTGAATTTTAAAATGATCAACCTGATTTTTATTTTTGAGGTCTTCTAATGATTAATACTGTGTTAATGAATTTTAAAATATTGTCTAACAATGACTAATTATTATAGATATTAATATTTGTATAATAAATTTAATAGGGGGATCACCAGGTGGTGTACTAGTTAAGGCACTGGACTCCCACATGGTCAACTACATTTCAAATCCTAGACCTGGTGGCATGAAATATCATGCCGAGGATATATGCATATATGCCAAAATTCCAGGAGAATAAAGAAGGGATTGTGATGTGGCCATCCCCCTGGGAGGTGATTTTTCACATTCCCTCTGACTGTCTCTCTTTCTCACTCCAGCAAGTTCACGCCCTATGGCAAAAACTTAGAAAAAAATACCTAAACAAAAATAAAAATAAATTTAATAGGAATATGAGGATGATCAAAATCAGTAAATTTGATTCACCATTGACAAGTATAAAATAATGAAAATAAGTTCTAATATATTCCTTTAGCATATATTATCTTTTTTTTTTTTTGCCAGAGGGCACATTCACTCCCCAGATACAAACTGGAGAAGGAGAGGGAAAAAGCTTCTCTTAAGTGTGTGTGGTCATACCACAATCCCTTCTCCTCCATTTCTTCATTCTGATTAGATTTTGAGCACACATGCACATGTATCCAGCATGTTTTTTCAAGAGTCCAGAGCTAGGACTTGAACTACAGTAGGCCTTGTGGGATCCAGCTCATTTATTCACTAAGTTATGGGTCTGTCACTATATTATGTTTTCAACAATGATATGAAACTTTCCATTTTTCCTCTTTTGAGAGGACACAGTGAAAACCAGAGATATCCTCCCTTAAAAGTGAGGGATAACAAAAATATAAATTTGAGAGCTTATAAATACACTCTCTTGGGGCTAGCAGATGGCGTGGTGATTAAAGGTGCTGGACTCCTACATAGCTGACACAGTTCAAGTCCCAGACCTGATACCTTGCTTTCTCACTTTCCCTCTCTCTTTCTATCTATCTCTGATCAAACTGGATGATAATAATAACAAATAAAGTTAAATAAGATGATTCTTTTAAAAATTATTTAATAATCTCTCTTTTTCTTTTTAATATAAATGGAGTCCCCTTGAAGACAAAAGGGAAAGATTTCTGGATTCTTACTCTTTGAAATGTAAGTCATTGTCTTTGAAAGACACATCAGGTGTCTATCACTTAATTTACAGCCTAAGGTGTTATACTCCTCAAAATTTAAACATTTACCTCAAGAAATGTAAATCTCCCCAAAGTTCTTACTCTCTTAGGTGTGTTTCTTAACTTGGGTCCCAAATTTTAGTAAAATTCGTTCAGAACTGTGTAATGGTATAAAAACATAAAAATGTTTCTTCTGTGAATCCCAAAAAGAATTTTTGTTTGTGTTGATTTTGCTTTTCTTTCATCATTTGTTTCCTAGACAGGGTCTTGCTATGTCATGATCCTTCTGCCTTAGCCTCCCAAGTATTTGGCACTACCACTGCCCCTGGCTCTTAGAGAGCGGGAAATTGAGCTTGAACCTCCCATATGGCCTTAGCCTTCCAAGTTGCAGTTGTCATCCAGCACACATCCCTCAGTGTGGCCATGTTTTGTTTGATTTTCAGTAAGGAGATACTAGTGCATTTGATTAAAATTCCCAGTGAGGAGAATATTACTGTTCTTGAAGATCTCAAATGTTTTGTCAAGAGCCAATATAGCACAAAGACACTGAAAGCCTGAATTTTATGGCAGAATTCAGCCAGTGAACAAAATCTTCTCTGATGCCAGACATGTGCTTTGAAGTTATTATAATATCATGGAACAAAATACAATATTAAAATTATTTTCTGCTGCATTCTTATTTACAATCCATTTGTTTTCTGTACAAATTTATTATTTCTAGATTTTTCTCTAACGTAATGATGGACAATAAAATTTTAACTTATCTCTTCCAAAATAAAATAAAGTAAAATACCCAGTGAAAAGAGAGAAGCTCTAATTCATGAGAGCCCAGGTTCAACTGCCAGACAAATTTTTTGAAGAGAAAAACTGTAATAAAATACAGAGCAGGGGACTAGCAGGTGGTGTAATGGTTACAGCAATGGACTCTCACATGAATGACTGTGGTTTGAGTCCCAGACCAAGAGGTTTGAAACTCACCCCAGGTAGGTGTAAATGCATGCCCAAATTTCCAAAAAGAAAATGGAGGAGAAGGGATTGTGGCATGGTCATCTCTCCTGGGTGATGGTTTCTAGCATTCTGTCTTTGCCTCTCTGGCAAATGCACATGCCCTATAGCAAAATATATATAAATTGGAAGTAAAGACACATAGACAAGAAGACAAGAAGTGGAGGAGTGGAGGAACTGGACATTAATAAAACAGATGATGTTAATTCATACTATCATAGTAGAAGAGAAGGCAGAGAACATAAATACTGCAACTTAGATTTGCAACTGATAAATTAGATATGATTGCTTACTTATCTTAATGAAGTTTGTCCCATGTTTATCAGCTAAGAGTTGTGGTGGGGTTAAGTTGGGATGGAGATTTATAATAAGAAGAGAAATATAAAATTTCTATCTTGGGTGATTTAGAGTATGATCTTATAGGGGAAATATAATGAACAACTGATTAGAATAAGCTAGGGTTGGACTTTTTCCAGGTTAAAACATAAAAAGTAGTAGAAAAAATTAAATGATGTGTAATGGTTAATTTTGCGTGTTGTCTTGGTTAGGCTATTCCCATGTTGCCCAAGTTATTGGTCCAACACTAATTTTGATGTTGCTGTGAAACTGTTTTGTGGATACCATTAATATTTATAATCAGTTTGTTTTAAGTAAAGGAGATAATTATATGTTACATAAGTGGACCCCATTAAATCAGTTGAAAGTCTTAGGAGCAAATACTGAGATTTCTTAGAGAAGACATTCTCTCTCAAAACTGTAACATAGAAATTCTTATTCAATTTCCAATTTACTGATCTGTCCTACAAATTTCAGACTTGCTAGCTCCTACAATAGATTGACTATACATCATATAAATATTATATATATATATATAGCTATTATATATAGCTATGTGTATGAGACATGGAACGTTCATACAATATGTTCAGAGGGTTCAAGTTTACAAAGCAGTTGAAGAACAGCTGGAGTTGAAAGAAAGCTTTAAAAGGTTTCCATATGATTTAGCAATTCCACTCTTGGCTGTCTATCCAAAGGATAGGTAAATGCTTGGTTAGAAAACTGCACATCTATATTTATTGTGGAATTATTCACAATTGCTAAGACATGGAACCAAACCAAATGTCCACACACACATAAATAGACTGAAAATGTGTGACACATATACTCTATAGAACACTACTCAGCCATGAAAAATAATGAGATCCTGGCATTTGATATAAAGTGGGCAAATATGGAAAATTTACTGTTGAGTGAAGCAAGCCAGGCTATGAAAGAGAGATAATACGTGTTTCTACTTAATATATATTGACTGTCCACACTTTATGGTGGAAACTGAAACCTTAGAGGATATAGAAGCATGGAAAATGGTTATGGATACTGGAGACAGTGTGTGAAGAGGGTGGGAGAAGGAGGATAGTATAAGGAAAGAAATTAAGGAGAAAAATAGAGAGGCAAGGCATTTATGGGACAAAGAAATGGATTACTGTCTGTTGATGATAACATGTATACTATCCTCGACTGCAGTGGTGTAAGGTGTATTTGTGTTGGATAAATTTACTTTACAAGCTAAGTGATGTATAGTTATTTAATGTTTAAAAATAAATAAAATAAAATATTTCCAGTCATTTGCTGATGATAAACTGAGTTTCAAGAGGTATAGTTAAAGGTTATTTTGGGAACAAAAACTAAAAAGAAATTGGATCGGATACAAAATCATGAGATTAGAGTAATATTCCAGGTGATGATGTATAAACTGGGACACCTTGGCTTATGGTATTGACTGAAGTAAACAGGCACTTGGAGACTTGTAGACTTAGTCTTAGTGGCATGTTAAAGTAGCGTGGCATGGGCTGAGCATTTTGTTGGAAGTGCTAGGGTGCCTGCACCACTGATGTCTCCTGTGGGTTGGCTGTTCTCATCACAGTAATAATAACAGTTAAAAAATAATAGCAATAAAACATAATGACATAATGACAACAATTATAAAAACAAGAAAAAGGAGCCAATGAGCTATTAATATTTCTATACTACATACTAAATCCACTTTACGTGGGTGGCTAATTTTATGTGCCATCTTGCCTGGGCTAAGGAATGTCCAAATAGTGGAAAAAACATTGCAAGTGTGACTAAGATGGTGTTTCTGGAAAGAATAGTATTTTTTCCTTTCATTTATTTATTTTTACATTTTTCCACAAACATTTACTTTACATAGCAAAAAATTTTAGCTCATACTCCATAATTTTTGACAGTTTACAAACAACTTTCAAAATTTCAAAATACTGAATTTTAAAGATAATGTTCAAGATATGTCTTATAATTTTGTATAATTTTGAATAAGTAGACTGAGTAAAGAAGACCCAGCCTCACCAACATGGACAAGCACCATCCAGTCTGTTGGTGGTCCACCAAAATAGAACAAAAAGGCTGGAGAAGAGTGAATTCTCTGTGTCTTCTTCAGCTGGGACATTCATCTTCGGCCCACAGATATTGGAGCTCCTGGTTCTTGGCCTCCAGACTGAAACTGAATTACACCACCGGCTTTCCTGATTCTGCAGATGGTGTATGATGAAATGTCCCAGCCTCCATAATTGTGTGAGCCAATTCCAATAATAAATCTTCTCTTAAATATAGGAGGTAGGTATTTATATATTTATATTTATACATTTGCATTTCTAAACATCCTTCTCTTTATCTATCCTATTGATTCTGCTTCTCTGGAGAAACCTACCATGGCATAGGTACAGTAATCCATTTTATGCAACGAATCTATTCATTAGATAAAATAATTATTTATTGTTTATAGATAAAAAGCAATAATTTTTAAGGTAACCTTGGAAAAATTACTTATTATTTTGGTGTGACATTTTTATCACCTGTATTATAGAGAGATAGATGACTTGGCAAAGAAGACTCAATGACCTCAACAGAATTAATGTCAGTTACACAGCTTTATTGAAATAACTAGTCAGATTGGATGTTACTGCCAGTGTTAGAGAAATAGAAATCAATATGAACTGAGAGAAATTTAATCTTATAGTATAGCTGATAAATAGAATCTTATCCCAATGTGGAAACACTTCATGTGTGCACACATACACACACTCCCTGATTACATTAATCATGATTCTTATAGAAAGCAGATGAACACATAAATGGGTAATTGAATTAAGTTTAATTAATGAAAAACACAGTGATTTACAAAGTTCTTGACAGACTTAAGGGAAACATAGTAACTTGACATAGTAACTCTAGAAGAGAGCTATTCTGTAGGAGTTTTGGCCTTTGGTAGAGGAAAGCAGTCAGCGTGTAGCTCTGACCCTTCTCTTCTCCCAGTCTGCAGTTTTTTGATAGTAATTCCTACTGGTAGAATTAAATAGAAAGACAGCAAGGGAATCCATTGATGCAGCCCCGAAAGATCTGCCTCCTAGGACACAGAACAAGATGGAATAGGAGACACTGTGTTTTGGAGAAGCAAATAAAAACTCTCTAGCATAATGTAAGCCCAACCCAAATGCACATTGCAAATATATGTGGGCAGAGGGACTACATGTAATCAGACCTATGGTGTCTGAAATCATTAATAATGGAAGTAGACTAGAATGTCTTAAAGGATAAAAACATTTCTTGAAAAGCAATTTTAAAAAGCAATATTTTTTCTTGTTTTTATTGTTTTTAAAAGTTTTATAATTGTTCAAGTTTTTGTAGTAGAGTTTGTCCACTCGCTGGAGAGAAACAAAGAGAAAAACAGGGAGAGGGAAAGTGAGAAATCACATCCCAGAGTGGATGCACATGCTACAATCAATCCCTTCTTCAGTCTTCTCCTGGGATTTCAGGCATGAACACATGAACATATGCCTAGAGTGATTTTCAAGCCATCAGATCCAAGATTTGAACCACAGTCAGCCATGTGGGAGTCCAGTAGTCCAGTGCCTCAATCACCATACCACTCTTTTTTTTATAAGAGAGATTTTTGCTACAGGATGCACGTGCTCGCTGCAGAGATAGACAGAACGCAAGAAATCACCCCCTCCAGGCGGGGGGGATGGCCATGTCACAAGCCCTTCCCCTTTATTCTCCTCTCTGGATCTTGGGCACATGTGCACACAGGCCTGGCGTGAGTTTTAAGCCACTGGGTCCAGGATTCGAACCGTGGTAGACCATTTGGGAGTCCAGCAACATAAACATTACTCCACCTGTTGGTCTTCACTACTCTTTTAAAAAAATTATTGTAATAATTAACTTTTATCTGCCTTAAAAGTCTGTTGTTGTTGTTAATTTACTTATTTCAACAGAGAGATAAACTCTCACCCCACTGCAACAATGTTTCCCCCGCGTTTCGACTAGCTAGCATTTTCAAGAGTGCACCTGCCATGTTTATGTTGACCTGGGATCCAAACCTGGGGTTTCCCACATGGCTCCAGTATCATGCAGTGGTGTCCTACCATTTGTACCACTATGGCTGTTCCAAGATTTCGTACTCTACAAATCACGTTCAACAAAAAGAACACAAAAACTAAAGCTAAGAGAAGTTAGAGTTATTCAGTTTAAAGTTAGAAAATGAGGAAAATGAAAGACATTTTTCTGTTTCTAAAGTAAATGATCATAATGTAGTAGGTTTTCAGCAGAAGGAACCCTGCAAATATTAGTGACCCCTACTCCTACCTTTCTTTAACATCTCACAGTGAGTTAATCTCACCTAAGGCATTTTCATTTTTAAATCTACAGAAATATCTTTGCTATCCTTTTTTTACCTCTAATGAATTGCTTCATAGATTATCTTAATCTCTCTTGCTATTCTCCTGTTTCTGTCTCAGAACTGTTGGTCTGATTTCTCTCTTATTAACAACTTTCTACGAATGAATTGCATGACCGACCCTACTTAGATACCAAATATTTTTTTTCCTAATTTGCAAATTCTTTAAGTTTCTTTAGGTATTTCACAAACATCTAAAAGATTTTTGATAAATCTTCACTTAAATTACTCATCTTTTATCTTCTGGTTTTTTTTGGTCTTAATTCTGGCTGCACTACTTCAGAAACAAGTTTCTTTGAATTAATCATAGTCTTAGGAAAATTGATCTCCAAACGAATTTTTTTGTTGGTATTCATTCTTTGCAAAGTGTTTACAGATTTTGGTTTGCTAAGTAGACAATCTTTTTGAAATATATTAGGACATCAGGAAATTCATGACATGTTTTCCTAGGAATTTCTATTCAAAAATGCCTCTTGACTTTCCTGTCAACCCAATATATATTTTTTTCTTTTTCTTTCAAATGCCACAGTGTTGTGAGTTATCTAATTCTCTCATTTGAATTTACCTGGACTCTTTCATGTGTTCTATTCCTGCTTCCCTCTGTAAAATATAGGAGTTATATATGTTTGTCTCACAATCCCTATTCTCACTGCACATTTTATCTCAATTATTTTATCAATCTCTACATTTAATATTATTTTATAACTTAAATATTTCCAGTCGTTTTTTTTTTTTTTTGAGAGGTTTTTGCTATAGGGTATGTGTACTCACCAGAGAGACAGAAAGTCAGAAATCACCCCCCAGGGAGAATGATCATGGTGCAATCCCTTCTCCTCCATTCTCCTCTTGGGGTTTTGGGCACACACACACAAGCCACTGGGTCTGGAACTCAGATTGTGGTTGGTCATGTAGGAGTCCAGTGATGTAACCATTAAACCATCTGCTGGCTCTTCAGTCATTCTTTTTGTCTTAATCAAATTTTTTTCCCTGTTTTAATGACCTATTGGGAAATTCTATACCTGTGTTTTCTCTTTCTTTGTCTTTTTTTCCTTTCTTTTTCTTTCTCTTTTTGTTTCTTTTTGTTTCTTCTCTTTCTTCTTTCTTCTTTCTTCCTTTCTTTCTTTTACTTTCCATTTAGGTCATGTGAAGCACACAGAGAGAGTAAGAGGGAAAGTGAGAAAGCACACCCCTCGGTCGATGGCTATGCCTCTGTCCCACATCCTGCATTCTCCCAGGGCTTTGTGCATGTACACACATTCACCCAGCATGTTTTGCAAGCCACCAGGTTTAAGACTTGAACCACAGTTGGCCATGTGGGATCCAGCTGCTTTAACCATCACACCACTGACTAGCCCATACACCTGTGTTTTCTAAAATATATCCTCTTGATTGTGTATTCAGACAATACACTGGAAAAAAAGTTATTTTCTTTTTTTAAAATTTTCTGAAGGGTTTGTGTGCTCACCAGAGAGAGAGAAAGAGAGAACACACACACGCGCACGAGAGAGATAGCATACTCCCCATGCATCATGGTCATAGCACAATCACTTTTCCATTTCTCCCTCCCTTTGGATTTTGAGCACACACATACAAGTGCTCAGCATGTTTCTCAAGTTGCCAGGTTGGAAAGTTGAACTGTGTGATCAGTCATGTGGGATCTAGTTGCCTTGATCACCACACCACTGGCTGTCCCCAAATTTCTGCAGACAGGTTCTCATTCCCTTTTTAGCCTTGGTGGATATTACTATATTCGTGTTTCTGAAAAGTGCTAACACAGGAAATCACTCAAAATTAGTTCATATTTTCCAAAAATTGTTTTGTCATAGAATCCTTTCCCTCAACTTTGTGTTCTCATGAAAAACTAATTGCTTCCTGAACTTTGCCTTCATAGAAAACACACCACAGGATGCTCTTCCAAGTGCTGTTAAAAACTCAGCAAATCCCAAAAAGACTTCATCTGGGCATGCGTACTAGTGACTCAACCGAGCTTCTGGTAACCTATTTTCAAAATGCAGACGGTCTCTTCTCTTCTATTCCCAGTAGTCTCTTTAACTAATCATTCAGCAGAATGGGTTAATTCTATTTTAGGATGCCTCATATGTTCTTTCTCCCTTCCCATTTCTATGGATACTACATAATAATATAGAGTATATTTCAAACAAAATTTTAAACAAGGATTTTTATTTGATTCTCTCATTCTCCTAAATTTTAATGATGACATTGCATTTTTTCCATGTAAAATCCTCACTGGTAAAATTGTTCCAATAGAACCATACGTATTTCTCATTTTGACATTTAAAATAAATCTATTTATGACTCTAATCACTTGAGTGAGAAGAAATCCATTTTTCACAAGGGTGTTGTATTAGATTGCTAATTAGGGCACTTCACATATTAAAATATTTTATCTTCATTAAATCACTTTTTATTTTGTAAAATTTGGGGTTGTTCAGTATACATCTGGTTTCTGTGAACACACAAAAATAAGTAAGTCAGTTTCAAGCCATTGTGCTTGTGTGAATAAGTGTTCTTACCATGTCATATAGGTATCTTGATTTCTCGAGGGACTCTGTTAGTCCATGAAAGCTATCAAAGAACTGAAGAAAAATAAAATTCCATAAGACAGGAGCCCTTCCATTAAATGAAGCATGACATATGTTTGTGATGATGATTATAAGTTTTATAAGGCCTAAATTAAAATATTAATAAGCATTTTGCATTAACTGCTTTTGTTCTTGGAAATAATTCCCTCACTCCACTAATATATGCAAAAATTTACTGCCTAGTTCAGCCTTATTCATCTGTCGAGACCTATCTTGGGCATTATTCAACTTAATTCTCATAGTATACATTTAATGAAGCATTCTAACTTAGTAGTTTAGACTTCATAATCTGGAATCACAGAGCATGGATTAAGCTCTGATTCTCCCAAATAATAATCCAATTTGAGTTTAAAAAATATTTTAACAATTTTTACTTCAAAAAAATAGTAGAAGTATTTTTACCTCAAGGGTTGTTGTGAAAATCTGATTTATGTATTTGCATGTTGTAAATTCTCAATGACTGTTACCAGTTGTTAATATTTCATTATCATGACTCATGCTTTTACCTCTAAAAGATATATAACTGTTGTTATATTAAGTAGTAAGTTTACTTTATAGTTTTTTTTAACATAAAAATTCATTTAAGGCATTTTATTAGTTTCTAATTGGTATCATTACAAATATCTTGAGTTAAAACTACATAAATATTATTCATTAAACAATACAAAAATATTACTAAATTATTATAACGGTTCTAAAAATCAGAAGTCCAAATGTGTCTTAACACACAAAAAATTTCTTCTGGCTGCATTTTTTCTGGAAGCTTTATTGGAGAATGTTTCCTTGCCTTTTTCTGGCTTCTGGAAACAACCTATGTTCCTTGGCTAATGTTCTCTGCCTTCACTTTAGAGCCAATCACATAGCATCTTTGATATTCTCTTTCTGATTCTGACTTCCTTCTTTCACTTGTAAGGGTCTGTGTAAATGGGCCCAACTGGACAATGCAGGATAATCTTCCTATCTTAAAAATCCTTCACTTAATCACATCTAAAAATTAACTTTTGCTGTGTAAGGTGCAATATTCACAGGTTTCCAGAATTAAGAAGTAGAAATTTGGAGGGGGCCAATATTCTGCTTACCACAGGGAGAATCTACAGTTTTTTGTTTTTGTTAAGTTTTATCATCCTTACTGTTTAGCTTCCTCATCTGAGGGGTACAACAGATGTCTGTTGAATACAGACAGTAATGACAGTAAAGCAGTAATCAAGGAATAAATGAATACTAGAAAATCTTATACATGCCTAGATTTTCTTTTTTTCATTTTATTTTGTAATTTGTTATTTAGATTTATTTATTATACACCTTTGTGGTGGACAATGTGTTTCTTCAAAGCATGCATGCAGTGTGTGTGGTAATCAAATCAAGGATGTCACCATATTCATCATCTTCAACAGAGAAAATTATGTTGTATACCTTCAATTTTCATTCTTCTAGGAAATATATATATAAAATGTTTGTGTATATTATATTGGGTTGTCAAGAAAGTTGCGATGCCTCTTTGCACAGAAAAACATGCCATGGTTTTCCCAACAACCTAATATATATACATATATATACATATATGATTGGCAATGTTCTTTTAACTTGAACTCTGTTGTCATATACCATTCCAGAACCTGCTTGTTTTGTTTACATGCATTTTTTGCCTGTTAAATATTGTTTTTCCAAGTGTTTCACTCCCTATACCCTTTGTCCTCCATGTAGTCTCTGGACTTAACTGTGCTCTCTACACTTCTCTGTCTTTGAATCCTTCAATTTCTTTCATAGAGTACAGACAACTGGTATATGTTGAGCAGAGGCATACCATGTTTATCTTTCATATTCTGGCTTATTTCATTTAACATTAAATGAATGTATAAAAAAATAAAATTAAAAAAAGAACTAACAAAAATAATCTTCTCGATTTATCCACATTGTATTAAATGACAGAATCTTACTGTTCTTTATGACTCAGTACTATTCTACTGAGTATAAGTGCCACATTTTTTCAAACTAGTCATCAGTTTTGGGGCACTTAGGTTGATTTCCTGTCTAAGCTATTAAGAACAATGTAGCAATAAGCCTGGACAGGGAAATGTCTCTCCAACAACAATTTCCTGTCCTTTGGGTAACACCCAGGAGTGGAATTACTGAATCATATGGAAAATTATTCTTGTAAATTTTTGAAGACACTTCATATTGTTCCCCACTAACAGTGTATGAAGTTTCTGTTATCTCCACAACATTACCAGCACTTGTTTTCTTTTTTTGGTTTGTTTGTGTTTTTCCGTCAGTAGCCATTCCGACTGGAGTTAGTGATACCTCATTCTGGTTCTTATTTGAGAAGTAACTAGATTTCCTACTATTTTACTGACACTAAATAATTAAAACAGAACTTTCTAAAATCCACTTGGATAGCAACATATTTATAGAAAGTGCAGGCTTGCTTATCTATTGCAAAAGGCTTACCCACCAATTGTAAATCATCTTGCATAGAACTCAAACATCTGCTGGCTCTGAGGACAGATAACTTTAAATCACCTTATTAGCTTGACTCTTGTTCATTTATGCACTGTGGTTACAATGTTAAGAATGTTTTGAATAAGTCACGTGTTGGGTATGTTTCTTTGAGGATGGTGAATTCTAGAGTTTGAATCATGAGTTTACTGCTTCTTACAAAGTTCCAAGTTGTGATTTTAATTTGAACATCATTTTATTAGCAGAAAGTTAATTTTTTTGTATTAATTTTTAAAATGCACTTATATTTAAATTTAGGAAGACTTAATAGAATGCTTGATGGTTATCAGTACAGATGTTCATTACATATATAGATTGCACTTTTCATTATTTATCAAAATACTGCTTTAAGCTACAGTGAAAGCTTTGCTTTCGAATGCTTATATTTACAAATTTCTCAGAGCTGTTATGTGATATTCGGTCTTTAAGGTTTCACAAAGCTCAGTGGAATTCAGCTTATCATTTAAACTTTAATCATGGCAAAGCATTACATAGATAATGATTTATTGCTTTAAAATAGAACCATGGAATGTCATAAAAATGCTCATATCTTGATTGAAATATGAGCATTTACAAGGTTATTATATTTAATTCACTTCATGTCAGCAACATAAATAGCTTATTCAATGCTATAATTCTATATTTATTTGCAATATAGATTCTCATACTGAAGGTTGTTGTCTCAGTCAGTTCACACTGCTGTAGGCAGAAAGTTCTGTACATGACATTTTTGTTTTCCTTATTTCCTTTACAGAGAAATTTCAATTTTTAAGGAGGTTTTCTGCCTTAGAGTACATGAGCTCTCCAGAGAGAGAGAGATACAGAGACAGTGAAAAGGAAAGTGAGAAATCACACCCCGGGGGAGATGGCCACATTGTAATCCCTTCTCCTCAGTTTTCCTCCTGTGATCTTGGGCATGCACATACCTGGCGTGATTTTAAAGTCACTGGGTCTGGGACATGAACTATGGTCAAAGTAACTGTTACACCATTTTCTGGCTTGAGAATTTTACGTTTTAAAAATTTTTTAACCAGCCACATTTGTTTGTTTAAAGAACACTCTTTATATCATGTATTGATTATTATATTTTCTAATGGAAATAACTGAAGGAATATTTTACCAACATTCAAACCCAATAGGATACTGTCAACTATGTCATAATTCTTGTGCCTCAACTTCCTAACTAGCTGGAACCACTGACATACCCACTGAGCCTTATTTTTGGTGTGGACGAGATTTAAACTCAAAACTCCCATGTGAGCTTATGTGGCTGAGTAGTAGTGCCTGTCAATGCATGTTACACAACTGGGCCCTTCTAGTAATTACTAATCTTTCCTGTTACTCTCACAAGTGTCCCAGTTAGGGTGATAAACTATATGACCACGTAAAACTTATAGGGCTAATGTTATATATACTAAAGACCTTTTACTGTTGAAATTACTCCCCAAACTGAAAAGAATACTAGTCTCTGAGAAACTTTTGCAATTCTATTGGAAAAAAAAATCATGAAGTTTGAAGACCAAATTTTGAAAACTGGTCTCTGATGTATATATTGTTTTGGTCTATTCTATGACAGTTTTTTTTATTAAATTGGTGAAATATTCTTTTGTAGAAAGGTGATTTTATCTAATTTCAGAGCCAAATCTCTTGAGAATCCTAAGCTAACAATAGCAATATGAGAAGCTTATCAACTATTTAAATTTTATGTTAGGGATTTGATGAACTAATGGAATTTTTTCTCAAGTTTTCAAAATTCCAGAGGAGACTGCATTATGAGTCATTTGCTTACAAATTGCTGTTCTGATCAATTATAGTCCAGCACTAAAGTGATGGCAAAAAATCCTGTGTTTACAATAATATATCTGGCTTGAGGTTTTTCATATTGTTTAGTGATTCATAGAATGCTTTATAAGATAACCTCTATAAATTAATAGTAATTAAAGTAAGACAAAAGAAACCACTCTATTTTAAAATCTGTATTGTATTTCTTTATTAGGTTGACAGTGAGTATGTGTGTTCTTCAGAGAGAAACAGAGAAACAGAGAGAGAGAGAAAGAGAGAGAGAGAAAGGAAGAAAGGGAACATCCCCAAGGGGATGTGGAATCGAACTGTGATCCTTTCTCCCTCATTTCTTCATCTTGGCAGGATGTCTGGCATGTTTTTCAAGTTGACAGGAAAAGCGTGAACCTTGGTCAGTCATGTAGAATTTGGCTTCTATTAACTACCAAGCTATGGGGTTCACTTTGCATGGTATTTTAATAGTACTAAGAATTTTAAGAAAAATAGTAATATAAGATGTGATTTTTGCCTCTACAGAAATCATTATAGCATCAACAATAACATTCATCATTATCATCATAATTAATAATATCTGGCAGTAAAGAAAGTGACATCCAAACTGAGTGTTTTAAGTTTACTTATTCATTTATTCCACGAGAAAGGTAGATGAGAGAGAAAGAGAGAGAGAGAGAGAGAAAGAAAGGTAGATGAAAGAGAAAGAGAGAGAGAGAGAGAGAGAGAGAGAGAGAGAGAGAAGTATATCCAACAGGATATTCACACTGGCAACAGATTTCTTGTCCCACCCTCAACCAGCCTGTATAAAAGACACACACATATGGAAACCCAGTAAGTATGAGAAGACTTCCAGTTGTAAACCTACTCTTATGGGTCCAATTACAGCACTACTGTGCTACCACCTAACTCCAAAAAGGGGTCTTTTCAAGATAGTTAAACATTATTTTTCTTTGCTTCTTTTTTTTTTTTTTTTTGAGTTACAAGGAAAAGTGTTGCCAGTTGTACAGAAAACATAGAAATGATAGAAAACTCAGAAACTACTAACAGAAATCCAATTATGATCACTAGACACTTCAGTGAGTCAAGGTACTAATAGCCTAATCTTACTTTTACATTCATTTCTTTTTCTATTAATTTTAAAAAAATTATATTACATTTAATAACATATATTTTTACAGTGTATAACATTTCTCTTTCCAGCATGATTACCATACATATAAGTCAAGACAAAGACATTACATCCATATCATCATCACCAAATAGCTTTTCACTTTTTTTCATATTATTATTTTTTTTATTCTCATTTTTTTTAAACATTCAATCACTATACATCATTTGGCTTGTAACGAGAATTTACATAACATGAAAAACTCAGACCATTCCCATAGAGAATACTATCCATGTTATCATCAACAGGTAATAAACCACTTCTGTGTCCCACAGATGTCATGCCTCTTCATTTGTTCTTATGTTATCCTTCTCTATAGTATTCTCTCCTCCGTCCCCCCTCCCATTCCACACTGTCTTCAGTGTCCATAACTATGTTCATTGCTTTTATGCCCTCCAATATTTCAGTCTCTACCAGATAGTGCAGATAGTCAGTATATATTAAGTAAATACATACAATCTTTCTTTCATATTCTGGCTTGCTTCACTCAGCAATAAATCTTCCATATTTGACCACTTTCTATCAAATGCCAGGGTCTTGTTTTTTATGGCTGAATAGTATTCCACAGAGTATATGTGCCATACTTTTTCAATCTATCCATCTGTTTGTGGACATTTGGGATGGTTCCATGTCTTAGCAATCATGAAAAATGCTGCAATAAACATTGATGTGTAAGCACTTTTCTTACTGAGCAATCTCCTATCCTATGGGTAGATACCCAGAAGTGGGATTTCTGGATCAAATGGTAGTTCTATTTGAAGGTCTTTGAGGAACCTCCATATTGTTTTCCACAGTGGCTGAACCAATTTACATTCCCATCAACAGTGTTGGATAGTTCCCCTTTCACCACAACCCCACCAGCACTTAACACTTTTTGTATTTTTAATCTTTGTCATTCTGTCAGGGATTAGGTGATCTGCATCTCCCTTATAAGGAGGGATGTTGGGTTTCCTCATATTCTTTTTGGCTGTTTCTATGTCTTCCTTAGAGAGACTTTTGTTCCGCTCATTTTCCCATCTTTTGATTGGGTTAATCATTGTTTTGCGGGTAAGCTGCTTGAATTCCCTGTGTATTCTGGTTATGAGTCCCGTATCTAAGGTATATTTTGCAAAAATATTCTCCCATTCTGAGGGTTGTTGATTCACACTAATTACTGTGTCCTTTGCTGTGCAGAAAGAACATTGGTACTTTCTCTTCTGCTCTGACTCCCTGTTGCTCACCAGAACCCTGCACTGTTGTCACTGCAGCAGGCAGCCCACCTTCCAGCAAGGCTCTTCACTGGAAAGGGTGTCCAGATGGGTCCGGGAGGAGCGAAAGTTTGTCTTGAAGTTCCAAGAAGCAAACCTGAGAGTCAAAAGACAAATGTAGGAGGAAATGAGGCACGGGTCCCAATCATTAACCCTGCAGGCACAGGCAGCCCCACATCTATTTCTCACCTATGGTTAGTGCTCTTATTGGCCAAAGCCAAGAGAGCCATTTATGTAATTCTTACAGGGAAGAGAAAATGATAAAGAATGAATACAGAGTGACTGTTAGAGAAAGGTATGGCATCCAGCACAACTGTCATCACCATCATGACTAGCTTCCTTGAAGACTTACCAGCTATGTGCCATAGACTGACTATATATTATCCTATTTAATCTGCACGACAATGATAAAGAATTGTGCATTTTTTACTGCACAATTTATAGATAAAACTCAAATAACTTAAGTATATTATGCACACTTGTAAATCTACTGAGTGGTAGAATTTTCATAAACCCAATCTATTTTAGGCCTAAATCATGCTATTCATCACAGTATTCTCTTTCCTTAATATTTAATCGAGAAATTTCTATAAAATATGGACCAAAAGATTACTAACATAAGAGAGAACAATAGGGAATGAATTAAAGTTTACAATCTAGTGTAATAAATTGTGATGTATAGAACAAAAGAACTCATTTAGCTAATAGAAAATGTATGGCACATAGGAGTATTCATATTCTTCAAATTTGTATCAAGTTTATCTGATGTTGGCTATCCTATTAAAATGAATTTAGATAACCAAGGATTACAAAAAACAAATCCAAAAATAAATTATGTGAGACAAATATAGAGACAGTTACTCCAAAATCACAATTAGTTTAACTCAAAGGCAGAAGATAGAAAAGAGACCTGCATGACTGAGAGTTGTAGATATTGTCCTTTAAAACTGTACTCTGAGGCATTGAATCTGGGTAAGTCAAAACCCCTCAGGAAATTTCCTTCTGCAAAGAAATGAAATGGAAAATTGACTCCTCTGAAGTTCATCACCCCAAATTCCAAGCTCATTTCATTTTTCACTAATGTGCTTAGAATGTTTGATTAGTGTTAGTTGTAAGGAATCTAAAAGACAGTCATGACATGAAAAGTACATGAAGCTTTCTAATCGATCATTGATACCAGTAGACACTGGATCCCCATTCCCTGTGGTCCTTGGATAACTGGTGCCCTTTTAGGCCTTTGTTTTCTGAGTTTCAATTTTTTTTTTTCTTTTTTCAGAGAGGTTTTTGCTATAGGGTGCATGTGCTCCCCAGAAAGATAGAGAAACAGACAGACAGAAAGTTAGAAATCACCCCCAGGGGAGATGGCTATGCCGCAATCCTTGGGCATGCACACACATGCATCTGGTGTGAGTTTAAGCCACTGGGTCTGGGACTCAAACCACCTTAGACTACATGGGAGTCCAGCGACATAGCCATTATGCCAGCTGTTGGTCCCTTGAGTTTCAATGTTTAATCCCATGAACTTCATATTTTTAAAATTCTTTACCTCATCTCCAAAGAGGTTTTACCATATTCCCTCATTAGATGTATATTTATAAAAATAATATAAAAATTGATAAATATGTATGAATATTATATGCATTAACTGGACTTTATATATGTTAACAAGAACCCCAACTATCCTTAGTTTATAACAAGGGACAATTCAGACATGGACATGGTAAAATAAACTGCTGAAAATTATGCTGAGATATGGAATTAAAACCCATTCACTTTGGTTTCAGAAATATTCTCATTATCATAATACACTGTCTTTATAAATTATATTTATATACCATTGTTCAAATATATACATGTAATTATATACATATATGTAATTTATATTGCAAGCAATATAAATTTCAAAATGTAGAAGGAATAAGAAAAATAATTTTTAATTTCTTCTTGACCTCTTATATTTTCTCTATTACTTAGAGTTTTATTTCTTTGAGCTGTATAGTCTGCTGATGCTTGCTGTCACAAATGGGGTAGCTCTATCTGTTTAATATGTTGGCTGGAGGTTTGTGGAGGCTTATTTTAAGTAGGGCCAATTTGCATTGGTAGAGTTGGATTGTTACTGTTGATGACAGGGCAGGGAATTTGGTTTTGATTTTCAGAGGGTGTGTGCATTTATCAGAAAGAGACACAGAGAGAAAGGAAGAGGAAGAAATTACCTCTCAGTGAAGCACAGTCAAATCACAATCCATTCTCTATTTCTATATTGTCCTGGAACTTTGGGCAAGCATACAGATGTGCCCAACATGTTTTATAAGCCACTGGGGCCAAAATTTGAACTGCAGTCACCCATGTGGAATCTGGCTCCCTTAACCATGAGGCTATGGACTAACCCACAGCATGGGATTTTAATCTTCAGAAAATATGTCACTTAGTTGTTCAGTGTTGACAATCCCAAGGGATTTGTCAATGGTAGAGTTTTTCAGTTTTGGCACTACTGACTTTTGAGTCTAGATAGTTCTTTGTTGGGGGGGACTGCCCTGTGCAGAGTAGTGTATATGGTAGCATCTGTGACCTCTACCCATTAAATCTTATAGTATCTTTCTTCCAGTAATTCTAAAGACCAGTAATGTCATTAGATATTGACAAGTAAACCCTAGAGGCCAAAGTAGACTCCAGTTGAGGATTACTGATATGTAAGTAATAGTACTTCTTATGCACTCTGAGGTATGTGTTCTTAGAGCCTTGGTGAAAGTTAATGGTGGAGTATAGGGGCAGTTTTTCAAAATTTATTCTGTTCTTTAAAAAAACCTGTATCTGTAGTTTGGTATATGATGTTAATTTAGAGAAATTTCTTAGTAATTATTGCTTTACATATTTCTTCTCTTTTTCTCTCTTCTTCTAGTGTCATTATTACACATAGGTTACACATTGCTACTGTCACACATTGGATGCTTTTATGTTTTCAGTCTTCCCTTTGTTTTTGAAGTCTCTATTGATATATCCTCAAGCTCACAGATACTTCCTCTGCCAGAAGTATTCAGGTGCCATTAAACCCATCAAAGGTATTCTTCATTTCTGTTACAGTGTATTTTTTTTGGAGAGGTTTTCGCTATAGGGCTTGTGCGCTCGCCAGACAGACAGAGAGAGACAGAGAGACAGAAAGCGAGAAAACACCCCCCAGGGGGGATGGTCACGCCGCAATCCCTTCTCCTCCATTCTCCTCTTGGGATCTTGGGCAAGCACGCACATGCGCCCGGCGTGAGTTTTAAGCCACCAGGTCTGGGACGTGAACCACAGTCGACTACGTGGGAGTCCAGCGACATAGCTATTATGCTAACTGCTGGTTCCCTGTTACAATGTTTTTGACCTCTATTATTTCTTTTTGGTTCTTTCTGAGAATATCTATCTTTTGGCTTGTATTACACATCTATTTTTTTCATGTTGTCTAAATTTTCCATTAGAGAAAGCCCTTAACATATTTTTCATATTTGTTTTACATTTCTAATATGATAATTCCAACATCTTGCTATATCTGAGTCTGCTTCAGATACTTATTCTCAATCTTCAAACTGTGCATTTTATCTTTTAGTATAACGTGTATTTTTATTTTTGTTGAAATTCATACACAATATACAAAGTTGAAGGAGCTCTAATGATATCGTAAAAAAGGTGTGAGGGAACAGAAGCATTCTATACACCTATGATTAGGCCTGTCTTTGAATGAATCTGTGACCTTGAACATACATGTTAACCATATATGTGCTCCTCAGGTCTTTTCACCCCCACCTTAGGTGGGACAGGATGGCTATAGGGGGCTGAAGTTATGGATTAGTACTGTGTAGCTTTAGGTAATATGTCTCAAATTCAAGTCTACATTCAAGCTTAAGGGGAAAACCATGAAAGGTCAGATAACTTCAGATTCAGACGTCTTATCTATAGGCTCTTTGGTACCAATTCCCATTCTTTGAGTTCAAATGAACTTTATATTTTTTAATCACATAAGCTATGATCAGAGCTTAATTTTCTATGACTCCACTAGTGAATTAACTCATAAAAATGGTAAATTATAATATAAATATTAACTATGGCCTGCATATTAAAATAATATGTCACTTTTACTATTTGAAGCAGAGAAACAATTTAAAGAAATTATTGCAAACTAATAAAACGACATTAAAGTTCTGAGTCTAGAGTATTTTGAATCTCTGAGTCAGATTTGGTTAGAAATTGAAAAGGAACTAGATTGATTTGAAAAGAGTGCTTCAGTCTGATGATCAAAATAGAAACAGCACAGGAATAAAAACAAAGTAAAACAAGTCAGGCTGATTGAATTGGAGGACGAGAGATATTCTTAAGGAAAAGGTTGAGATTTTAAAGGACAGATTAGAAATAACTAAGAAGAAAATGAGATCTTAAAGGTCAGGCTAAACTGATAAGCACTGCATCTAACTGCTTTTTAAAAGGCCATTAAACAGTAAGTATTTTAAATGTAATTGAGAAATAGAGACTGAGGACCGAAGAAATTTAACAGAGGAAACCAAGAGAACCCAAAGTAGACTGAAATGCCTCTCTCAAAGAAAATCAGGATTCAGGAAACCATTAGCAGACACCTTTGAAAGCTGTGGGTTAAGGATTCATAATAAGAAGACTTAAAAACTTGTTTAAGATTATTACAAATATACCGAGGGTTTAGTATTGCCCACGACTATTTTAATGCTTCCACTCTCTGTCATAATGAATTTACAAGACCTAGAATGACTAGATATTTCATAGGGCCTCAAAATTGGCCCACAATATTAATAACATTATGTTAATCCGACAGGGTGAGATGTGCAATGTGGAGGTCTGGCAAGACATACCCATCCAAAGGGTGTGATATGAACTCTAAAGATCACTTCTCGCCAACAGTGACAGTTTTAGAGCTCCAGAGGTTTGAGAAGTACCAGCTCATCTCCTCTAAAGTAACATAAATGATTGTACCCTCTGCTTTCTACTAATAAGAAAAAGCATAATATTTGGTAAGGTTCCCTGGATCCTGGAGACATTTTCTACATTTGGCTTATCCTGCTCTGAGCCATGTATGAAATGACAAAATGAGTTTGCCAGCTTTGAGTAGGTCCTAGGTCTGAAAAGAACTCTGAAGTATGTCTAGGCTATAGTCCAAGCTTCCCTGCTGCTGGAGCTGTGTGATGTGACAAACTCTTTGAAATTAGTGATGCCTATGATGAGAAGAGACATGGAGTAGAGTGTATGAGATGTTTCAACTTGACCTGTCAGTTAACAGGTCAACTTGTTCTGAAAGCTGGTCACAAAAGATATCCTGTGTATCCATAAAATAGGTGCCTGACAAGCAACACTGGTGAATGAAAAAGGAGTAGTGGCCACTCACTCAGTCAGCTTCCATGTGTCTGCCTGCTCCAATGTATCTATACGTGTGCATACTACTCACATGCATCTCTCACAGTGGATTGATGCTGGCCTGCCTGTTCTTATGACTTGGTGAGTCATATAGGATCCTTCTCTGTATGAGAAGTTTAGGGTCCATGGAAACCTCATATCCCTCATGATCATGTGGTTCATCTCTACCAAGGCCCAGAATCATGTTATGAAATGCTTTCCAAGAGGTGCATAATTCTTTGCTGCAGATGGTGTGGCTTTGCTCAGAATCTCAGGGATCTATATTGGAATTCTTCTACTAGAACCAAATGTTCACCATCAAATTGAAATATGACCACACTCTCAAGGTTTTTTTTTTTTTTCATTTTTTACAATGTAAAAATTGTCAGGAATAAGAAATAGAATCCTGTGTTATTTTTTTTACATTTTGAAACTGTTTCTGAAAGGTAATATTTTCTTCCTAATGCAAATAAGTTTGTTCAGGTATTCTTAATTTAATGGTGGACACATTGTCTCACATCTCCTAAAAAAAATTCCATGTGATCTAGTTCTTCTAGCTTAGATCTTTGCCTCAGTCTATGGCTAACTTCCATTAAGGGTGAATTCTTTATTATACCAAATATATTTAGAACTTTCAGTGGTTTGCTAGACTCGCTCAGTGAAACAATCAAAAATAATTACTTAGTGTTTAATTATGCTCAACTAATATTGAAGGTAGAAGAGAAAAAAATTGCCTTTATACTCAGAACATTTTTTATTGGAATAAAGGTATTTTGTAGTAAACCAATAATTATGTTATAAAAAAGGAAACTTTGATTAAGCAATACATTTTAATTGACAAAGACACACAACAAAATAGAAGTTAGATGAGCCAGTGATCCATGTTACAAAACATATCAACATAAATATAAGGAAAGAAATCAAGCTTCTCTCTCCTCCCCCTTTTTTTAAAGAGTGATCATTGGAGTAGGAAAGCACAGAAAATATTGGTATAATGAAATGCAGCACAGGTGAATTTGTGGGAAAACAACTAATTAACATCTGTGCTTGAGCTCTAGCTCTGCCCTGACTCCAATAGACTAATGTGAATGTCTGACTTCTGAGTTACTTCACATTTATTATCTCATTTACTATCCTTTGAAGTATAATACCATGATTCTGATTAAGAAGATTGAGATGAAAATATCACAAACAGCAGAACCAGAAAATCAACCTACGTTTCTGCCCCTAATTTCCTAGCTCTCAACCTTCTATGAATTATCATTGAAAGTTGATGAATTGAAACCAGCACAACTTAATGGTTCTTGATATGATGGGCTATTTTCAACTCCCACTCTGCCACTTATCTCACAATTATATTTATGTCTTTGAAATTTTAGAAAATTAGAGGCTCTAGAAGGTTAGAAATGCTCAAAGACATGATTTTCTTAAATATACATGAAGTAAATGTTGGAACCAAGGATAAGTGAGTTTAAATCTAATGTCAAACATATTTTTATTAAAAAAATTCAAACAGATGATTTGTAAGAATTTAAAAGGCATCGAATGATCTATAACAGTCAATAGGATTAAAAGACCATGCCATTTAAATATTTTTTTAATTTGCTAGAGGATGTTTGCTTATATATAAATATATAGATACAAATACAGATATAGATATACAGATATAGATAGAGAGTGAGAGAGAATTAACAAGTACTCCTTCCCTTGGAGGATGGTAACATTCCAATATCTTCTCTATTTATCCTTTCAGATTCTTTTTTTTGAGAGAGTAAAAGCAAGTTTATTAAGGAAAGTGTACAGAATGGACTGTTCCATAAGTTGACCAGCCCCTGGAGGGGGTGAGTGAACAGTTACATTCCTTCCTTCCAAAGGAATGGGAGAATTGTTACCCAGAAGGAAAGAGAGAAGGGCTGTCCTATAGGCAGGACAGACTCCTTTTGGAATTTTGGGCATGCATCCACACATGCCTGCTGGTTTTCGAGCTGCAAGGTCCAGGACTCAAATTGCACCCTTGACCATGTGGGATCCAGATTCTTTAACCCCTACGTCACCAGCTGGCTCCAATTTTATTTTTGATTGACATCGAACAATTATACATAGTACAGGTTCAAGTGGAATGTTTTAATAGATTAATACAATGTGTAATGATCAAATTAGGGCAATTAGCATATCAAATATCTGAGATACTAATCATTTCTTTGCAGAAAAACATTCAAAATTCTTTCTTCTAGCTATTTTGAAATAACTACGGTCACCCTGCTGTGCAATGGGATGCTAGAATTTCTTGCTTCTATTTAAGTGTAACTTTGTACTTGTTTATCCCCCTCCCCACTATCCTTTTTAGCCTCTGGTAATAACTCTTCTACTCTCGGCACCAGCAGTTGGCATAATGGTTATGTCGCCGGACTCCTATGTAGTTGACCGTGGTTTGAGTTTCAGACTGGTAGCTTAAACTCAGGCCTGGCGCATGTGTGTGCATGCCCAAGATCCCAAGATTAGAATGGAGAAGGGATTTCAGCATGACCATCTCCCCCTGGGGGCGATTTCTCACTTTCTGTCTGTCTCTAACTGTCTTTCTGGCGAGCGCACACACCCTACAGCAAAAACCTTTCCAAAACAAAACAACTTTCTATTATCTTTTCCTGTGATATCAACTTTTTTTTTATTTTTATTTTACTGCAAGGTGCATTCATTTGAGAGAGAGAGTGAGAGAGAAAGTGAGAAATTTCCCTCCCAAGGGCATGGTTACATCACAATCCCTGCTCCATTATTCCCTCCTGTGGGGATTTTGGGCATGCAGACATACAGATGGCATATTTTTAAAGCCATGGGGTCCAGTACTCAAACCATGCAGTCAGTCACATGGAATGCAGCCTTCTTAACCACCATACCCCTGGCTCATCCAATATCTAGATTCCAAATGGAAACAAGATCATACAGTATTTGTTTATCTATGCCTGGTTTACTTCTCTTAATGTAATTTTTCCAGGTTCATCCATATTGCCACAAATGTCAAGATTTCATGTTTTTAATAGATGAATACTATTCCATTATGTAAATGTACCTTATTGTCTTTATCCATTTATCCCCTGATAGACATTTAAGTTGATTCTGTATCTTGTCTATTGTGAGTAATGATGTAATAAACATGGATGTACAGAAATCTCTTTGACAGAAGTATTTCAATTCCTTTGAATAGTCCATTTTAAATGTTATGTTTTTATTTATTTTAGAGTTTTTACTTGCCAGAGGGAGACAGAAAGAGGGAAAGTAAGAAATCATCCTCCATGGGGATGGTTATCCTACAATCCCTTTTCCTCCATTCTCCTCTCAGAATTTTGGGCATACATGCACATGTGCCCAGTGTGATTTTTAAGCACCAGGTCTAGGACATAAATCATGGTTGGTCATTTGGGAGCCCAGAACCTTAAACACTATGCCATTTGCTGGCCCCCAATTTGAAACTTTTTGAGAAACTTCCTAACTATTTTTCATAATGATTGTATTATTTTAAATCCCCATGAGCAGTGTATAAGAGTTCTCTTTTTCCTCATTCCTGCCAATATTTGCTACTTTTTATGTCTTTGATAATACTCATTTTGAGGTGAAATGATATCTCATTGAGGGTTCAATTTGCATTTTCCTGCTAATTAGTGGTGTTGAAAAAATTCTTGCCCAGATAAATGTCATGGAGAAGTTCTGCCATATTTTCTGTTAGTAGTTTTATGATTTTGAGTCCTTCCATCCATTTTAGTTTATCTTCATATATGGTGAGACACAGGGATTTAGGTTCAAATTTTTTACATGTGGATATTGAGTTTTTCCAGCACTATTAATAGAAGATACTGATCTGTCTCCGATGTGTGTGTTCTTGGCATCTTTTTTAAAAAACGAGTTGGCTGTAAACCTGTGGATTTATTCCTGGATTCTCTAATCTGTCTCATTATTCTATGTGTATATTTTTATGTCAATAACATGCTGTTTTGGTGACTATTGCTTTGTGATAGGTTTCAAAGTCAGGTAGTTAGATGACAGTATTCACTCTTTTTGTGGGGCATTGCTTCACCTATTCAGGGTCTTCATAGTTTCCTATAAGTTTCATAACTTTTTTTCTATTTCTGAATAGAAAATCGTGAAGATTGTCATGGTATTAAATGTTTTTTAAGTTTATTTATCACTATTTTTACTAATAACAGAAGAAAATAGGAAGAGAGAGTGAAGAATTTTTTTAAGTTTGTTTATCACCATTTTTACAAATAACAGAAGAAAATAGGAAGAGAGAGTGAAAAGTCAGGACACTCAGCAAAGTCTCAACACTGTTACCTTCTTCCAGCCTTCTCAGGCAGATAGAATCATAGGCATGTGCAAGTGAACCCAGAAACCAAACCTTGATATTCCATCTGACTTTCAGCCTTGCAGAGCAGTGTGCTACTACTATACCTGCACCACTACACCTGAACTTTAATTTATTTTTTGACAGACAAGTAAATGAGAATTTATTCCTTCATTATACAGATTTTTCTGTATCAAATAATTACTGAGCAATATGCAGTCTTCTAAATAGAGAGAATAGGCTGTGAATATAAAACAAAAGAGACCCTACTTTTTGGTGAGACACAAAGAAGAATAACATATAATGACTCAACATAAATATATCCCTATTTAGCTATGATCAGTGATCTATGATATGCAATGTTAGTGAAAAATATAATAAGCTACAAAAGGAAGTATAAGATAAAAGTGATGAAAAATTCAAGTTCTTTGAGATGGGTTAATTAGAGAAGACATGTACAGGTATATCATAATTAAGCAGAACCTTAAAGATTAAGCCATGCAGCTATGTAAGAGAAGAGCGTTCATGTAGGAAAATTTTCAAAAACGTTCTGAGGAAATAAAAGATTTTGCATAGAGAAGGAGGTAGTTGGAAGTAAGATCTTTAAAGATTTACAGGAAAGACAGTGATAGATATGGATCAGAGTAGTATCCTAATCATATTTGAAAGATTATTTTGACTTCTATGCAGAGTAGGGTCAGATGCAGGACAGTAGAATCAGGGAAACCAAATATGAAATGTCAAAAATGTAGAGTAAATAAGTTGTAACATGGTTACTGACAACTTTGCATTTTCCTTAAGTTCTTTTTATTTATTTCTTTCATGAGAGAGAGAGGGGAAGGAAAGGAGAGAAAGAACACTATATATCATGGTCTTCATGCTGTGATCCCATACGTATCCTCAGTCAGTGAGGATTATGGGTATACATACATGCCTGGCATTCACAGGGAGATCTAAGGACATGAACACAGGACCTTCTTTATGGCTTTAGCATTAAGGATCTTTGTGTTACCACTAGCTTGATTTCATATTTCTGAAAAATGGATTAAAAATTATGCTATCTGATAGTATAACTAGCTATATATAATAACTTTTGAATGATAATACCAAGACAGTGTTGATTAATGAATCAATATCAACTTGAAAGAAACTGAGGCACAGTACTTGGTTCTTGATAACATCTTTTTGAGCATCTTTTTCAATGTTTTAATAAGTTCCATGGGAAGCATATTGATGAAATTCACTGATGACCTGAAGCTGGCAGTAAACACTGAAACGTGTTGGCCATAAGATTATCTTTGGGGACTGGGAAATGTAGTCACATTTTCCATAATAACTGAAGTTTGCTTCAGAAAACCAAGCCTGAGACATCAGACAAAAATTCCAGACGAAGTCAAAATCACCAACCCGCCAACTCACAATTCCCATGATATTTAAACTACAACTGAGTTCAGACTATAGCTGCAGTAGCAGAGAAAAACAAGAACAAGTGCTATCAAGGTACCAAGAATTTTCAGAAATATCTGTCAGTAAAGAAGTACACTATTTCAATTTTTTTCAGGACTGAAAAAAGAAACAAAAAAACAGGGAAACTAGAGTTCAAATCAATAATAGAAATATATTGTTTCTGTAGTAGGAGTATTTCAAGGGATATATAAACCAGGTCTTCGTGTAAATAGGATTGAACTGTCTGGCATTCACCAGAGTAATTAAGCAGAAAGCTATAGTATGAGTGCTTTGGTCACTCACCCTGAGCACTGAAGAGAAAGAGAAATGCTTTCAAGGACTTAATAATAACATCCACATTATCCTATTTCTTTCATACACTAAACAGAAATAATACATAGAACAAACACTGATTAATAAGAAATAGCTACTAAAAAAGATATGGAAATAATCAGACAGAAACTAATCCCATGAAGGAAAGATACCGAATTAAGCATTCTACCCCGAATTAATCTTATTTAATAGAGCAAAATGGTCTTTTTTGGGAAAAAGAAGTTTTATCTTGAACATGATTACTAAGAATATTACTTCGAAGAGAAAAAAATATTGAACATTCTTGGAATTTTAAGTTTTCTAATCATAAAACTTAAAGTAAAATATTTTATTAAATGAACTAAAAAAAGAGTAGGGAAATGGAGCATAGAAGAAATATTCAAAAAACACAATATACAAAATATATAAAATTTACAAAGATAAGAAAGGTATGAGAAAAATATACATATAGAACGCACTTCTAGATATTTTAAACTTTATAATGGAAAAGTATTTGAGTGAAAGGAAGAATACAGGTAATTTTAAATAACAAAAATAAACTGAAGAAAAAGTCAGTATGACTGATAAAAAAAAAATGTTTTCTTATATGCCTAATCAGGAAGAGTTAGGTTATACATCGGGGGACCAAAAGATGGTGTAATGGTTATGTCACTGGACTCACCCGTAGTCGACTGCAATTCAAGTCCCAGACCTGGCAGCCAGAAACTCACACTGTCACACTGCATGCCTGTGCGTGCGTGCCCAAAATCCTGAGAGGAGAATGGAGGAGAGGGGATTCTGCCATGGCCGTCCACCCAGGGTGAGATTTCTCACTTTCTCTCTCTCCATCTTTCTGGCAAGTGTATACTTCCTATAGTAAAAATCTCTTAAAAAAAAAAAGAAAAAAAGAATGCATATTGGGCCGACCATGCACCACAGCAGTTAAGTGCTGGACATAGGGAGCCATATCACAGATGGCTGGCTGAGATTTGAATTTCATTCTCAGAGACTTGAGAAAAAGGCCTGGAGTGTGTACGCGCATGCCTAAAATCATGATGGGATAAATAAATGGAGGAAAAAGGATTGTGATGTGAGCACACTTGATTGAGAGATGCCTTCTCTCTCACACACACTCTTCTGCAAGCACATGCACTCTGGCAATTAAAATAAAAAGCCTCCCAGTTAAGAATACATCTCAACAGGGCCAGCCAGGTGGCATGGTGCTTAAGGCAGTTGGATCCCACAAGGCCAACTGTGAAGCTGCATTGGAAAGATGAATTTCACTTTTTTTTTTTAATGGATTGCTATAAAGAGACCACATGAAAAATGTTTGACAAAATCATAAAATTGGGATCCATGCTTACAAGGATTTTTGGAGGAAGAAGACAAATAAACTCAAGGGAACATAACGGCTACATGTTTGTCTGCAAATATGATAACTATTCCCTGAGTTATATAAAATAATCCTATACACATTGTTTTACATGAACAAAGATTTGTATGTCTGTAGTCTGACAGAACAAGGAGTTGGTTGGCATTATTGAGGATATAAAAAACTATACACACACAAACACACACACACACACATTTACCAGACACTGTGCATAGTTAAGGTATATATACTAGTTTAAAATGGAATTTCTCTTTAAATATGTTTTAAGTTCACTTAAGTATTTTACTTTACTGCATATTTCACAGATTTTTCTTTTAATTTCCTATTGCTTTTCTTGTTAAACCTTATAGTTTTGCCTCCTTTAATTTTACATGATGTTTGGGCCACAAAGAGATACAGGATAGTATGTGTCTGTGCATTAATTATAGTAAGTTAATATTGATATGAACAATTCTTTATATCAAAAAATAATCCTTAGGTTTTGTGAAAGTGGGTCTCAATCATTGCATTGCATAGTTAAAGACTAGCAAAGTGAATTATTTCCTTTTAGTATTATATAGTTAAGCATCATCTTTTTTAAATTAAATGCTAATATAAAAATATCAGAGATCAGTAATTAGTTTACTATCTATTCACTTCTTAAGAAATGGAACTTTTAGTTGAACATACGGTCACCTCCAATAAAGACCATAGTTCCATCCTTCATACCTCCATTCTCCTTTTCAGTGTAAAGGGGCTTTGTAATTACACTCAGCTAATGGGATATAAGATGTGTTTAAGGTTTGAGACCTGACAGCTTGAGAATCTTTTTTTTTTTTTTTTGCTCACTAGTGAGCAACAGAGAGAGGGAGAGGAGAAAGAACCTTTTGTGGGAAATGATCAGGTCCCACAACATCACTTGTCCTCTTTCTCTCCTCTTTTCGGAATTTTGTCCTTCCTTTCAGAATTTTGGACACCCACGTCCACGCGCTGGGCTTGGGATTTCTACTAAGTTGTCGGCCATTTGGGAGCCAACTGCCTCATTCACCAGGCTAAGGATCTGACCTCAGACACCTTCTTAAAGAGGCACTGAGTAGCCTTACTCTTTTCCTGTGTAGTTACCTCTAGCACAGATGCCCTTCGAAACGTTGGAAGGAGGTTCAGACTAGCTAAGGCTGAGTAGTAAACTTGACATTCCAACAGGATGAAGAAATGGAGAGGAAAGGATTGAGACATGGCCACACTCTATTGTGAGGTGCTTTCACTCTCTCTCTCTCTCTCTCTTTACAGTGAGTGTCTAAACCCTCTGGCAAAAAATAAACACAACAAACAAATAAACTCTGTCTTAATACAGACATATTATCTTAGAATAAGAATAAGGCCTCATTTTATAATCAATTAAAATTTTTCTTAAGGTTTTCGCCAGAGGATCCATGCATTAACTAAAGAGAGACAGAGAGAAGGTTAGTGAGAAATCACCCCCAAAGGGCATGGCTACACCACAACCCCTTCTTCATTTCCTCTAGTGATTTTGGGCATGCACACATACATTCACAGCACAATTTTCAAGTCGCCAAGTCCAGGTCCCAAACTGCAGTTTGGCCACCTAGGAGTTCAGCACCATAACCACTACGCCACATGCTGGTGCTAAAGAGTCAATTAAAAACTGTTAGAGAGAGTGTGTACTTGTCAGAGAGAGAGATACTGAGGAAGTGTCCTCCCTTCCCATTGGGGATGGTCAAGGCACAAGTTTTCTCCAATTTCCCCTCCTTTTGGGAGTTTTGAGCAAATACACACAAGTGCTTTTTTCAAGCTGCTGGATCTAGGACTCAAATGGCATAGTCCACCACGTGAAGTCCACGTTAACCATTGAGCCACTGGCTGTCCTGAGAGTATAGTTTTGATTAGTCAGTCAAGGGGAAAATTTGTAGTGATATCGTTATTGGTCAACTAACTCTGGCTGTTGCTTCTTGAAATCAATGAAATGAGAGGCAGAAGCTGGAAAAGAAGGGAATTTATTGTTGTAACTGGTTAAAGGGAGATAGTCAGCAAGCACCATCAAACTTAAAAAGCATGTTCTCAGTATTCATAGGTACAAGATACAGGTACATGCAAACCATTCCTCACTTCAGTCAATAAGAATTGATTGCTTTCCCCTGAGTAATTATTCTGATTCCTGTTTTACTTCAGTTGCCCATTTTTGGTTTCTCATCTAACCATTCCTTTAAAAGATCTCCCTATGACTCAGCAGTTGGTCAGATTGTCCTTGTTAGAGGCCTTTCTTAATTTCAAAATGGCTGAAGTTCTGCTAGACTTTAAGCTGGCCTGTGTCAATACTAGGAAAGTGAAAGTTTCATTTTAATCTGAACAAAAGTATAAGTTTTCAAGTGTGAGGGAGCTTTGCTTTGTCTTGAGTTTGGCACTATAGTTCTTTTTCTCTTCTCTCTAAGCTCTTTTCTAGGGTGACCTTAACCAACAGATTTTTGAATCTATAAATGCAGATGAGTCTCAGAAAATGCAGATGAGTCCCAGAATTACAGGTGTAACACCTTCTTTTCCCTGTACTCCAAAATTGTCTATCTACTTTCCAACTTCATGCATCCATTTGGTTTTCTCATAATTATTGTCTACAAAGCATAACAATAATGCTTAATTTTAAACTGCTCAAGAATGATCAGTTTTTCTCCATCTTATCATAACCAATGTATTACCAATTTTTTTTTAATTTGCTGGGGGGAACGTGTGCTCACCAGAGAGAGATGGAGAGAGATAAAGGAATGGTGGGGGGGAGGCAAGTGAGAAAGCATTCCCCATGGGGTATGGTCAAGCCATATCCCTTCTCCTCCATCTTTCCCTTCAGGTCTTTGGGTATGCATGCACAAGCGCCAAGTTTGTGTTTCAAACCACTGGGTCTGAACTTGAATTATGTGGTCGGCCTTGTGGGACACAGCCTCCTTAACCATCACTCCACCAGCTGGCACCTATTATCAGCCTTCAGTGAGTTTATTTGTAAATAATATCTTGAATCTCTTTCCCATGACTACTACTTAATAAATCCATACATCACCCAGGATAAATAGAAACACATTTTATCCTAGCTACCTTTTTCAAACTTTACCTCCTTTTAATGTATTCACTACACATTAATCCACTCATTTCCTATATTTCAACCAGAATGATATTTCCATAAAATAATTAGATTTGGAGGATATTTTATTTAAACCTGAAATGGTTTCCCATTAGCCTTAGAATAAAATCAAAACCTCATAGAATAGTCTTTAATGCCAGATATTAACTAAGGCCCTGTTGGATGCCTTCATTTCCTGAAATCATTCAATGTACTCTCAAAGTCTGATCATATTGACCTACTTTCCAATTCTGCTCAACTTGATTTCATTCCGGTAAGACCTGCTTTCTCTTTCAAACGTATGTATGTCTCAGCTCTTAGTATGTTTGGCTACTTCTTGTCATTCACATATCATATTGAGTATTACCTCAGTGAGGCTTTCCCTGAAAATTAAACAGACTATAACCATCCATGCTTTACCTCAATTAACATATTTTATTTTTCTTATGTAATTCACTAATACGGATCAATCTTGATATATTTAGTTTGTTTTCATTTTCCTCTTAATAGAAGGTAAGTTCTACAAACATAGTGATCTGATCTTACTCATCTCAGTTTCCCCTGTATCTCATGTAGTGCTTGACAAGCAGTAAATCAATGAATATTTAGAACAAAGAAGTAAATTACTTGGATATATGGTACCTGTTGTCCTGAAATTTGAACTGCTAACTAAGGATGTTGTCCATACTGCACATTACTAATTTTGTCTCTGTAATAATAAGATAGACAATAAAAAGTGTTTCTACATTTTATGTTCCTTTTGACTGATGTAAACAGTTTTGTTTCTTAAGAGAGAGAATATTCTCAGTTTTCCATAGGCAAAGTCACTGGGTTGATGCACTAACCAATGTCAAGTTTACTTATTATTAGTAATTGATTAAAAGGCAGAGCTAACTTTCCACTGAGCTGAGAAGGGTGAGGATTAGAATGAAAATCTGTTTCTGGTGGCTGCAATTCCTATTAAAGCTCTCTTTTGTGTTCTCATTTCGGATGCAGTCCAACACAATAGTAAATTTTATTCTTTGATTTTTTAAAGTAACTCAGTTTTCAATAAACATTCCCACTTACAGAGGTAACCATATTTTAGGACTCGAATCGTGGCACCCAGTTCTCTACTATGCTTTAATGCAGTTAATCCATTCTTGGATAACCTAGCATTAATTGTAGTTTTCAGCTATGTTTAATGATATTCTCTAGTTAATTACATGTTGATATCAGCATAATAAAGACATCAGTGGCAATATGTGAAATATGCTTTCTATAATAATTTACATTTAACAAAAGAAGCAAAGAGTAATATTGACTGCTTGAAACTAAGTTCATATTTTGAACTTCTTTTTTTTGATTCTTCCTATACCCAATCCCCTATTGTGTTTGCTCTCTCAGTCTCCAGAATCATTTGTAATTGTTGATATACTTGGACTTGCAATTTAAGTAAATCCAATTTGTAACACTCAGATATATATTATATTTTAGTTTATTTATATTTTCTTTTTATTTTGATTAATGTTTGGCATATGTCCTAAGTAATTCACGTTTGAAACCATGGACTTATCTTTAATTCATCCTTAAATTTATTCTATTTAATGAATTTTATTTTAAATGTTTCATTGATTTGTGGTTCTATTTTCACTGAAGTTCTGTTCGTTGTTTTATTTCATTTTATTCTTTTTGTTCCCTCTGCTACATTTTGTATTATTATTTTCTATTATTCTGTATTCTCTGTCAATTTTAGTAGTGTATTATAGCATAATTAGATATATTTACTAAGTATTAACTTTCCGGCAATGCACTCCAATACTATATTCACTAAAAATGCTATATTCTTTAAATGAATATTATCATCATCATATTGTAAATGAGAAAAGTGAAATGCACTCAGATGTACACAATTTGGTTTTGAATATCTCACTCATATCCACTATGTAATGCAAGGATATTATTTTTCTTAGAAAGAAACTTACCTAGCTCTTTGGCTTCTATAAGGCAGGTGACAGGTTCTCCCTTCTTCAATTTAGGACATCAGAATTAGGGAGTTTCTCATAGCCTATATTTGGGGACAAATTGCCAATCAAGTTAAGAAAATCTAAGAAGTTTCACAAAAGAAGGTAATATGCTATACTAAGCCTGGAAAAATTTAATTACAAAAGATATCTATTTCATTTAATAATCAAGATACACTTCAGTCACACTCTACATAGCCACTCTTGGGGCTGTTTTAGAGCTGATTCATTGTAGTTTAAGTGCTGAACAGCAAGATATAATTGGTAAAGCTTATCTGGTACTTAGAACACAGCAAAATACAAGAATTCACAGTAAGCAGGAATAGCCTCTTCTTTTTATAATACATTCTCTAAAAACAGTAAGAGAAAATCCAATTTAGCTTACTGACAGATAATTTTAACTCCTTAGATCGTCTAAGTTCATTTTCCAGTGGTACAGCTTTTCAAGAAAGAGATTTAAATTAATGTTATTGTATCCATTTAAATGAATAATTATTAACAAAATTACTTAAATTGATTGTCAACAACTTGAAAACCTAAAAAGGTAAGGAAGCCCAGGTCTTTAATATTCTCTTATTTTAGACTCTATAACCTTCAGATGATCCCAATATAAGCATGTGCTCATGCACACTAGTATATGCATGCACATGCACATCAATAAAGTAAATCTAAAAATCTTGGGAACCAGCAGTTAGTGTAATGGCTATGTCACTGGACTCCCACGTAATCGACCGCGGTTCACGTCCCGGACCCGGAGGCTCAAAACCCCTGCCAGGCGTGTGTGTGTGCGTGCCCAAGAGCCCAAGAGGAGAATGGAGGAGAAGGGATTGTGGCGTGACCATCCCCCCTGGGGTGTAATTTCTTGCTTTCTGTCTCTAATGTCTCTCTCTCTCTGTCTGGCGAGTGCATGTGCCCTATAGCAAAAATCTCTCTCTCAAAAAAAAAAAAAATCAATGTAAAAGAATTGTTTCATGCAAGAGTAAATCTTTGAACTTTTCAAGAAGGTGAAGAAATAGAACCAAAAACCTTATGGGAAACAATATAAGCATGAAAAAAAGTCTCTTTAATTATATACTGTGTCTCTATAGTAATTGTTTGATTATTGATATGTTTATTGGCAAGACTTGCTATTGGAATATACTCAGAGTTCTATAAATAAACTTTCATTTAACTATAAATATTCCAAACACTGACTGACTTATTTGCATAAACAAAAATCAGTATTAACATGGTATCTTCTTTCACACTATTTTAGTTGCTTAGAATAAGAGACTAGAATTTAATTAACCTCTCAGAAATAAAATATTTAGTTTGACAATAAAAGTGGAATATCACCTTGTGTTGTATGATGATGCCCAAGCTGTAAATATCACTGATGGTGTGATTTGCAGAGATAATCTAAGTCCATTTAAAGATGCACAGAAAGAAGGGACACCTTCAGCACTGAGAGATGACTTCTAATTATTTGTCGTCTTGTCCCCATCACTGTGCAGTTGCATTCAGAGGCTATTGGATCATAATTTAGTCTTGGAATTGAGTGTGTATTTCATCTATGGGGCAAAATCTTGGAGAAGCTGCTTATGACCGTGAAATGCACAGAAAAATCTGGCTCAGCATTAAATATTTATTAAGTCTACTTACTTACATAAATGAGACTCTTTATTAGGCAGACAACAAATTGGGCCTCAAGAGCTATTTATGTTTATACTTTCCTAGGTAATTAAATAGGTTTCCTTGTGAAGTTAACTATAACTTTCACCGATCCAATCCCAAATTAAATCCAATGAATTTCCCACCTACTATATATTCAAGATTCATGAGGGCAACACTATGTTAAAAAGTTACCCAATCTTTCAACATGGGATAAGACAACCCAGCACTCAGTTAAGATGTTTCACTTAATATGCTGCCTGCATATCAGTATAAAACCATTTGATTGAAGAAACATTTTTTTGTTTAATTAAAACTTCATATTTTAATATTGACTGTGAGTGAATATAGCCCAAAAGCTATGATTATAGGCACTAGAGGAAGACATACCAAATCTAAATCATGCCTGTAGCACTTTAAGTTGTATGATTATAAGAGAATCATTTACACATTTGTAAAATGGGATAGAATTTATTGTCTACCCTACAGGCTAGTTGGAAGACTCACTATAGATTCATAATGAATATGAATTATCCTTGAAAATTGAGTAATAAGCTTGTACTTTACAGTCACTCGTAACTACTTGTCTCTCTCTCTCTAGTTTTCTAGGTAGTTGAGGCACTGTGCTCAACTTGGTTGACCAAAGATTGAAGTCAACCAAATAGAAATGGCAGAGAGGGGATAACTAGACATATTATCCCATTGTAGTCCTTCAGAGAAGTCCACAATGAGTAAATACTGCTAAGAAGCCTGCCTGAGTTTGTTCTTGGACACTTGTGAAGCTTGTGTCAACAGAAAAAATAAAAGATCATCCTACTTCACATCTTTCCTTGCCTCATTTCCCTTTTAGCTCCACCATCACCATCTTGCACTAGTGCTGTCCAAATAGATTTTCTATATCACACAGACTAAGACACGTGGTTTAGAGCAATAGTTTATTATATTTGTTAAACATTATTATTTTTTTTAAGTTGGAGTATGGTTTATTAAGTTATAAATGAGAAAATATGTGTCTATATTATGAAATTAGTTTTATGGGACATTAATGTGGCATGAAGGTGATCGTTTCTGAATAACTTTGACTTATATAGGATAACTAAGCATTAATTGCATCTTCTGTTTGTGTTTTATGATGATTCAGTAAGGCAATAAGATTCACTGTTAATTCCTATGCAGATATAATATGAAATGATGAGTACAGTTTATTTAGCATGCTCTTGAATTTTTAGTATTTGCTGACTTCTATTGAGTATAAAACTTATCTTTAAGCCATAATCAGTAGTTTCTTTTTCCTTCTTATTTTTTCTTCCTTCTCTTTTTTTTTCTTTCTTTCTTTTTTCTTTTTCTTTTTTTTTTTTAATTTGCTATTGAACATGTGTGCTTCGCAAAGAGAGAGAGAGGGAGAGAAATAAAACGAGAAAACATTCCTCAGGGAGATGATTATGCCACAATCACTCCTCCTCTCATGATTTTGGGCATGCACATACATACATATGTCATGTTTTCAAAACTGATAAGTCTGGAACTCAAACTGCTCAGTTAGCTACATGGGGTAGAGTCACCTTAACTACTATGCCACCAGCCATCAAGAAAGTAAATTTTTTTCTGTACACAAATTATAGAATAGACAATTGGGCATGGGAGGACAGATAGGTATTGCTAAATTGTAGGTTTATTTAATTATTGTTGTTGTTGTTAAAAAATTTATTTGGGGACCAGCAGTTGGTGTAATGGCTGTCGCCAGACTCCCTTGTAGCGGACCCTGGTTTGAGCCCCGGACCTAGTGGCTTAAACTCACACCGGGCACGTGTGCATGCTTGCCCAAGATCCTGAGAGGAGAATGGAGGAGAAGGGATTGCGGTGTGGCCATCCCCTCTTGGGGGTAATTTCTTGCTTTCTGTCTCTCTGTCTCTCTCCATCATTCTGGTGAGAACATGCACCCTAGAACAAAAACCTCTCCCCCCAAAAAAATTATTTTATTGGGACCAGCAGATGGCATAATGGTTATGTCACTGGACTCCCACATAGTTGACTGCAGATTGAGTCCTGAACCTGCCAGCTTAAAACTCACACTGGGTGCATGTATGTGCATGCCCAAGATCCCAAGAAGAGACTAGAGGAGAAGGGATTGCAGCATGGCCATCTCCATCGGTGGGGTGATTTCTCACTTTCTGTCTCTTCAGTGAGTACACATGCCCTACAGCAAAAATCTCTCTTTAAAAAAAAGTATTTTATTAGAATGAATTTATTTATTTATTTATTTATTTATTTATTTATTTATTTATTTAATGACAGTGAGAAAAGGAGAGACAGGCACTCTCCACCACAAGTCTTCACGTCATGATCCTAATCTCAGCTTTCTCACTCAGGTTACAAGTTCAAGGAGGTCATAGGATCCAAACCCATGACCTTAACTATGTGGGTCAAGTTGCAGTGAACCACTTCACTACACATTGCCTGACCCTAAGAACTTTCTTTTGTAATAACCAGTAGAGATTTTTCTGATATGCATCCTTTATGTTATTCAAATTTATTATAAAAAATTACTTTTTAAGCTGATTGTTTTTATTTAAAAATTATCTTATAGTGTGAAAACCATAATTTGTTAGAGTATGAAGAAGGAAAATTTGTGTAAGGTGATCTGTCACATTATGGAACCTGTTCTTTCCTGGGGGTGGCTCTCCTGAGGAAGGAGAGCATTTATAGCAATGATGCTTTCCCCCATGGGCTAGAGATCAAGGGAGAACTGCAACCCTGTAGAGAGTTAAGGTTTACACAGGTTACCTAATTACATGCTGTTCAGCCTAACGAGTGTATGAAGAGAGGTGAGCCAGACAAAGTTTCTTTCTTTTTGCTTATTAGATCAGATTGAATTTCAATACAAAGTTTGATATTTTGCCATGTCCTGGTAGAATGACTTACTTGTCTACTTTAGACAGAATCATTCTAGGTAACAACAGAATGAGGTCAGAATAATTACAATAAGCTAACAATCTGAATAAAGGTTTAGATGGGAGCTAAAGAAATATAATCAAGTATAAAATAGTGGAGACCTTATGAGAATTTAAAATTATTTAAATATTTATTTCTTGTCTACTGCTTCAATGGTAGTTAAAGTCAGTTGAAACTAGACACAGTGGAATGTTCTGCTAAAATGTTGTGCTCAACAGACTGGGACTACATGGGAGGCCCAGATCCGTTTTATTTTTTGTTGTTGTTGTTTTCTTTTTTTAAAAATAATTATTTATTTAATTGTATTCACTCATTCATTTACTTTATTATTATTATTATTAAATTTGACTAGAGAGAGAGAGAAAGGGAAAGTGAGAAAACAAGCCTCCAGGTCTGGGACTTCAACTGTGGTTGGCAATGTGGGAGTGTCCAGAGCCTTAACCACCATGCCACCTGCATTTCTTTTTTTTTTTTTCTTTTAAAAAGTTATTGCCTTAGGGGCTTGCACTAGCCAAAGAGACAAACAGACAGAGACACAGAGGGAAAGTGAGAATTCACCCCCCAAACCCCTGAGAGAGGATGACCATGCCACAGCCCCTTCTCCTTCATTTTCTCTTTTATTATTTAATTTTTTAATTAAAAATTTTTTTTTAAATTTCATTTTCTTTCATACATTCAATCACACTATTATTTGTTTTACAAAATGGACATTTCAACAAGTGAACATTTCTCCCTAGTACTGTTGATAAAACTACAAAATATCTTCAACAGATAATACCACACCTCTTTGTGCCATTAATGCTTTGCCTCCCTGTCCCTCCCCCAAATGTCCTTCCTCAGACCCTCCTCTTTCACACACACTATATCTGGTATTTACATCTATACACTGCGTTTCTATATCCTTTAGACAATTAGTTTCAGTCATAGAGTTCAGACACACACACACCACACACACACACACACACACACAGTGTGATTTTTAAGCCACTGGGTCTGCGACTCGAACACCATGGTTGGCCATGTGGGAGCCTTGTGACGTAACTGCTACATCATCTGCTGGCCCCAGAGATTCAATTTCTAGTTCTACTTCAAGCTGGCTGTGGTGGTTTCTACTTGTGACCCCAGCAACTTGAGGGGGCTGAAGCAGGAGGATTGTAAGGTCAAGGCTGGCCTGGGAAAACAAGGCACTGTCTAAAAAGGGGTTGAGGGTGGCACATGAACCTGTCCCAGCTGGGATTCTGAGACAGGGGGATCACGACAGCAAGAACCTGAGTCTGAGTAATGCATAAGAATAGTTTTGGAGGCCCAAGGTCAAGGGGCCGCTGGTGGGAGTCTTCTTGGTTGAGACCTAAGGTGGTTCAGGGCATCACATACAATAACTTGAGCAGAGTCAATGATATTTTAAATCCATTTTTTTTCCTTCCTTCCTTATTTCTTCCTTCCTTCTACCCTTTCTCTTTCTTTTTCTTTCTCTTTTCTTCTTTCTTTCTTTCTTTTTCTTCTTCTATCTTTGTAGTCTTCTTTTGTTTACTTTAAGAGAGGATCTTGTCCTGTCACTATCCTTCTGCCTTAGTCTCCTTTTTTTTTAAGATAGGGTCTCACTATGTTGCCCAGGCCAGTCTTGAGCTCCCTAAACTGCTGTGATTACAAATGCAGGACATCTCTCCTGTAATAGATCAACACTCTACTCTTGTTCTTCCATGTGGCTCCAGCACGCAGAGGATAGCATCTTGACTGTCCCTGTGGCTAGGCCACTGTTTAATTTTTTTTTTCCCCAAGGTTTTTGTCTTAGGGCACTTGTGCTCTCTGGAGAGAGAGAGACAGAGACAGTGAGAAGAAAAGTGAGAAATCACCCCCCAGTGGAGATGACCATACTGTAGTCCCTTCTCCTCTATTCTTCTGGAATATTAGACACACACGCACACGTGCCTGCCATGAGTCTCAACCCACCGTGTCTGAGACTCAAACCACAATTGACCACTATGCCATCTGCTGACCCCCATATTGTTTAATTTTTATAGCAGTCTTTTATAAACTGGAGTTTTATTATTTTTGTTAAGCAATTGATAAAAATATAAGTAGATGATATTGTTGCATGTTTTTGTAATTAACCAAAGGGCTATTTACACATAGAAATTGTCAAATCATATCATGTCTTCAAAATTTTTTTAAGACTTTGCCTTATCATGATAGTTAGCAAGTATTAGTATTTTTAGTTAAAAATATATAAAATGTTTTATGTCATAAGCATTGAGGCAACATTAGAGTTAAAGATAAACAAGATATCTTGAGAAATATTTAGGATTTAATTTACTTAAATTCTTCTAATACAGAAATATTCAGATCACTAATTAATTCCATTTTATTTATTCACTGTCATTAGCCATAACTATTATATAATTCAGTTCATTTTAACTGCAACCTTTTTTTTTCCAGCAGTACATACTTCTGTAGTTTTTATAAGGAAAAAATGAGTGAGCTGAATAATAACCCATATATTAATTAAAATGACTATTTGTATTAGAACAATGTATTGGAGAAAATCGGCAATGTCCTATTTCCCATTTGATGTTTCAAATGCTTGCAAGTTTCTTTGGGAGAGAGGACAAAATAAAAGAGCTAAAGATCCTAGAGGAACGTGAAACATGGAGTAAGTAAACGAAAGATTTGTTTCCAAAGGGCAGAGAAGACATTGGTGATTGAAGAAAATCTTTCCAATTCCTTCTAAGGGAATTGGTGGCACGTAATATTCTGTTGACAAATATGGATATTTTTCCAACTTATAAATCAGATTTATCAGGTAACTAAAACATAAGATTATAGTACTAGCTATATGTTAGGTAATATGTAATTAATATATGTATTTTTGCAGTAGTTAAATATAAAGACAGGAAAACACTCCATTTACCTTTTAGTTCATCTTCTTCAGTTAGTTCCAAACTCCTTTTGCATCTTTCGGTTTTGCATTACCCATTTCAATAAGATGGGGAAAGGAAGAGGAAAGGTTGTTGGGGGAACTAGAAAGAAAATAATGGGGAAAAAGTTTTTCCATGTTGTAAATAAGATTTTATTTTAATTATCACCAAATATAATCTTCTTTGTTTCTTTTAAGCATCATTATTAGTGTTGTTGTATCTTTAACATTGCACATAACTGAGAGCTCTTGAGCTCTCAATGAATATTTCTGTAACTTTTCATGTGATAAAAAAATGGCTAATAGTATATCAATGCTGCTGAGTAATGTGCATTTACAGATGAACCGGTTATGTATACATATTGAGTAAATGATTGCATTTACTCAGCCATCTGTTCCTTAAATATTAGGACTTATGCACAGCTTCAACATCTGTGTATGCACATATATTTTTGTACAGTGCTGGTAAAATGCTGACAAAAGTGGAAAACAAAAAAATAAACCAATGGGATTTCAAAGGACTTCACTTTTTCTGGATTTATGTAGATTTATCTCCTGCTTCTAAAGTACATCTGTTGTATTTGCTGAAGTTCTAAAACTAATCAAAATGTTTTGGAGAACAGAAATGCATTTAAATTAAATTTCAAATGCTTTGTAAATTCACAAATTGATTTTCAAACAGATGTACCCCATTGAACTAAGCATTTTACTATCAGTAGGATAATTTCTTCTATGCAATACACAGCTACCCCGTTACTTAAAGAAGAATCACTTTTAATAAACCTTAAAAGATTAAGGCAGTCACTTACTGTGCCAGCATTTTTTCCAATTAGGAAAAACATTGCACCCAAATACACACCATCACTCAGATAAAGGAACAAATGTAATTTCCAAGATCAATATCTCTAAAGAGCCTAACGAAGGGACATGGAGTTTTCCTTATACTTGCAAATTAACAGAGAAAAAATAAAGGAAATAAAGGAAGCAAGAAAAAAAGAATAAAAGGAGGGAAGAAGGAAGGAAACACATGAACAAAAAGGGAAGAGATGAAACAAGAGTGAGGGGAAAAGCAAAGGAAGGAAGGGTGAGGATGGTGGGTCACGATGTCAAAGAAGGAGAAAAAAAGAAGGAAAGAGGAAGTATTGCAGAGAAGGATGGACAAGAGAAATGACAAGGCAAGAAAGTCTAAAAGAATTCACAAGAACTGAAATAACTAAATGATTTGTGTCAGAAAAAAGTATTTAGCATGAAAATGTTACAAGTGAATGTAAAAATACATAGGCCTAGAAAAATATTGGAAGCAATCTTAATGTACTACCTTTTGTATATGAATGCAACTTTGATCTTGAGCACAAGGAAATGAAAATGGTACATTTTTGAAAGAAATGTCACATTATGACTGAATCATACAGAGCACAGAACAATGTTCTTTAAATATTAACCAGGCTAAGTTATTTTATGGCCAACAGAGAATGACAAAGTAAATGTGGTAAGGTATCAATGTGGTTCCCATGAAGACAGAGAGAAAAATATAGATCGTGATTTGACATTATTGTCATTTGAGTTTGTAATGTACAACTTCTTGAGAGTAAATAAAATCTCTGAAGTATTCTGAAAATTCATTCTTTAACTGTTGATAGTTATGGTAACATGTAAGAGATCTATAGGGTAATCAGTAATATTGCAAACTAAATGGAAGTTAAACAGTACTGTAGTCTCACTCTACAGAATGCAAAAGATTTTTTAAGTATTCAAACTGCATATTAAGTATTTAGCCATTTCCTTTAAGTAATTCTCACTGCTAACACCATAGGGGAGTTTGTCATTAATCTTTAATAATCTATAAGGACAATTATTGTTCATCACTAACTCATGTATAATTATATATGGTTAATCCCACTTTTAACAACATGGCATTACTGAATAGTATACATGACTTGATAGATAAAAGTATCTGGGAATTAATTCCATGAACTCTGAAAAACTCTCAGGGCCTTTAGCCAAAGTTAGAATTCTGCTGGGAGAACTGGATACTCTTGAGTTTTTAAATTTTTTTTTTTTTAATAGGAATCCAAGTTATCACCTGAAACCTGTCCATCAATCTTATATTTTGCTTTGAAAGAAAAACCTCACGTGTCCTGGAGATTTTGGAAATGTCTTTATAGTCTGCGGGACTCTGAATATAGGTGCATCCACAAAGGGCATTATGGAATACCTTTCCGTCAGCCATTTCTTAGGACGCAGAGCCATGGGTTCCATAAGGAAGAGCCAGACAATGTTTTTCTCATTTTAGGTCTATCTGTCTTTTATTTTTAAATTCTAGTATTAGATTATTTCTAGTCTTAGTTGATGGTGATTTTTGTGAACTTTCATCTGTGTAATAGTATGATATGAAAGACTGCAATGAAAATGGAAAATTGTATTACTCAGAACTTTCTCATGTACACTTTTAACTGTCCTCAGATATCTTTCCTGATGTTAAGGTTGGAGAAATTAATGACTTAGACCTAGTCTGTCTTTTGATTTGTTAACTTCTCACCAAATCCAACTTCTCTATTCAGTACTGTTCTTAGGGTTATGAGTAGAAGGTATTTTCTTAGAGTGGATATTTCTGATTTTTCTTGGGCACCTTAATTTAGTTGCTGCCTTATTTCAAGACCCAGTTTCTATAGGGTTTATCTACAATACAGATTTGCTTTTTTTAGAATTTTTTTTTGTTTGCTATTAATCACCAGGTAAATAATTTATTAGCAATGATAAACTTTTTCTTTTCACATAATACTTGATTTGATCTTATGCATTGTCAAGGCTGTAAATATCTGTTAGTTATCATTTTAATGACTGGACTGATAGACCTTAATACTATTGGAATTTTCGAGATATATCTAATCTCAACTGGTCAAATTATCCCTCATTGAAATCAATATAATACAAAGGATCCCTGGTGAATGCTCTGGTATTAATCCTAAATGTCGTCATCATTACTTAAATACTAATATTTTTAAAAGATTTACATAAATAAGTTTCCACAAGAAAATAAAGTTTAGAACCACAATACTACTTTGTACACTTAAGCTTTTGACACATTTTAAATTAATTGATTTTTTACAAGGTGATTTTTTTTTGACATGTTTTCGCTATAGGGCGCGTGCACTCGCCAGACAGACAGAGAGAGACAGAGAGACATAGAGACAGAAAGCGAGAAATCATCCCCCACGGGGCTGGTCACGCCGCAATCCCTTCTCCTCCATTCTCCTCTCAGGATCCTGGGCATGTACGTACAGGCGCCTGGCGTGAGTTTTCAGCCACCAGGTCCGGGACGCGAACTGCGGTCGACTTCATGGGAGTCTAGCGACATAGCCATTATGCTAACTGCTGGTTCCCTACAAGGTGATTTTTTTTCTTTAGAAAATAAAATTTCATCTGGAAAAGGAACTCCAATTTTTGTAAACCAGGAATTTATCTGTAGTAATTTCTATGATTTTGTAAATTCTCCACAACTGCTACAACTGATGATTTTTAGAGTAGTTGCTACATCTATATATTTATGACTTTATAGATAAGCATATGTGAACAATGAAGCAATATTATTGATACTAACAAGAGGAAAACCAAATATTAACTAAAATTTAGAAGCAATAACTATTTAAGAATTTAGGCATCTGACTTAATCTCAAGAGATATGCAAACATATCTCATATTGAAAACAATATTGAGTAGTATTCTGTAGTGTTTATGTTTCACATTTTTTTCAGTACATTCATCTGTTTGTGGACATTTGGGTTGGTTCCATGTCTTAGCAATTTTGAATAATGCTGCAATAAATATGGATGTGCTAGTGTTTTTCTGACAGTATTTTCCTATCTTTTGGGTAGATATCCAAGAGTGGAATCATTGGATTTTATTGTAGTTCTATTTGTAGGTCTTTGAGGAACCTCCATGCTGTTCTATAGAGTGGCTGTACTAATTTACATTCCCATCAACAGTGTGAGTATAAAAGCATGGAGAGCAATAATGATATTGGAGACAATGGGGGAGGAGGGTGAGAAATGGGAGAGAGTGAGAGGGAGGGAATCAAAGGAAAGAGACCCAAAAGGGAAAGAAATTTGTTAATTATATGTTTATGGTAATGTCTTTGACTGGACCAATATGCAGTGCATTCCAATGGAAAAATTTATTTGATATCTTGTAATGATATATAATGATTAAGTATATAAAATAAAAAATGCTGATAAATTTAAATAATAAACATATATATATATGTATATATATATATATATGTGAAAATTTGGTGTTTTTTTAAATATGGCATGCTATATCAAGAGTCATAATCTTTGAAGAATAATTAATATAGGGGAACTTTTGTTGTGTGTATGTGTGCCTTTCATTAAGCATGAAAATAATGATTTGCCTTTATCATATTTATTATGAATGGATCTATTGTAATATATTCAGTTATAGACATTCCAGTCCTAGGAAGACATAGATAAATGAAAAACAGGAACTCACCAAAAAAGCAATAGGATAAATTGAATGAATATATTGACAAATGAGAAGGGATTAAAATACTTCATATTTTATGAGCTAGAGTGAGTAAACAGGGCACACAAAATCTACTTGTAAATATCAAGTACTTATAAACACAGATTAAGGTAATGATTTCCAATTTGAGAGCAAATACAGGAACACTGGATAAGAAAAAAAAGGACAAAAAGTGCATACTGTTTTAGGGACAATTACAGTACATCAGAGAGATGATACACACATACGAGTGTCACTTTAGAGTCACAGGGAGATATATTCCAAGACTCCTTAGTGGATGCCTGAAGCCGTGGGTAATACTTAACATAGTACATACTTGTTTTACATATATACACATACTATATCATATGTATATACTATGATATAGTTTATAAATTAGACACTGCAAGAAATTAACACTAACTGGTAATAAAATAGAACAATTGTAACAATATGTTGTAATAAAATGTATGTGGCTGTAATCTCTTCTTCTCTCATGATCTCAAAATATCTTACTTTACTCTACCTACTCTTCTTGCATTGTTGTGAGATGACAAAAATGTCTACCTGATGAGATGAAGTGAGTGAGGGGGGCATTGTGACATAGTGTTAGGCTACAATCTACGTTCTGACAATATGTCAGAGGCTGATTATCTGCTTTGGGTGTTCCTGGGTCATGGAACCATGACAAGGTGATGAGGGCTGAATGCCAGTAGCAGACAATGTTGATTGGGAATTTTCAAAAGGAGTTTTACTTTGTTTTGCCAAAAACCTTTTGGAGTAACATTGTAAGACTGTTTTTACTTTTAGGAAGAAGCACTGGTGGAATCATTCCTTCAATGATAAGGCTGTCTCACATGTGCTTTCTGCTTATGTTGCTAGAACACAGGAAGAACATTTTTTGTGTGCGTGTTTGAGAGCGTGTGCTTTCTGTGTGCACTGTGCCTGGCTTTTTCATGCACATGACGGCATTGCCACATACTATCAGAGTTCATTTGTCATTCTGTGTTTTATGTCCTGATGCCTCCTTTTCATCTCAGTTAAGGACAGTCTTTGACTGGTATACTTTCTCTTTAGTTAATGTCTCCACTTCTATCAGACGTGGCTAGAACTGTCTCATCAGCCAATGCACCAGTCCAGTAAAGAAAAAAAAAAATTTCAGCCCAAATCTACTCTGGTATCTTTGTAACCACTCCATTCTTGCTATATATGGGTTGATGTCACTCACATCAGTATCACTTGCTGAAGTCTTCACGTAGGCTCAATTACCCACATATTTATTATCTTCTCCATCCTAACTAACCAGTTGCCACAAGTTTTTCAGTATGAAGTGCGACAGCAAAACTAGAATCAGTTTTTTTTTTTTTTTTCCATGGGTAGATTTGCTCTTCCTTAGATCTAAACAACCTCAGCATATACTTTGTTTTCTTTCATTAAACCAAGAACTTTCATCTTTTCACTTAAAGGGGGGCACCTCATGGATATTCTTTGGCATATCCAAATTGCCAGAGGCCCTGCTCTTGGACTTTGGGGCCATTATTAAGTAAAATAAGGATTACTTGAACACAAGTACTTCAGTACTGTGAAGGCTGATCCAATAACCTGGAGGGCTACAAAGAGATGGGTAACGTATACAGGGTGGTATGTTGGGCAATGAAGTAATTCACATCCTAGGTAGGACAGAGTGAGATGGTACAAGATTTCACTAGGTTATTCAGAATGGTGCATAATTTAAGCTTATATTTTGTTTATTTCAGAATTTTCCATTTAATGTCTTTGGACTACAGTTGACTATGGGTAACTGAAACCAGGAAAAACAAAACTATGTATGTGTGTGTGCATATGTTTGTGAGGGAGGAGATCCTGCAGCTTGATTCTTTTGCAAATAACATTATAGAGAACTTGGTGGCATAGAAGTGGTAGAATGGACTAGATTATTTCCACGGAATATATACTATATAAAAATATAGGAAAGGTGAAATATAAAGAAGCAGCAGTCTACTACACTGTTGTGGTTTTTGTTTTCTTTTGTCATGGCAGACAGAAAACACAATTCCTTATAAGTGACTTATATATTAGATCATTGGTAAAGTCATGACTTTTTTTTATTGCAAAAATGTATCAAGAATTTTCCTGACAACCCAAGAGTAAAATGAAAATATTTTTATTTCTCACTTTGATTATGTAAATTCCATAATAAGCAGAGTACTGATAGGACCACTAGAGATCTTCTGCCCAGACTTTACCCTCCTGCCCCCCAGATTGAGGCAGGAAAAGTCAATCACCAGCCGTCTATATCTGAGTTCTTAGCAGGCCATTGTGCATGGCTCATTGGTGTGTCATGAGTTTTTATTTTTGGCTTTAAAATTTTTTTCTCTTTTATATTGTTTTGGTCTTGTTTTTCCTCTCTCTTTTTCTCTCTCTCTTTTTTGGTTGTTTTTTTTTTTTCTATTTTTACTTTTCTCACTTTTCTGCTCAGCATCCACACACTGAGTTTCTATACAGGTTTAGGTGCACAGTCGCCAAATAACTGAATACTTTTAGGGTCATATTAATCCTCAATTTTCACTGAATCTGCTGCACGAATGGAGAAAAATGGTACTGTTTAGAATTTTCAGGTCACCTTCTCCTGCATGCCTCTTAAGGCTCAGATTTAACTTCAAAAATTTGGAAAAAACATATAATCCATCAGATGACCAGAAACCACCACAGAGGCACAAGAAATATGAGAAACCAAGAAAAGATTTCTCCTCCAAGGGAAACAATAACTCCTCATCCTCCACAGATTATACAAGGGAACTCATGGGAATGTCAGATAAATAACTTAAAATATTCATAGAGACAAAACTAACAGAGATGCAAGAGAAGAGAAAAAATCTCCAGAAGATAAGGAGAAAAGAGAAAATGAGTTCCATGTGGTGAGGAAATTCTTGTATGATCTGAAAGAGGAAATACCATAAAAAGAATCAACCAGAATTATTAGAGATGAAGGCTGTAATGCAGAAAATCAAAACCTCTCTTGAAAGTATTAAAAGTAGATTAGATCATGCAGAAGATTGAATCTCAGATGTAGAAGGTAGAAACTCTGACCTAGAAAATTCACCAAAAGACTGAGGAAAAAAACCCTTAAAAATATGAGAATAACATGCTAGTAATACTAGATACCATTAAACACCTAGACAACCAGATCATTGGTATACCAGAAGATGAAGAAACAAATATGTGCATTGATAACCTTTTCCATGAAATCCTGGAAAAAAAAACTTTCCAAACCTAGAGAAGCACTCAAATTTCCAGACCACAAAAAAATAAAGGACCCCACATAAAAACAACCCAAGAATATCTCCAAGTCACATCATAGCCAAATTGACCAAAACCACAGGCAGAATCAAGATACTAAAATTGGCAAAAGAGAAACATCAAATTACTTTCAAAGTATCTCATCAGGCTTAACAGCAGATCTCTCATAGGAAACAATGCAAGCAAGGAGAGAATGGGAAAATATATTCAAAGTATTAAGTGAAAAACAATTTCAACCAAGAATTCTATAACCAGCAAGATTATACTTCTGGGGGGGGAGGGAGGGGAGCCTAAAACATTCTCAGTTAAACAAAACCTGAAAGAATTTACCAATACCAGACCAGCTCTACAAGAAGTGTTGAATGAAGAACTATACCAGGAAAACTAAAGTCAGACACACAGAAATAAGAGTACAAAAACAACCAAGAAAATGGCCAGCCTAATGGTAGGGACTAGTCTGGAACTGAATGTTAACTTCCAGAGTTTAAATGGAAAGGTCAGACCACAGTATCACTACAAATTCATTAGAAGAGAGATTAATTACATGAAATTGAACTGGTAAAATAGAACTTTATGACTTTTGACTTAAAACATTACTGATTTTCTTTTATGCTTTGTTTTCCATATTTAAAGATTTTCATCTTCTCTTAAACTGTTGATAGTTTTATCTACCTACTATTTCAATAGAATCCTAACCTTTTTCTGCTTTAAGTCTTAAGCAAATTCCGCTTAACATTTTTTGAGTCTGATCTGCTAAAACTAAACTGCTTCTTAAAGTTAAAAAAAAAATACTTAAAAAAGTACCTATTCGATGACTGTATTAAATATATATAGCTATAAAGTCCCAGCTAGGTGCTATTTTATAGTTATAGTTTGTTTACTTCACTCACTGAGTTTATGCCTCAAGTTAGCCATGTTTTCATAGATACGTGTATATAAGCTTGGTTTGATAGCAAAAGTTTTTAGATAAATTAAGATCTCCACTGAATCAAATAATGTGAAAAAAAATAAGCAGAGTACTTAGATATTCATTTTTTAATGATAGAAATGTGAAAGATTTTTTTTTTTTAGAGAGGTTTTTTTGCTATAGGGCTGTGCGCTCGCCAGACAGACAGAGAGAGACATAGAGACAGAAAGCGAGAAATCACCCTCCCCTCCCCCCGCAGAGGTGATGGTCATGCTGCAATCCCTTCTCCTCCATTCTCCTTTCGGGATCTTGGGCACGCATGCACACGCGCCCGGCGTGAGATTTAAGCCACCATGTCCGGGACACAAACCACGGTTGACTACGTGGGAGTCTAGCAACATAGCCATTACACTAACTGCTGGTTCCCAAAATGTGAAAGAATTTAAGGCACAAATAATTGAACATAATTAATCTGTCTTGTCTATTTTAATATCTAAGAACTTGTATCAAACTCTGGACTTTGTACACAGCTATTAACAAATAAGACAGATTGAGAAAAGTTACCTTTCTGAGACAGTGTACATTTCTTGATATTGGCCCTCTTATTTCCCTAACATCTTCTGGGCTCTGAACATGAGCTTTGAGGATTTTATTCTGAACTCTCTTTCTTCTGTCTCTTTTCTCTCACAGTCCTAATTATGGAAATCAAATAATTCTTAACTTTGCATCTTTTATTTTAATGCTAGATGATCTTCTAATATTAAATTTCTAATGTTTAAATAAATTCCTATTGATTTTTTTACTTCTCCAGACTTAATATCCATTGCCACTACTTTACCAAAACACTGTATTAAGATTTTTTGATAGTAAAGAAAAAAAAAGCAATAGGCACAGTGGCTTAGTGATGTAAAATGTGGGTGTAGTGAAGGGAAGTGGTAATCCTTGCACCAGGAATGAACCACTTTTAACTATGTTACACATGATTCTAAAACACAAGTTCACATCACTTCTGTAGAATGTGTATCTATGGAAAGTTTTATCTTCTTACTAACAGCTCTAGCACAAATTATATATATA
>NW_006159462.1:1442083-1464867 GCF_000334495.1 Tupaia belangeri chinensis
TATATATATGTGTTTATATATGCATGTGTACATATATATGTTTTTATATGTGTGTGCATGTGTATATATATATGTGTGTGTATATATATATATATACACATGTTTTTACTTCTAACTTGATATTGTCATTGAAGTTTCCAGACATATAATACCTTTTTTTTAAAGAAATGTACACATGTTGGAATATTCACTTTGTAAGCTAAGTAGCATGATTGAATGTATAAAAGAAATAGAAATAAAAATTTTCAAAACATAAAAAATAATATTGCAATACAAAAAAAGTATTTATTTCTTCTATGAGTGAGAGAGACAGACACAGGTAAAGACAGAAAGAGCATCCCCACCTTGATCAGCCTCAGCCAACTCAGATCATATACATATGCACTCCTTGGCATGCTCAGCTAGTTTATGGATGCAAACCAGAAAAATTCCTATGTAGGTCAGCCTCATAGAATCTTACATTACTGCTACACTTGTCCAGCCTCTCCAGCTTCCACTGGAAATATATTAAGCATAAAACTCCACCATAGAGCTGTTATCGCTCATCTCGTCATGTAACCTCTTTGTGTCTGTAGTACAAAGCACCATGGTAATTTCAACATATATAAGCTAAATAAAGAAATGAAAATGAGTGACCTTTGTTTTCTCATCATTGCAATGAAACAATTGACCTGGATTACTGATTTTCAATTTAGTTGTATTTAAAGTAAATGTGCATAATCATGCTAATATTAACACACAGTGTCACTGCTCAGGTATACTTGAGATGAAGCATAATAGGTACATTTTCTAATTCGGGTTCAAGTAGGAGGATTGAAGTTGGTTGTATCCTAGGGAGCAGATGGAGTTCACCTCAGAAATGACACAATCAATACCAGGAAATTGCTTGAGAGAACTCATCACTAAAATATAGAAAACATTACTGAGTCTCCAGGATGATAGAAAAGCCAGACTGGGGACCAGCACTTAGCGTAATGGCTATGTGGCTGAACTCCCATGCAGTCGACCGTAGTTCAGTCTCAGACCCGGTAGCTTAAACTCACGCCGGGCACGTGTGCATTCATGCCCGGGATCTCAAGAGGAGAATGGAGGAGAAGGGATTTTGGTGTGGCTATCCCCCCGGGGGGGGGATTTCTCACTTTCTATCTCTCTGTCTCTCTCTTTCTGGCAAGTGCAAGTGCCCTATAGCAAAAACCTCTCCAAAAAAATAATAATAATAATTGTAATAAATAAGAAAAGCCAGACTGAAGAGCAGATTGGACTGGAGAATATATCTTATTTCTAAATCTCAAAAAATAAGGAAATGATAGTGAGAACAAGTTACAATTGATTAATAGAAATTTCTAGGGATTAGTTCATCAGAAAAGTCATGGTACTTTCTATTCATACTATCCCTAATGGTACATATACATTTCAATTTAGTTTCATTTGAAGTAATTGCATTAAATGCATCTATGTTTAGTTTTGAGCATAATCTTGGTACTTTCAGAAAAGGTACAGGGACGTCAGTGCTACTCTGGTGATATGGGCCTCCTGCACTCCATCCAGCTTGCTGATGTAAATTCCGGATGATATTCTAGAAAAAGGAAGAAGAAAGAAAAAGAAAGAAAGAGAAGAAGAAGAGCAAGAAAGAAAGAGGGAAAAAAAAGGAAAGAAAAGAAGAAAAAGGAAGAAGATAGAAAGAAAAAGGAAAAGAAAGAAAGAAAAAAAATGAAAAGAGAAAAAAATCTAGAAAGAAAGTAAGCGTAGACTCTGTAACATAAATAACCATAGTAAGATAATAGTGGAGAGTCAACATTTGAAAAAATAGCCCATTTATTGCTGAGTTTCTTACTTGTATTAACTTGTTACTTTTTCAAGTGATTTTCCCTATCATGGAGTAAAACATAGATTACTAAGATTGTTATGGAAGCCCAGATACTTCTGTCCAAAGGAATAATAGAAAATAGGCACTGTATGTGGTCTAGAAAGGTAAGAACAGAAAAAGTAAATATCCTAATTGTATGAAAAGTGGCTCAAGGGGGGGAAAAGGCAAGAAAGAAATTGAACTGCTATGTATCTATTTCCTTTGCCAGGAGAAGATTGGCTATTGAGTCAATCAGTCATACCCTTCCCCTGAGACTTTGCTGCCTTTAAAACAGATAACTGATAGACTGCTCAAAAATGAACCTTCCTAGTGCCATGGGACTTGACTTCTAAGAATAAGTCTTCCTAGCACCATGGGTCCTATCAGTTTTGTGGCCTACAGATGCATTCGTAAGAATGATGTTTGGCCAACAGAGGTAACTGAGGGCAGAAGTCTTACTGGCTTTTCCTATTTTCAAGACCCTTCCCAGGATCTTGTGAGGTGAGTCACACCCATGAACACTGGAGACTGTTTTGGCCCATTGATGGCAGGACTCTCCCTAATCCTGTCCCTGGTATAGTATCTTTGTGATGTATATGAAGCCTTCTTATCTCTGTTGAAATATATTATTTTCATAATCTGTTTCTGAGACACAGACCTTCTTTTCCAATTACCAAACTAGAAATTGAGGACCCTCCTATGGCCTACAAGTCTCCACTTCTGGATGTCTCACATTTTGGGGCCAGACCAATGAAAAAGTTCTTAACTGAATTCTAAACTTTGAATCTTTTTCTCAAAACCAAATAAAGGGAACCCCAGAATTGGGGCACCTCGAGACACACTTGCCTTTCTCTGGGCTAGTTGTTCATATTCATGCTTAGAGGTGAACTGCATTAATTATAAAATAGAGGAATCTATTCAAGTCTTTTATATTAGCAGCAATCTATCTACCTATCTATATCTATGTATCTATCTACCCACCTACCAATCTATTTTTGTGTCAGTGCCAAAAATATAAAGTGCTTAGGAATTAGTCTAACAAAGACATCTTAGACCTCAATATTGGAAACTTCAATGATTTTCTGAGAATAGTTTTACACTGTAAAGCTGTATAGTGATTATTATTATAATGTAAGTTTTATATATATATATATATATATACACACACACACGCACTCATAAATATATATTTTAAAAGACTTAAATAAATAGGAATGTATTTCATGTTCTTGGATTGAAGGAATTAATATTTTTAGGGTGCTAATTTTTTTGAAAAAATATCTACAAATTTAGTACAATCTCAATTAAAATTCTAGCTGAGTGTTTTGTGGAAATTGACAGAGTGGTTCTACATTTGTGTGGAAACACAGAGTACCTAAAAAAAAGTTAAAGGGATTTTTTAAATGAAGAACACACATAGTTGTCTTACTCTGCTTTATTTCAAGACATTGTATCAACATACAGTAATCAAGACATTTTGGTACTAGTGGAAAAATAGTCAATATTCATAACTAGAACAAAAAGAGAGCCAAGAATTAAACTTTGTTACATTATCAATTAATTATGACAAAACTGCCACTGTATAGCTTTTCTATCTTTTTTCTTTAAGAGAGATTTTTTGCTATAGGGCATGTATGTTCCCTAGAGAGACAGAATGAGAAAGAGAGAGAGAAAATGAGACGTCCCCTGGGGAGATGGCCATGTCAGAATCCCTTCTCCTCCATTCTCCTCTTGAGATTTTGGGCACACATGAACATGTTCCTGGAATGAGTTTCAAGCCGCAGGGTCTGTGACTCAAGTTGGGATCAGCCATGTGGGAGCCCAGCAACATGATCATTACGTCATCTGCTGGTCTCATTGCCTTTGTATTTCAACTGTGGAAAGAATGTCAATTCCACTAACAATGTTGGACCAACTTGAATATAGCCCCTTCCCTACTGTCATAAATGAAAAATAATATAAAACATGGACTTAAATGTAAAATGCAAAAGAATAAAAGCATTAAAAAATAGATTATTCTTGTCATCTTGGAGTAGGCAACACTTTCTTAAGACACAACATAAAGCACATAAACTATTTTTTTTAAATGAATGTGTTGTTCTTCATCACAATTATTTTTAAAAGTTGAATGCTAAAAGGCAATCTTTTTAAAAAGTGCATGAACCAACAACAACAAAAAAGTCAGCCACAGACAAGGAGAAATTATGTGTAAAACATACATCAGATAATGGAATTTCAATCAGAATAGATAATTCTGAAACTTCAGTAATAGGTCAAATACTTCAATGAAAAATGGGCAAAAGTAAGTAAGCAAATGCTTCTTTCTCTTACCAGCGCTCGCTCTCCCAGTGGTCCATCTCTCTCTAGTGGGTCCACCTGTCCTCTGGCAATTAAAAAAAAGTAAACAAGACACTTCATAAAATAAGAGATATGTATGAACGATAAGCACAAAAAAGGCTAAACATCACTAGTCATCAGAAAAGCAAATTAAAATCATCTTATGATGTCATATCTTATAGTGATTAAAATAATGATGTTAGCAACAAAAATATAAAAACATTTGAAGCAATAGACAGTAACAACATAAATAGCAATAATAACAACAATAACAAACAGAAATGTCAGCGTCTGCTAGCAAGCTTAAGAGTAACATATCTCTGGATGGTAATACTGTTGGCATTCACCCTGGGACCTGGTCCTATGAAAGAAGAAAATTAGAGAAAGGAGGAGACACAGAAGCAGAAGTACAGATGAAAACAGACAAGCTGTGCTGCTCAGTCATGCTGAGTTTATTAATTTATACATTTTACAGGACACAGTGAACTGTTTGCAAGCTTTCAAGGATGCAGTTGAAGTTTTACAGTTAGAGATAAAGACTTTAATGTATATGCTTTTTGACCTTGTTACTATCATATGTGATCCTGTTATGCATTATAGGTCAAGCCAGATTACTTACACTGTTCCTCTGCAACTCCTGAGTATGCATCAAAGAGGGTAATGTGTAAACCATAAACATTATATATAGAACAGGCATTGCATGACCTAGCCAGGGTCAGGATGTTTCCCATGCCCCTTTAGTGTTTTCATAGAGGCCCTCAAATCCAAGGTATGTGTCAGCTGGTTCTCAGTGAGTAATTAATGAGGCATGCAGATAACTATTTCATGCAGTTAGGCTGCATACCTCACATTAGAAACTCACTATTCCAAGTTTTAGGGTGGAGAGCAATGAATACTCTCCTACATTGCTTGTAGAAATGTAAAATAGTACACTACTTTAGAAAATAGTTTGGCAACTTTTTAAATAGTTATATATTTACCTATGTAATGGCCTAGTGCCATGGTTTGAATGTGTGTGTCCTTCTCAAATGTATATGTTGGAATATAAACCCTCAGCTTGTAGAAGTTAAAGGTAGAACCATTAGGAGTTAATAAGGGCTCCTTCTTGGGTGGAATAAATTTATTTATTTATTTATGTATGTATGTATGTATGTATGTATGTATGTATTTATTTAGATTTTTCCTTTAGGGCATATGTGCTCACCAGAGAGACAAAGACATAAACGGAAAACAAGAAATTACTCTCCCTCCCCCCAAGAAAGGATGGTCCAATCCCTTGTCCTCCATTCTCCTCGCAGAACCTTAGGCACAAAAGCACAGGTGCCAAACATGAATTTTAAGCCACTGGGTACAGGATTAGAATTGTGGTTGATTACATGAGTGGCCAGAGAGGTAACCATTATGCCATCTGCTGGTCCTTTGGGATTAATATCTTTGTAAGAAGCTCAGAGGGAACAAATGTGATTCCTTTTTCCCTGACAGTATTCAGCCGTGTGAGGATAAGTAACAGGCACCATCTACGAAGCAGAGACAAGACTTCAGCAGACATTGAATCTGTTGGTGCCTTAATCCCAGCTTCCAGAACTGTGAGAAGTAAATTTCTGTTATTTATAAATTACCTAGTCTCAAAGCTTTTGTTACAGCAGCCTAGACTAATGAAGACACCCATCTTTCCATTGCTAAGTAACTCTAAATAAATGAAGGGAATAAAAATATGTACATAAATTTATATGGCTTTATTTTTAATAGCAAGACTTTAGAAATTATCCTAATGTCTATAAATGATAAATGGATGAGTAATGGTGTATTCCTGTAATATAATACTACTCAACAATAAAGAAGAAGCAATGGTAGTCTGTATTACTACATGTATGAAACAAAACAAAGGCATTCATTAAAGATTTAAATTTGTTTTAATTTTTAAAAATTCATTATAAACATAATCTTGTTTATATTACACTGAATTACATATAGCTTTATAGTGAATTACATTTCTTTTTCCAGAGGGAATGCTATGCATTTCAGTCAATACAAAGACATTAAAATCCCCATCATCACCATCCAATAGCTTTTCATTTTTTTTCCAGATGATTATTATTGTTATTCCAATTATTTTTTAAACAGTCAATTACTATTTATCATTTTGCTTGTAAAAAGACTTTACCCAACATGAAATACTTTTCAGACCAGTCCAGTTGGGAATACTATACATGTCATCATCAAGAGGTAATAAACCATATTTGTGTCCCACTAATGTCACGCCTCTCTATTTGTTCTCTTGCTATCCTTCTCCATACTCTTCTCTTCTCCCACCCTGTTTCATGCTGTCTTATCTTTGCTAACTATTTTCACTGCTTTTATGCCCTCCAATATTTCAATCTCTACCATAAAGTGTGGATAGTCAGTATATATTAAGTGGATGCATACAATAACTTTCTTTCATAACCTGGCTTACATGATTTAAAAATGTGTATGCTATGGAAAAGTAGCTAGACTAAAAGATATATATGATATTTACACTATTAAAATCTGCAATTTAATCTATAATAGCAAAATATGTCAATGGTGTCTCTGGATTATGTTGAGGAAAATGGGTTACAAAGTGGTACTAGAAAACATTTGGAGCTGGAAGAAAAATTCATTGTCTTAATGTGATGAGTATATATATATATATACACACACACACACATATATATATAAGTTGAGGACACTGTTCATTCATGATGTGTGTATTTTGGTTTTTATTGGAGATGTTTTTGCTATAGGGCGTGTGTGTTCCCCAGACAGACAGAGGCAGAGAGACAGAAAGCGAGAAATCATCCCCCAGGGGGGATGGCCACACCGCAATCCCTTCTCCTCCATTCTCCTCGGGGGATCATGGGCACACACACACACACACCTGGTGTGAGTTTTAAGCCACTGGGTCCAGGACACGAACCGCGGTCGACTACATGGGAGTCCAGCAACATAGCCATTACGCTAACTGCTGGTCCCAATGATGTGTGTATTTTTTAATATAAATTTTATATGAATGTGTTATATAATTTTTACCTCAACAAAGTGCTTTTGCTTCAAAGTACTGCTAGCTACTTACTTATCAATTCAAGCTTTCTCTGGCTAAAGGAATGTAGAAGTAATTGACTTTATATTTAAATCTTTTATTTCCACACTTTGTTAAATTAAAAACAATAATAAGCAATAACATTAAAATATTAAGTTACTGACTTGTCTCCTATAGTCATTATATTATAACTGTAACCCAAGGTAGCATTAACTACAATATTTTAAATGCATGGAGAGTAGAAAAAGTTGTTGTTCAATTGTTTCATTGTTAATCAATAGTATTGAAGTTTATAAATCAAAAAATTCCTAATATATAAGAACAAAGAGAAATTATCTTGTGTATTTGTTTATAAACTTTCAACAAAACAAACAAGAAAAATACTGGTACATTTATTTTTTCTTAATTCATAGTCTTTCAAAGACTACTCAGATTCAAAAAGAGAAAGGGTTATACAAAACAGAAAAATTTTAAAAAGATTGTAACAACTTACATCTATAACTTCAATATCACATTAAGTTCATTCGCAAGCAAAACTGAAAAGCAAATAAACATTAAGGATAAGAAATCCTATATGTAGTGGGAAAAATAATATTTGTATATGACAATAGATAGCAATCAATCATACTGTACAAATCCATACTGTAAAATCCTGTACATAACCCGTACTGTACAACCAAATGTACTTGAGGATTCCTTAGGGGTTGTGACATAAGACGTTCAAGTTTTGTTTCATGTTTAAAGTTCTTTTAGATTTCTCAGTTTTGAACACTGTAGGGATAAAACCTCAGATTTCTGTTTTTCTGTTCACTTTTTTATTTGTTCTTTCCATTCTTTAAATAGCACCTGTACTGTCGCAACTCCGTGACTCCTTTGAGTTCTGAACCTGTGACTCTTAAGGTGTCTTAAGTTCATCTTAACTTTGACATGCCTAGAGCTAAACTTTTTATTGTTCTTCTGAAGTCAGTTTTCTGCCCTGCCCAGTGTTCTCCATTTTAGTGAGCAGACAGGAAATAGTGAGGTCAGACTGGGATGCTATGTTTTTATTTTTATGTTAAAATGCTTCATAAATGTTTTAGTGATCTTGATTTTATACTTCCCCTTTGATATGGAGAGATAATGCATGGCTGAGCTACACTCTCTGTCTGAAATTTTTAGAATGTGGTACAGCTCTCTTATATTTAATATTTTTAATAACAAAAGAATATGAACTTTGGGTTTCCAGTCTACGTTTTTAATTTTTTTTATTGCAGTCTACCTTTTTAATTTTTTTATTGCAGCATATTACTTCTGTCATTTAAAAGAAATCTATAATATGGTATTGTGCAATAAATAGCATTAGCTCTTATTGAATGGAAATATTCTTACTTGTCTACCATGTCTTTCAAAGAGGAAGCCAGTCCTACTAGGTTTCATTCATATTGCAAGATCAACAAGGCACATGGTTCATACCCCTGTAGCAGCTGTCTTCAAAGATGAGGTCACTCAGTCACTTCTGGCTGTAATAGTCTGTCCTAAGTTTGTGGCATTTTAAAGGAGTAATGGTATCTCAGATGTGAACATTTAAGACTTTCTTCTTATTCTTTATTTATGCTTGGCCTAAGAAATTAAGGCAAAAGCTATAGATTAAATAGCATAAGCAACTTTCAATATGAAAACAAGAACTATTTACACTTTTTAAAAAAAGTTTTGTCATAGGGCACATGCACTCACTATAGAGAGACAGTGAAAGGGAAAGGGAGAGATCACCTCACAGGGGAACTGTGGGGAATAGATATGCAGCAATCCCTTTTCCTCTCTGGATTTTGGGCACACACACACACACACACGCACACAACCCGGCATGATTTTCAAGCTTCTGGGTCCGGGACTCAAACTGCAGTGGGCCATGTGCAAGTCCAGTGTTGTTACCACTATGGCACCTGCTAACCCCTGATTTCACTTTTTCTTTTTCTTTTTCTTTTTTTTTTTAGAGAGGTTTTCACTATAGGGCGCATGCGCTCGCCAGACAGACAGAGAGAGACAGAGAGACAGAAAGCGAGAAATCACCCCCAGGGGGGATGGTCACGCCGCAATCCCTTCTCCATTCTCCTCTCGGGATCTTGGGCACGCACGCACACGAGCCCGGCGTGAGATTTAAGCCACCGGGTCCGAGACGCAAATCGTGGTTGACTATGTGGGAGTCCAGCGACGTAGCCATTACGCTAACTGCTGGTTCCCCTGATTTCACTTTTCAACTTTACCTTTTTATTCATTTTAAACATATGAGAATAAGCACGTGTGCATATTTTAGCTAAAATCAACCTTTCCTTTTTTTCATGCCTGTCATTATTTTATATAACCTCAGTGTTTACATAGTAAACTCCTTGTATATTTTATATATTGTAATTAGCTCCAAACTATTTTAGAGTCTTAATATTCCCCTTGTCTTTATTATAAAATTGATTTTGATTTAGGAAGTCTTCTTGTTCATAACTTGGTACTGTTTAAGACTTTCCCTCACAATTTTTAGTTCTTTCACCAGTAACCCTGTTACTTCCTTGTTTTCTTACTTCCTTAGAGATGAATTTTCCCTTTGCACTTTAACCTTGTAACTTAAATAGAGGTTCTGATTTTACTATTTTACCACCACTCTTTGTATGGTTTTCATTTTGTTGTTTATTTTCTCAAATCTTCTGTGAAAATTATGTTTGGCTATATAAATAGTTGAGAAAAATAAGACAGAAGTATTTACGTGAGTTTCAACAGCTACCAGTGGAATTATTCACTGCATCCCTCTCTTCTAAGGACTTCTGAATCTTTTTTTTTCTGAAACCCACTGGGGAAGAGAATTCGATGTTTACTGTTGGCCCACGCAGATTCTGGCTAAAGGGCATTGCTTTGCATTTTGCCTAAGAAGCAGAATAACATTCATTGTGTTAGCCGGACTCATGATTACATTCTCTTAAAAATAATGATTTTGGGGTTTATAGTCAAGGACATCCCAAATCCATTATCTCTCCTGGTGTTTGCAGAAGAGTATGTGTCATCTACCATCATTTTCCATCTCTAAAATCATTGTTTTGTTATGAAAACTTAAGATCAAATCACTTTGCGATTGACAATGCAGTATTAAATCCTTGGAAGAAATAAAAAGCAGAGGAAGAACAAGACAAAAGACAGGAATCTTTGATTACATTAAGTAGTGAAAAAGTTTAATAGAAGATTATGAGGATGCTCATAGAACCAAGGTACATGAATTCAGTGAGGTAAGTTCTCTAGGGTCAGTCCTGGCTCCTGGGGCTCTTTAGCTGAGTGAGTGGGACAGATACATAGCTTCTCCTATAGAATAATATTTGACAAAGAGGAATAGTCAGCACCAGGAAAATGAGAAAGTCAAGTTAAATTTAAGTCAAAGTATTATTGGTGAAGTTTACATAATAAAATATAATTTCTTTTAAAAAAATTTTTTTAACACATTCACTGCTCATTTTCTTTTTTTTTTAATTTTATTTTTGTCATGGAAGGGAGATTCAGAGAGAAACAGAGAGAGAAATAGAAAGAGAGTCAAGCACCCCTAATAGGGTCTTCATGCTATGGCCCACCACTAGCCTTAGCCAGACGGAATCATGGGTTTGTGCCTGAAACATACAGGGACATCTCAAGGTGCAAATCACGGACCTTTCCATATGGCCTCAGCTTTATGGAGTGTTGGATTACCATGTCACCATGCCAGCCTGCATTGCTCTGATTCATGTTTTGTTTGCAATGCTTCATTTAATGCTGTTTTACTTATAAACATCAAGTTACTTATTAAAAAGTACCCTAAATTTAATAAAAAGTATTTTTTCTTGTAGTCTCATTATAATAAAACCAAGGGTTTTACGGTAGTCTGTGGGTCTCAGTAACTATGTCTACACAACCAGAGAGTGGCAAAGGGAGTTTCTCCAATGAATTAAGAAACAGAAAATAGAGTTGAAATTCTAAATACTAAGTGTCAAATAAGAAGCCAGTTTATTCAGAAAGATCATTGAGAGAGAGAGAAAGCCACTATTACAAAAGGGGGAGAGGAATAGGGCAAATACTCCAGGCTAAAATATCTATGTCTCAAGGTTTGGCAAAATAGATTTTTCTTTTACTGAGAGAAGCAAAGAAAGCTATAAAGAATCAGATGGTTTGCTGGCATCGCAGATCAGAAAATAATCCTGAAGCCATCCTATCATTCTCTAGAGGAACTGTTAAGAGGGGTCTGTATTTTGATTGAGGATTAGGGTGGACCAATGTTCAGAGATCTGAGTGAAAAGGAGGTTAACCAAAGTTTAATTAGCAAGATTGTGCTCCAACCGATCAATGGGAACAAGCAGTGCAAATAATCACAAAGTGCTGAATGGACGTTTGGAAGGTCTGTGTCTGGCCATGTCATAGGTAAACAAAGGGGCATCCATGAGTTTTATCTAAGTCATACAAAGCAAGGTGGTTTCTTTGAGGTAAGTCCTTTTCTGGAACATAAACTGTTGGAGGACTTTGTCCTTGCTGTTTTCTTTTTCCTTTTTTTTAAATTTTTCATTATTTTTAAAAATTATTTTAATTTAACTTTATTTATTCATTCATTTATTTATTTCAATTTGACCAGAGAGGGACAGAGAGAGAGAGCAAGCTGCCAGGTCAGGGACTCGAACCATAGTCAGCCATGTGGGAGTCCAGCACCCTTAACCATCAAGTCACCAATCAAGTTACCCAGACCATATCCTCAAACAACTCACTTTAGACAGGCTTCTTTCTGAGTCTAGGTGTTTTACATCCCTTTCCTTGGTGAATTTACTTGAGGAAACTTACTATTATGGATTCTTTCTCAGCCCCTTGGAGATGTAAATTTTCTCTCAGCTGCTTGACAGTTTTACAACTCAGGTATGTCTTTCTCAAGGACCTGCAGGCTGAACCTTTGAAATAAAATCATTAAGAAAGAGTATTTATCTGTCAGTCTTTGTAGGAAGGTAGGTTCCTAAATCAGAAATAAGAACCAATTAGTAAACACAGATAACCTAATCACATTGACCAATATTCCACTTAATGTCCTCCAGCACTTTTCTATGAGTTGGTGTGTGTGTGTGCTGTCCAAAATCCAGAGAGGAGAATGGAAAAGGGATTGCAGTGTTGCCATTCCCCACCCCATCCCTGGGGGGGGGATAATTTCTCATTTTCTTTCTCATATCTCTCTTAGAAAAAAAAAAAGAATTCTTACACCTTTTGCTTCAATGGAACCAAGTTTAATTTTCCTTGTCTAATGCAATAGTCTTCACCTCTATTACAATAGTCTTGAATACTCTTCCTTTCTAGCTTAATATTTTCAGTGCCATTTTCCTTTTGCACAAGGTTCAAGTAATGCTCAACACCGTTGTAAATAAAGGGATTTTTATGTATTTACTTTTTCTTGAAGTCATTGAAGAGTTGACTTCATATTTGTTTTGTTGGCTTATTTTAAGTAGTTGAGATATTTCATCTGTTCTATAGCAGTGATCTTGAGTCAGGATTGGTGATTTTAGTCAACATTAAATTAATTTAGCTTTAAGAAAGAGAAGAAAAGAACCACAAAACAATAAAGCATGCAGTACAATGGTAGCACAGGGAAACTCTAGTGACCTCAGGCAGTGTTTCTATTGTTCCACTTAAGATTTCAAGTTGACAAGAAATAAGGCTAAGATTTCTGAGAGAATCTCAGTGAAGGAAAATGGTCAGCTCTAGGATAATTTATGGTTTTATTTAGTTGCCTATATACGGCAGGTGGCCACCTGTCCTATAACATCTTCAAGTATTCCTAATGAGCCCCATAAACCAGTACAGTGTGTTACATGGTCATTGACAACTTAAATATCAACAATGAAGACCTTGGTCTACTGCAGTTCATAGTCAGGCTCTTACTATGTAACCCTATACTTTTTTTGAACAAACATTTCTAGAAAAACTGACCAAGGACATAAAATCATTAGATGGAGCTGAAGGAGAAAAAGGTAAAGAGCCAACTGATAACAGTCCCTTCGAATCATGCTATTTAAAATCCCAGAATTTATGTTGACTTTAGGATGTGATTTTGCTTCCTATTTCTCTTTGTGACATTTATATTATGTCTTTTAGCTTTTATTCTTTATTTTATTAATAACTTTTTGCTGAATTTAGCCCTTGGCTAACCTAAGAAGGATATAGTACAGTGGGTTAGTAAATAGAATAATAAACCTAATTTACAATGAAAAATATGACTTTAAATCTACACTTTTTAAATTCAGGATGTTACTAAAATAATACAATTTTTAAAAAATATTTTATTTTTATATTTTAATGTGACTTTTTTTTTTCATAAGTTGTGTACATCTCGACTCTCAGTGTAAGAACCATGTAGATTAAAATGTCAAAACACATTGTAGCATTTCTCATGTGTCTCCACAGAGTAAACCAAAATTAATAGTTTGAAACATATGTTTTAGTGCTTTTCTAGGTATTTATCTCTCCTCCCCAAATATATTTATAATATATATACTGTTTATATATCAGTAAAAACAAATTTCAACAAAATGCTCCATCCACCCAATAAGAGCATGTTTTTGAGCTTGTATGTATTGGTTATTCATAGCAATACATATAATTCAGCCATGATTCCCTTTGACTTCTCCATATTCTCTTGGTATAAATGTCTGCTACTCTACTTTAGAACTGCAATTTCAACACATAATTGCCTATATGATTTATATCAACTCTGTTTTTCTTGATTTCTTCATTTTCTAAATATAGAACACAATTATACTCACTTTACAGGTTCATTTTGAAGGCTAAATTAATTAACATATTTAAGTAATTTGGCACTGTTCCTAGAATTTAGATGGCACTTAATAGGTTATGTAATATAGCTATTCTTTCACTCTATAGCTTAACCCTGTAAATATTATTATGCCCACATGTGGATATTATTCCTGGGTGTATTTTCTAAGAGAAGTATTACTGAGTGAACACATTTAAAATTTGGGCAGTTTCTATATAGTTATCCTCCTCCAAGAATGCTACTAAGACATAGATGTCACCAACAGTAAAGGTCTTAATTATTCACACATTTGGCAATATTTCATATTATCAAACTTTAAAATTATAATTAACCAAATAGTGAAAAATTAAGATCTCATTTTATTATAATTTTTATTTTCTTAATACAGCTTTACTGCATATAAGTTCATAGACTTATGAGCAATTGCATCACTATTTCATGAACTATCTTCTCATTGTTTTTATTTGCTGAATTACTCAGTTAAATTATAAGTTAAATTTTAATTTTCACAGTTCTCAAAGAAGTATTCTATGATTCTGCCCAGGTTCTGTAGTTCTATTCAATGGGAAAGATTAGAAACTTCTTAATCTTCTCTTGAACTAGATTTAAAAATAATTGCTTTATTTATTTATTTTTTTAGAGAGGTTTTTCGCTATAGGGCGTGTGCCCTCGCCAGACAGACAGAGAGAGACAAAGAGACAGAAAGCGAGAAATCACCCCCCAGGGGGGATGGTCACGCCGCAATCCCTTCTCCTCCATTCTCCTCTCGGGATCTTGGGCACGCACACACACGCGCCCAGCGTGAATTTTAAGCCACCGGGTCCGGGACGCGAACCACGGTCAACTACGTGGGAGTCCAGTGACATAGCCATTACGCTAACTGCTGGTTCCCTTATTTTTCTTTTAATTTGTTTTCTACAAGTTTCTCTGACATAAAGCCCTGTTCTTTCTTTCGTTTTCTCTCTCTTTTTTCTTTCTTTTTTTTTTTAGAGAGAGAGAAATTTTTGCTGTGGAGCATATGCACTCACCTGAGAGACAGAGAGAGACAGAAAGTGAGAAATCACCCTCTGAGAGATGATCACACCACAGTTCTTTCTCCTCTGTTTTCCTCTTGGGATCTTGGACATGTGCATGCACATACGTGGCATAAGTTTAAGCTACTGGATTCAGAACTTGAATTGCGGTCGACTATGTGGGAGTCCAGTGACATAACCAAATGCCAACTGCTAGTCTCAAGCCCTGTTATTTCCTAAAAATAATATAAAATATATTTTATAGCCTGACAATCCTTAGGAAAATATGCCACCAATTCTATGAATTATAATTTTCAGAAATTATAAATATTTTAATTTTATACTTTACTTTTCTTTTTGAGAGAGGTTTTTGCTATAGGGCGCGTGTGCTCACCAGACAGACAGAGACATAGAGACAGAAAGTGAGAAATCACCCCCCAGGGGGGATGGTCACTCCGCAATCCCTCCTCCTCCATTCTCCTCTTGGGATCTTGGGCACACACACACATGCGCCCGGCGTGAGTTTTAAGTCACCGGGTCCAGTACGTGAAACGCGGCCAACTATGTAGGAGTCCAGAGACATAGCCATTAAGCTAACTGTTGGTTCCCTATACTTTACTTTTAATAAAGGAATTATTTTTATTTCTAAAACATAGTTCAATAAATACAGTTTGTTCTGTATTATTTATAAAATATAACAATAATTACTAATTATAATAATTACTTATAATGTATAAATACTTAAGATTTTAAATCATTTTTACATTACATCTTTTTCTTAGAAATACAAAATTAAATTTCTTATAAATGTTTTAATTTAATGAGAAACGAAGATTTTGTATGTGGCTATTATTGATATTGAAACAAAGCCCTGCAGATTGTAGAAAAGTGTATCCATCAATGCAATAACATGCTAGCATAGAATAAACATTGTTTGGTCAAATTGATGCAAATCTAAAATTTATTTTGGCACAACTGGGAGACCCAGCTGTTCCCATCAGACAGAACATGAAGCTGAACTTGGCATTCCACATGGAGCATGGCAGGGTACAACTAGAAAATTGCTACAGTTTGAATGTTTGTGTCTCCTCAAATTTCATACATGGAAAACTAATCTTCAATGCAATGTTATTCCTAGGTGGACCCTTCAGGAGCTGATGAAGTCATGAGGACTGGAGGTGTCCTCATGAATAGATTTGTGCTCTTGCGAAAAGAGACCCAAAGAGTTTATTTGCCCTACCCCTCCATTAGGACAAAAGGAGATGGTACTATCTATGAACCAGTGATCAAGCCCTCAGCAGACACTGAATCTACTGGCACTTTGATTTTGGACTTCCCAGACTCTAGAACTGTAAGAAAACAACTTCTTTGTTTATAAGCCTAGACCTAGTTGAGTGTATTTTGTTATAATAGATCAAATAGACTAAAATATTAAAATATGAAAAATAAAGACAAATCTAATAAAAGATAATCACAAATACTAAGATACTAAATACTAAAAGCATTTTGTTTCATGATTATTATTTTTAAAAAACCCTTAAATTTAGCAAACAATCTTAGTCAATTATACATGTTTAAGATAGTAAACAAGGAATTAATAAGTCTATGTAAACATTTCAAATGTACTGCTAAAAATGCTAGTATTTGGTAGTGTTCCAGAAATATAGTGTATTAGTAGTCTATAGGAGAATCAGAAATGTCTGATTATATAATTAAAGAAACAAAAGAAGGTTGTATTTCTATGGGTATTGATTTTGGAATAAGAGGCTGGCCCAGTATCCCAGTGGTTAAGGGAGCTAGATCCCACCTGACCAACTGTAGTTAGAATTTTGGCTCCAGTTGCTTGAAAAACTTGCTATCCCTGTGTTTCTGCATACTCCAAACCCCAACAAGATAGAGAAATGGATGAGAAGAGATTGCATTGTGACCATGACCTATTGAGGGTAAATTTCTCTCTCTCTCTAAAGAGGTTTTTGCCTTAGAGAGATGCATGATAAACAGAGGAAGATTGAGACAGTGAGAAGAAAAGTGAGAAATCGCTTCCCCCAGGGGTATGGCCATACTGTAATCCTTTCTCCTCTGTTCTCCTGGGATCTTGGGCATGCCTGCACATACACCCGGTGTGATTTTCAAACCACTAGTTTGGGACTGGAACTGGGATCAGCCATGTGGGAATCCAGAAATGTAACCACTAAGCCATATTCTGGACCCCCTTTCTCTTTCTGTCTCTCCCTGTGAGTGTATGTGCCCTCTGGAAAGTAAAAAGATAGATTAAATAATTTTAAAAAAAATTGTGCAATTAGGACCAAAAATTTATACTCCAGCCCTAGGCAACCAATAATGCACCTTTTATTTCTTTTATTTATTGTCTACTCTGAACATTCCATATTAATGGATTATCTTAAACAGATTTTAGCCCATCATTTCTGTTTCTTTCTCTTATAAATAACACTGTTAGTGGTTTCCAAAGGCTGGGAAAGGTAGGGCAGGATATTGGTTAACAGACATAGAATTGTATTTAGGGAAGAGGAATACAGCCTACATTTCTATGGCATGGCAGGATGACTATAATTAACAACAATAATCATCAATTGTGAAAATTATAATTGCTTCACTATTGCAGTGAACATATTCTCGATATACCAGCGATGGTCTTTTTAATACAGCAGAAAGGTTCATCTGGCTTACCCTGGGGCTGGGACATACATATCTTTAATTGAAAGTAAATCTTTGGCAACCCATTTTCTGAGACCTCTCCCTTCTTGGGAGATCTGCTTTTCCTTCTTTCTCCTTCAATAAACTCCTCACTTTGCTATACCCACAAAACAAACAAACAAAAACAAAAACAAGAACAAAAAAAATGAAAGTCATCTATAGGACCAGGGGTCATGATCAATTTGACCACCTTGGCCATGCAAGACACTTCCCTTAGACATAAGGTCAGGCATAGGGACATTAATGGTCATATTGCCATCTCAATGTTTCCAGGACTACCGAAAGTCAAGATACTGGGTGCCTTTCTTTGTGTCAAGCCTGCCTATAATCAGGTCAAAGACTCCCTTTCATGGGTGTTGAATTCTTTATGAGTTCTAAGACTAAAGACAAGGGAAAAGAAATTAAAAAGATCACCAGCTTATGGCGGGGAGATAAAGCATCCTAGTGCATTATAGAAAACACCCAGGATCTTTTAGGAAAATTGCAGATTGGTGACAATACCTGGGAAGTTACTGATCACCCTCAAAAACCAGCACTTCCAAACCTAGAGAAAATGGCCAGGATCTTTTAGGAAAATTACAGATTGGTGACAATACCTGGGAAGTTACTGATCACCCTCAAAAACCAGCACTTCCTAGTCTAGAGAAATCACTAGGCGTTTATGAGGGTCTTCAAAAAGTTCATGGAAAATGTGTATTATGAGAAAATTTTGCAGTATTTTCATTTTCATTTTTGTACCAAAATAAACTCATATATTTATTCCATTTTCTGTCCAATGTTTGGAAGTCCCCTCATACATACCTGTTAATTTCATCTTGTGAATGTAGGTAGAAAGCAGGATAGGGTTTACATAAGGGCTTTGCTTTGGTCTAAAGCACTAGACTGACTCATCTGAAAGAAACAAGAGAGTCACTGATCTGAAGGAGTTAAGAAGACTACGTTAGATGCTAGTTCTATTTGAGGACAGCCTTTTATGTTAGAAAAATTCACTTTCCAAATTGTAGGGATGTCTGAGAGATTAATACTTGTTGGCACTGGGTCAACTAAATGAGAAATCCTGAGAAGTTTACCATTATCTGAAACTCCGTGACTAATAGAAAAAAAAAAAAAAAGACCAAATATGAAAGGACTGATGAGGGAAAAAGTGTTAGGACTGGCACAATGGGGATAATGACAGGAAAGCTAAAGCAATTTTAGGTTAATAAACATCTGGAAGATATAGAGGTAAAGAAATATCATTAGGAAGATATTGCACAAGGAAGTCTTGTGTTGGAGACTTTAAAATTCTAGGCTATTCATTCTCATCCCGGAGAACATAGTCTCTGAGTTCTCAAATACATGTGGTAAAGAAGGATCGCCTATCTTGGCTCAAAATCACTAAAAAAAAAAAAAAAAAAAGAAAAAAACCCACAAACAAAAAAACCTTTCTACTACCTGATTGTCAGCCAATGTCAAGCTTTTCTGAACGTGCTCAGGCAGAGAGCTATTTCTAGAGGCTCAGAATGCCTCCCTAGACACTTAGTATGCTTAAAGGTGAGGGAACCTCCTAGAATTCCTAACTAGACATCAGTTCAACACGAGACACCAGAGTTCTGGCAACTGTATTTTGGTTCTTTTGATGGTTAGAACTGCTGTTCTTCAGCAACAGACAAATGAAGCCAACCTAGTGCAGTTTGCTCACTGTAACATCAACTGATTGCTTTTATGATGTTAGATAGATCAATTGAGAATTTTCTGTAGGATGAAATGCTGTTGGGAAATATGCATCTAAATAGTAAACGATGCTTTTAACAAGAACGTCAGACTCTCAGTAAGGGAATAAGAAGTAGAAATAAGAAGTCACAATTAATTTCTTTCCTTTTTCCATTTCAACTTAATTTCTGACTCTCTGTAGAAAATAATAATGCATCAGATTGTCTACTCGCTTCACTTCTGAGGGAAAATGAACTGCCACAACTGAGTAGATACGGACATGACATGCTCTAAAGACAAGGTGAGAATTTAGAGTCAGGTAAAATAATAAGTCTTCTTTTAATCTTATGCGATATATGTGATGAGCCCCTGAATCAAGGAACTGAATTGGGGAACAATGAGCAGACTTATCTAAGGGAAATTCCAGGGGCTCAGGAAATTTAATATGTAGCTAGTGGTCTCATAAAGGTCTTCCAAATTTGTTTAACAAAGTGTTCAAAAGTATTTCTCTTTCATGTGAGGTGGAGAGAAGTACATATTTGATCTTGCATCAGATCTGTATTCTTACTCCCGCATACACGATATAATCCACAGGGATGTTAACTTTGACATGCATAGAATATTATGTTGTATCAATGACATATGGTAACGGAACCTAGTGAATGGAAATGGTAAGTACTCTGAATCCTGTACTAAAATATATATACAGGGCTAGCAGGGGGCATGGCGGTTAAGTTGTATCTCACACCTGGACGACTCTGCGATTGGAGTCCTGGACCCAGTGGTTCAAAAAAAATGCTGAGTGTCTGTTCATGCGTGCCCAACATCCTGAGAGAAGAATGCATGGTCTTCCTCCCGGATGGTGATTTCTCACTTTTCTTCTCTATGTTAATGAGTGCACATGCTCTATGGCAAAAATCTACAAAAAAAAATTATATAAGATTATATATATATATAATCCAAAGCAACAGAGAAAAACTACAAAATTTTTAGAGTCTTGCAATGTTTGTGGCTTTAAATAACCATTGATATGGGTATGCTGAGACACAACTTTTAAAGGCAAGACCAGACTGTTGCATTTTTCAACCCCAACTACTAAGGGAAAACTTAGACTATTCCAAGGAACAATTTAGTGAGTTGCTATGGATTGGGGAGGAGTCTCTGGCAAATTCTGGCAGGATTCTGTGGTGTAAGTGACATTCCCAAACAAATTCCATGGTCCTCAGCCTTGTATAATCTCGTCCTTGAGCCCCTTGAAAATGGGAAGAACTTATGAATATTATGCACTATCACTCATATAATTATGTTACATCATATGTGAAATTCTATTTTACTGAAGCAACTAAGGTTCCAAATCAGTTCACTTTAGAATAACATTATCCTTGCTGAACTTGCGTTTATCAGGAGAAACTTTAAAAGGAATGAGATTCTTGGGGCCAGCAGTTAGCATACTGGCTATGTCGCTGGACTCCCATATAGTCGACTGCAGTTCACATCCCAGACCCGATGGCTTAAAACTCATGCCGGGCGTGTGTGCATGCATGCCCAAGATCCTGAGAGGAGAATGGAGGAGAAGGGATCACGGCGTGGCCATCCCCTCTGGGGGGTGATTTCTCGCTTTCTGTCTCTCAGTCTCTCTGTCTGGGGAGCGCATGTGGCCCTAAGGGAAAAACCTCTCCAAAAAAAAAAAAAGGAATGAGATTCTTCCTGGAGAGAAAGAGTATAAAGGAATTCAACAAAGGAAGATTCTTTGAGGTTGGCATTGACAATGGTGAGTAGCATGAACCAAGGAATATAGGCTAACCCTAAGGGCTAAGAGCAACATCAGACAGTCATCAAGAAAAGAGGACTTAAGTCCTGCAACCACAAGGAATTGAATTCTGTCAGCAATCTGAATGAGTTTGGTAGAAAAATCTTCCCTAGGTTTCTGAGGCAAAAATTTTGACTGGCTGACACCTTCGACCTTAGACTCTGAGCAGAAAAACCAGGGAGACTGGGCATAGATGTAGGATCTACAAAATTGTGAGATAATAAATTTGTTAAACAAGACCAAAATCAAACCATATTCTGTTGGGTTGTCAGAAAAATCACGATGTATTTTTCAATGTTTTTCTATGCAGAAATGCATCATAGCTTTTCTGGCCAACCAGTAGAATATGATACTATCCTTTGAAAAGATACCAGGAACTTAATGGATATCAATTGTATTGGATCAGTTCTACCCCAGAAGGGACAAGGGTTCCTTATTGTTCCAGACCCCAAGGTTTAACTTTTCTTAACTCCAGTTTTTTTTTTCCAACACATCACCAACATAAGATCATGCATATTATCAATTCAGACCAAATGGCCCATTTTATGGTGAAAAAGACACCATTAAACCTGAATCAATGACTCTACTTGCTCATATTTTGGTGGCTCAGCAGACACAGAAAAGAGTTCATATATATTGCTAGAGTTTCCACAACACAATGGACCAAGGAATATAGGTGAAACCCAGGAAATTCCCTAGGGCAATTCTTGATGATCTATTCCAGTGATAACCCAATGTACCACTGCACAATTATTACCTGACAAAGTGCAGCAGCCGAAGGCTCTTTCCCCCAGGACTCAAGGTCTGGGTGATCTCATCAATCAAGGAACTGAGACCAGCTGATGTACTTACTGCTGAGGGTCAGAGTAATCTAGAGTATATGGTAAAGGAGGGTGATGACAAATATTAGTTAAGGCCTAGAGACCAGTTGCTACTTTTCAAAAAATAAACCCCTTCAAGAATCTTTGTACTCGACCTTAATTTCTTGTGTAGATCCAATGACAGCAGGTCTTTAAGGTAAACTGCATAAAAGATGCTTGATACATATCCATTTCTTTGCTGTGGATTGCTCACATTTCTAGAAACCTGATTATTTATCTTAAGAATGTTGTAGTTCTGGCCACGAACAGAAATCAGACAAAAAGAAAAACAAACTAGAAAAATCTGTCTGAACCCAAAACTGCAGTTTTTATGAATAATATATTTCTTTGTCAATACAACCTTTTAGCTGATTTACAAAATCTCTTGCCTTCAAACATAAGGAGTTTATAGTTCCTTCAATATGTATAACTTTTTGCTCTAAGGTAGAATTAATAATACAGCATATGTGAAAAGGTTCCTGAGTAGTATAATTTTCTTCATTTCTATGGAGTCAGAATACTTGAGTAACACTTTTTATTGATGTTGGAATTCTAGATGAACTATTTTGACCTAAAGGAATCTGTAGAAATTGATAAAGAAAACTCTGTCCAGGAACCTACCTTCCTTCCCATTTTCTTTTCTCTTTTTTTTTTTTTGGA
>NW_006159462.1:1464993-1481149 GCF_000334495.1 Tupaia belangeri chinensis
GGGATCTTGGGCACGCACGCACACGTGCCCGGCGTGAGTTTAAGCCACCGGTCCGGGACTCGAACCACGGTAGACTACGTGGGAGTCCAGCGACATAGCCATTACGCTAACTGCTGGTCCCGCCATTTTCTTTTCTCAAATGTTTTTTTATCTTGTCCTTCTAGGAGAAAAGATGAAAAGAGTCACCATAAAAATCCCAATAGACACTTTATTGCTAGGTTTCCTCTCTCATAAGGGTAAAAAGAAAAGGGATTTTTTTCCTTTTTATTATTATTATTATTTATACATTCAATCACTATACATCATTTATATTGCAAAGAGACTTCACCCAGTATAATATACATCTCAGTCCAGTTGAGAATACTATACACATCCTCATCAACAGATAATAAACCATATCTGTATCCCTCAAATATCTTACCTCTACATTTTTTTCCACCCAAATTATATTTCCTGCACTCTTCTCCTCCCACATTCTCTTTCCATTTTGTCTGTAGTGTCCAAAACAATTTTTTTTCACTATAGGGCATGTGCGCTCACCTGACAGAGACATAGAGACAGAAAGTGAGAAATCACCCCCCAGGGGGGGATGGTCACGCCACAATCCCTTCTTCTCCATTCTCCTCTCGGGATCTTGGGCACATGTGCACATGCATCTGACGTGAGTTTTAAGCCACTGGGTCCGGGACACGAACTGCGGTCGACTACGTGGGAGTCCAGCGACATAGCCATTACGCTAACTGCTGGTTCCCGTGTCCATAACAATTTTTAATTCTTTTATGTCCTCCAGTCTTTCAGTCTCTACCATGGAGTGCAGACAGTCGGTATATGTTAAGCGGTGACATACAATATCTCTCTTTCATAGCCTGACTAGCTTCACTCAGCAACAAATCTTCCATATTTGTCCACTTTCTATCAAATTCCAGGGCCTTGTTGTTTTTTATGGCTGAATAATATTACATGGAGTATATGTGCCACACTTTTTCAATCCATTCACCCGTTTGTGGAAATTTGGGTTGGTTCCATGTCGTAACTATCATGAATAGTGCTGCAATAAATATCGTGCAAGTGCTTTTCCAACTGAGTGTTCTCCTGTCCTTTGAGTAGAAACCCAAGAGTGGAATTGCTGGTTCATATGGTAGTTCTATTTGTAGATTTTTGATGAACGTTCATATTGTTCTCCACAGTGGTTGGACCAGTTTACATTCCCACCAACAATGTAGGAGTGTTCCCCTTTCACCACATCCTGGCCAGCACTTAAAGTCCTTTACATCTGGGTATACTTGCACCACGTGAGATTTCATGGGTGTGGAAAAAAAATCACAGCAATACTTCTGTCAATGACTCCAGATAGATGTGAATGCTTCAGAAAGAATACATGGCAACAAACCTATGGTTGTACAAACACAAGAGATGGGTGTGTGGTATCTGTGGAGGAGTGGGGCCTGGGGAAGGACATCTGGAGGAGGGATATGGAGGCAGAGCATTGACGGGATGGGGAGGTGTGGTGTTGTCTGTTGAAGATATTTTGATCAACTGGAATGGGGAGAAATGTTCACATATTGAAATGTTCACTTTGTAAGCTAAATAATGTGATTGAATGTATTAAAAAATTTATAAAAGTTGTAAAATAGACTGAGGGTGTTCTATCAATTTCTTTTCAGATATAACTGCAGAATAAGAATATGGCATGATATACCTGTGTATACCTCTAAGTTTTATTAGCAACACATACCTTAGAGGAAAATATGTCTTACTTTTGATAATAGCTCAAGGTCAACCCAAAACATCTCAACAGGAATATAGTAATAACAATCTAGAAACTTCTGAATATGAAATACGTCAGAAAGTGTAGGTGGGGAACCAGCAGTTAGCGCAATGGCTATGTCGCTGGACTCCCACATAGTCGACCACGGTTCGCATCCCGGACCCGGTGGCTTAAAACTCACTCTGGGCATGTGTGCCCAAGATCCCGAGAGGTGAATGGAGGAGAAGGGATTGCGGCGTGACCATCCCCCCTGGGGGGTGATTTCTCGGTTTCTGTCTCTATGTCTCTGTCTGTCTGGCGAGCGCACGCGCCTTATATTGAAAATCATTCAAAAAAAAAAAAAGGGTAGGTGGAAGTAGTAGATAACAGCATATCATTTTTATAGTATAGTTTCATGTGATATTTATATAGAAATCTATGCTGATTACTTTCTTATGTAAAGATTTTACTTGATTTTCTACTTTATTCAGCACCTAAGACAGTTTTTGAAACAAATAAGAATACTTATGTCATTACAATTCCATCTTAAGTGTCAGTATGTTTTCATTATGGTAAACTTAAATTAATATATTTTTACAATTATCCCATTAGACATTTAAATGAAAATCATAAAATATTAAGTGATACAGAGTATAAATTAATACTTATATAAGCATATTTCATCCCCAGAAAGTTAATTAGTATATTAGAAACCTTGCCACTAACTTATGCAAATCACAAAAAGGATAAAAATATGACCTGAAATTTTAAAAAAGTGAAATAGATTAATAATTCCCTCATGTTTCTATTTAGTTTTATATATTTTGTATTTTCTTCAATGATCAGATTAATTATTTTATATACTTTACTATTTTTGATTTTTTCCTCTCCCTGAAACAATATATTGTGCCTATTTGACTACCTATTCAAGCATAATAATTACTCACATTTTAAAATACAAACATAGTTTAAAAATTATACATATGTATGTTCAATAAAGACACATTGAACTATAAGTAAATTATGATTCATCACTTTATTGGTCACAAATATGAAAGAAGGGGAGCCTGTAATCTGGAAGATGCAGTTACTTTCCAAGAGTAATATAAAGAACAGTCCTTTTTTTTATAATTATTTATTTAATTTTATTTAGTCACTCATTCATTTTAATTTGACCAGAGAGAGACACAGAGGAGGAAAGAGAGAGAGGGAAAGTGAGAAAGGAAGCCACTAGGTCCAGGACTCAAACCGTGGTCAGCCATGTGGGAGTGTCAAGCACCTTAACCACCACGCCACCTACTGGTCCCCAAGAACAGTCCTTTTTTATAGAACTGTATACAATGGCAGAGCACTTCAGGTATCACAGCAAATAATCAGAAGAATCACTTCACAAAAAAGGTAGCTCATTTCTGACTTTTAGCATTTGCACTGTGACTGTAAGACCCAAAAAACAGAGGAGGGCTTTCTCTTTCAAAATGAAAAATCATATTAAATATTTTTTCCCATTTTATTTATCAAAGTATTTTTTTTAGAGAGGTTTTTGTTATAGTATGTGTGCACTTGCCAAAGAGACAGGGAGACAGAAAGTGAAAAAATCACCTCCCAAGAGGGATGGCCATGCTGCAATCCCTTTTCTACCATTCTCCTCTTGGGATCTTGGGCACACATGCACAGGTGCCCTGTATGAGTTTTGTCACCAGGTCTGGGACTCTAACCATAGTTGATCACATGGGAATCAATGATGTATCCATTTCGCCATCTGCTGTTTCCTATCATAGTATCTTCGAGAGATCAAATGTGAAATCAGCACTATTTAAATAAAATGTATACATTAAGTTTTTAAAGAATTATTTATTTAATTTTATTATTATTATTATATTATTATTATTAAGGTTGTTATAGGGTACATGCATTCACTACAGACATACAGAGAGTGAAAGAGAGAGAAATTGAGAAAAAAAGCCACCAGGTTTGGGACTCGAACTAAAGTCAGCCATGTAGTAGTTAGTGCCTTAACTACCACATCATCTGCTGTCTGTTAAACATATACATTATTATATTACAAATCTATGAAGCTTCAAGCTACTTTCAGTGGCGACATCTTGAACAAGTATTTACAAATTAAATTTTTAAAATAATTTGTAAAATATATCTACTTTATATATTTAATTAATTTTATTTTTAATTTTCAGTCATATTTTCATCAACAAAACTAAAATGAGATTTTATTTATAAGCATTAATTTCATATTAATAATAATCATTAATTATGTTAAAAATTATACTCTTTGTCCCGCCGACATTTAGTCACTATAGTTTAGTCTATAACCCCTCTCTTAAGAATTTATGTTTCTCATCTAGAAAATGAGGATTATAACTGTATGCGTTCTTCTCCAGACAGCAAAATTTAGTAGTCAATGGGTCAGATCCCAAGCCATACATCTACTGTGTGTTAACCATGAGGAACTCTTTGAACTTTACATTTTCCACTGTAAAATGAAAGCAATATAACCAATGCCTGCCTTAAAAATTAAAAATTTCTAGGAATATTAACTAAGAAATTTTATGTACTACCTCACATTGTATCTAGCTCATATGAAATGTCAGCAAGTGCTATTGCTTTTATTATCTTTATTTCTAAGGATTTTTTTTGTGAATTTTTATTAATATAATATTTGTAGAAACAATTTGTGGCTACTCTATGGAACACTATTCAGCTATAAAAACCATCAAAACCCTGGCTTGACAGGAAATGGAAGAATATGGAAGATTTACTGCTGAGTGAAGCAAGCCAGGCTATGAAAGAGAGACATTAAATTTCCCCACTTAATATATACTGAGAGTTTGCACTCTATGACTGAAACTGATTGACTAAAAGATATACAAACACAAGAGATGGGTGTGAATGCCAGATGTGGTGTGCGTGAAGGAGTGGGGCCTAGGGAAGGACATTTGGAAAAGGGATACAGAGGCAGAGTATTGATGGGATGGGGAGGGGTGGTGTTATCTGTTGAAGATATTTTGATCAACTGGACTGGGGAGAAATGTTCACATATTGAAAGGTTTTTGTAAGCTAAACAATGTGATTGAATGTATATAAATAAGTAAATAAATAAATACACAAATAAAAACTGTGGCCCAGCTGCAGTGACACAGGTGATAGTTTGCTGCTCTGCAATGCTGGAGTCACATAGAAGACCAGAGTTTGGATCCCAGGTCCAATTGAAACATGTGGGGCATGCATGTGCATCTCCTTGATCCAGGCTGGCTCGAAAGCTCTGCATATGTGAGGTGGGGGAAGATTGTGACATGTTGAGATCCCATTAAGAGTGCCTCTCTCTCACTCAAAATAAAATATTCTTTAAAAAAACCCAGAGACTTTACCCTCCTGACCCCAAGATCTAGCCAGGATAGGCCAATCACAAACCATCTACATTTGAATTATAAGTAGCCCCTTTCAGAGACTAGGACAATTGATAATTTTCTGCCCAGACTTCACTCTTTTGATCTCAAATCCAGCCAGGGTCAGAGTAATCCTCAATTCCTACAGAAGCTGCTGTACAAATGAGAAAATTGGTATTGCAGAGAGATTACAGATCACCTCTTCTTGAACACCTCAGAATGCTCAGATTTAACTCCAAAAATTAGGAAAAAAACATATAATCCATCAGATGATCAGAAACCATCCCAGAGACACAAGAAATACAAGAAGCCAAAAAATATCTTCTCCCAAGAAAAAAGAATATCTCCTTATCTTCCACAGACAATACATGGGAACACATGGTAATATCAGATAAAGAATTTAAAATATTCATAGTGACACAGCTAACAGAGATACAAGAGAAGAGAGACAACAAACTCCAAAAGATGCAGGAGAAAAAGAGACAACAAGTTCTAGGAGGTGAGGAAGTTCTTGCATGATCTCAAAGAGAAGATACATACCATAAAAAAGAATCAAGTGGAATTGTTAATGATGAAGGCTGTAATACAGGAAATCAAAACCTCCTTTGAAAGTATTAAAAGCAGATTAGATCATGCAAAAGATCAAATCTCAGATGTAGAAGGTAGAACTTCTGACCTAGAAAAAGTCACCATAGAGACTGAGAAAATAACCCAAGAAATGAGAATAGTATACAATCCTGGATACTATTAAATGCCTAAATATCTGGATAATTGGTATCTCAGAAGGTGAAGAAACTAATCGGGGCTTTGATCATCTAGTCTATGAAATACTGAAAGAAAACTTTTCAAACATAAAAAGGCACTCAAATATCCAGATCCGAGAATACAAAGGACCCCACATAAAATCAACCCAAGAAGATCTTCTCCAAGATACGTCATAGCCAGATTGACCAAAACCACAGACAGTGACAAGGTAGTAAAATTGGTAAGAGAGAAATGTCAAGTTACTTTCAAAAGATATCCCATCAGGCTAACTTCAGACATCTCATCAGAAATAATGAAAGCAAAGAGAGAATGGGAAAATATATTCAAAGTATTAAGTGAAAATCAATTTCAGCCAAGAATACTATATTTGGAAAAAGTATCCTTCATTTGGAAAGAAAAGCTCAAAACATTCTCAGGAAAACAAAACCTGAAACAATTTACCAACACCAGACCAGCTCTACAAGAAGTTCTGAAGGGAGTGCTATCCCAGGAAAACTAAAATCAGACACACAAAAATAAGAATCTGTAGAAAAACCAAGAGAATAGCCAACTTAATTTTAGGGAAAAGTCTTGAATGATCAATAATAACATTGAATATTAACTTCCAGAATTTAAATGGAAAGATTGGACAACAGAAGAGAGATAAATCACTTGAAACTGTTGAAATAGAATTTTATAACTTTGACTAAAACATTACTGATTTTCCTCTGTTCTTTGTTTTTCATATTTAAGGATTTTTTTTTGTCTTTTCTTGAACTGTTGATAGGTTTATCTAACTACTTTTTGAATTGAATTCTAACCTTTTCCCTGGCTTTAAGTTTTAAGCAATTTCTCTTAGCATTTTTTGATCTATTAAAACTAAAAATTTTCTTAAAATTAAAAAAAATGCATTAAAAAAGACTTATTTAATTGACTACAGTAGGCTATATAGCCTACAGTAGGCTATATAGCCCCAGCTATGTTCTACTTTATAGTGTATTCATTCTACTCATGGAGATTTATGCTAAAAGTCAGACATGTGTTCATAGTTGTGTATATATCAGCTGCACTTGCTATTGAAAGTATGCAGCTTAACTAAGATCTTTTGTGAATGAATAAAATGTGAAAGAATAAAAAGGCATGGAAAGCAACTGTAGATACCAGAGGCAGTATGGGAGGAGGATGGGAAATGGCAGAGGGTGAGAGGTTGGGAATCAAAGGTTAAAAAAAAAAAGGCAAAATATATAAGAAGCAAGAAATGGAAATGTATTTATTGATGATAACACATATGGTAATATCCTTGATAGAGTGTATTCTGGATGGAAAAATCTCATTTTGTATACTGTAATGATGTACAGTGAATGAATGTAAATAAATACATTTGAAATAAAATTTTAAAATCCCATTTGTATATTATCAGTATCTGTTAAATATTAATTTCAAATGTAATTCTTTTATGTTTAGTTAAATTTCTTAATAATTTATATATGTTCGTGAATAAATATAAGTAATTTAAAATTTAATATTTGTGTTTCTAAATGTCCATTAAAAATGTAAATGTTAAATATTAATAAAATTTATTAGCATTCAGATAAAAAGAAACACAGCAAATAACAATAGTTTAGGGTAGTTGATCCTAAACTGCATCTTAGGTGTGGATCAGTAAACAAATAATTTCTCTTCTAATATTTTAATATGGGGGGAACTATCAGAGGGCTATATAGTGTTAAATAATTTGCTTATACATCAACAGCACACTGTTTACCATGGCTTTCTTCTGCTTAGGCCCTAATTCTTAAAAAAGGATTTATTTGGGAGATACATATTTTCTTTGCGCAGATAGGAGTAACCATATCAAACAAAGCAGCTATGTTGAAAGATTCTAAAACTTGCTATGAGATAGCCATACTAACAAGAGAATAAGGCAAGGAAGCGGGGCAGTCCAAAATTGAACTCAAGTACAAAGAATTAAATTAAGAGATCCTAACACAGTTGGCAAGACAGGGTAGACATGGATATGCACTGCTCAGTTCTACCTTCAAAGGTCTTACAGACCACCAGCATGAAATGGAGCCAGCAGACAGTCTTTAGATATCAGCTTCATGTTTGCCTCAGCTGCAGAGAACCAGGTCCCCAAAGTCACTGCCTCCCTGTGGCAGCCCACATAGTTATTGAGTTAGGTGAGGGTGTAATGATTCTGTCATTTCAGGAGGATTTGAAACATCTTACTAGGCCATATATACTCCCAAGCTTTTTAAAATGTTGCCTGAGACTTTGTAAGTCCTGTATTGCAATTTGTATCTTCCTTTGTCCAATTTGTTATCTTCTATGCTGGGATGCTGGTTCCCTATAAAGGTCTTATAGCCACCATCTCTGGGTCTGCTTCTGGATACTGTAATTCATGACACTGGAGCAAAGTAAGACAGGTCTTCTCATTACTTAAAACTGGAATAACAAATCAGAGCAATTTTTTTCCTATGAACTCATCATGAAATATGGAAAATATGTACAAAGATTAAAGCAGTTTGTAACCTCTGACAATTTTCGGTAATAAAAGCAAAGTAAATGATCTGAAATGTATATAGAAGTGACTCACATTTATTTTCCTGAGAAAGTTGAAATTATTTAACATAGAAGCCCTAAATGTCAATAGTAGGGAATGTTCATATGATAGATTTTTATGTATCAATAGCAATTACTTGTTTAACAATTGTATATTAAGTAGTTTAAATGTTGAAATGATTTCAATATTCCAGAAGATAACTGGAATTTCTAAAATTCAGTACAGTGATAAAAAGTTATATGCAGGCTAAAATATACAATGTGATTTTATTTATATTAAAAAGCATTATAGGGCCAGTTCTGCAATTTGGTAGCCTGGTGATTATGGAAGCCAGATCTCCATAGCCTATCATATGGTTCAAATCCTGGCCCCAGGAGATTAAAAAACAAAATCCTGACAGAATGGAGAAATTGAGAAGGGGTCATGGCGTGACCATGTCCTAAGAGGAGTGCCTTCTCAGGAGATTAGAAAACACATCGTGTATGTGTGTGTGCCATAAATCCTGACAGAATGGAGAAATTGAGAAGGGGTCATGGCGTGACCATGTCCTAAGAGGAGTGCCTTCTCCTCTTTCTTTCTCTGCATGCACCTTTCAAGAAATTGGGAAAAAAAAAAAGAGAGAGAGAGAGAGAAAAAAAAAAAAAAGAAAGAAAAGAAAAAGATAGAGAAAAGAAAAGAAAAAAAGAAAGTATTATGTATTTGGCCAACCCAGTGGCACTGCTATGATGCTCAAAGCTGGACTTACACTGGAGACTGAGCATAGTTTCCTGGTAAACCTCTATACTCTAGGCTTGTTTAGGCCTACCTGGTTGAAAAGGCTGATGGGAGAGATTGTCAAGTGAGATTTTTTGAGGGTACTTATCTTTCTCTTTCTCTCTCTGTCTCTCACTTTTATTTAAGAAAAACTTTAAAAATCATAAAATATATGTAAAATAAAACCTATTATCTCTTGGTTGTATAATTTCAGCAAATTTTAAAAATAATGTTTCTTAATTTTTACTATATTTCAAACATTTACCAGAAGGTGTATGTGCTATCTGGAGAGAGAGAGAGAGAGAGAGAGAGAGAGACATACAGAAAAAAAAAGAGAGAAAAAGAGAAAGTGAGAAAGCACCACCTTCCACCCCCCAAGGGGACTAGTCATACTGCAACATCCTCATTTCTCCCTTCCTTGGGGAATTTTGGACTTCATACACATGTGCTCAGCATGGTTTTCAAACCCCTGGGTTAGGGACACAGACAGCACCATTGACCATGTGGATCCAGCTACATTAACCCCTATGCCACTGACTGGCTCATAATTTTGGTAATTTTAATTTTTTTCATGGAGTATTTTTACACTTCCCTTTCAAAGAATGAGCACCTAAACATCAGAAGTTTACTTAAAAGTAACTGGATTTCTGCTTTTAAATTGCTTATATTTTAGCAAGCATGTAATAAATACATGCCATTATTGCCTCACATGTTATTCCAAGTATCTCATTTCTAGTAATTCATACCATTTTGGGTCCCATTGGCTATTTTGGTTGCTGCACTGTTTCACATTAATAAAAAGTCAACTCAAAGTTTTTTGCTACAAAGTCAACAATGCTCCATACACAATTGGCTCCATGAAGTTTTTGAAACTAAAGGAAAAATGTGTCATTTATTCCTATTAGGCTTTATTCTTTTTAAGGTTTTAATCCCATTTGCTATCCTATTAAAATATTTTAAAATCCTGATTCAGTCTTCCACTTTTCAAAACTGTATGTCATCTGAAAATTATATCACTTTCTACCAATAGCACTGAATTTTTATCAAGTCTAGAGTAGGATTGAGAATTTTCCATAACTGAAACCCTAAGATTTATTGTGATCCATTACTTTAGACTATTTGGGCTAAGTTATTCAATATATTAGGAATCCATCCAAATGTAGACTTTCTAATGTATAGTTCTTACTTAACCTTGTCCCATAAATGCAGTGGGAGGCTTAATGGAACAAAAGGCAAAGAATTTTATTAAGTAGTACAATGATGTGTCAAAGAGTTCACTGAGAATAATATAATCACACATTGAATTCAGAGAAAATGAGTGATATTACTGTAGCTTGAAGTATAACACATGAGAAGTTTATAAATATTTATAATACACAGATTAAAGTGTAGATCTATAATAAATAATAAATGAATATATAAATGAATAAGTGATTGAATGAACTTATTTATTTTTGACCCATTGATCCATGACAAGTAAGTATAGAGTTGCCAAAGACAAAAGAAAGAAAAAAAAATTGAAGATGATTATTTTCGCTTTACATTCCAGTTTTTACTCTAATCTACAGGGGGCTTTCTTAGGTCCTCTCGTTTGTTTCAGTTTTTTGGATTTCTAAGTGCTACCATATTTCCCAGTCTTTAAACATCTGAATTACTATAATCATCTAAGCACCTACTTTTCTGAATTTAGAAACATGATCAAATTATTGCTTTTGTATGAAATCTCCTAAGATTGTCTAATTCATTTTAGAGGCAATGCTTTCTTATTTTCAAAATTACTTATAGATATTATGTATGGATAAGAACCAAAGTAACTTCATTTTATACTCTTCCTTGAATTTCATTCTTCCTCTCTACTCTTAGAGCTCATTGTGGTCTCTACTTTTAACATAATCATGGAAGACAGTAGATCATTTTTATCTGTTGTCTAAAATAGTCTTCCTACTGTTCCATACTTACTGATTCTCATTTAAAATATCTTTTAGAAATCAATGTTTTGACCTTAACATAGTCTTAATTTGAGTATTAAAAATGTATTTCTTGGGACCAGCAGTTAGCGTAATGGCTATGTCGCTGGACTCCCATGTAGTCGACCACGGTTCGCATCCTGGACCCGGTGGCTTAAAACTCACGCCGGACGCATGTGCGTGCGTGCCCAAGATACCGAGAGGAGAATGGAGGAGAAGGGATTGCAGCGTGGCCATCCCCCCTGGGGGGTGATTTCTCGCTTTCTGTCTCTCTGTCTCTCTGTCTGGTGAGCGCATGCGCCCTATAGCAAAAACCTCTCCAAAAAAAAAAAATGTATTTCTTACTTCAGCTTCATTTTCATTGATATAGTTTTAATTTAATGACCTACAAGTTATAAAAAAGCAATAGTAAAACTTCTCCTATGAGATACTTTTCTTAATGAATTTTTGTTATTTGTTTTTCAAGTCATGGCAATTACAATAAACCTGAGCTTTATGCTCTATCATGTTTTATGTATGTTGGGTTGGCAGGACATCTAAGCTTTCAAATGTATTGATCTATAACCTAGTTTAGTCTTTTTTGCCCAATCTTTCCCTGAACACATTTCTACTTACTCACACTCTTCCCACAGCATGATTCTCTTCCAAGTAATTCTTTTTTGACTATATCGACATAACTTTGGGATATTTCACCTCTATTATTACCCACTCTTTTATTCATATGTTTTAAATACAGCTTCTAATATCTATCCCAGCATTGCATTTATTGTGACTTACTGTATCTGTCTTTCTAACCTCTTAATTATATTTAAATATAATTCCTAGTAGAACAATTTGAATGCACTTATGTTTCATTTGTTTTCCTAATTTTTATATGTGTTTCCCTCTGCTAGTGATGAAAATGTTTTCTTCTCTGATATAAAAATTAATGATCTCTTATAAGAAGCTTTCCTACTTCCACCAAGTGAAATAAGTTACTTAAATGTTAAGTCAATTAATGGGTATTTTGTATGTATCTTGAATAATAGGAAACACTTTAAATACATTTAATATTTAATAATTACTTTTTAAGTAAGGATAAAATATATCTAAGTAATCATTGAATTAAAGTCTTTCCTTTGCTATTCCTGGTTCTTTTACCAAGGATCTAGACAGAAATATGCTTCAGGTAACTATTCATGTGAAAATACAAACTGTAGCCATCTTGTGATGTGTTATTATACCTTTCAAAGACTAGTAAATTATCCACCAAACAGTAGTGTTAAATAAGTATTTGTTGGGGCTGGCTTGTTGTGCAGTGATTAAATGTAGTATAGCAAAAGCCAGATTCCTATTGATCAATAGTAGCTCAAATCCATACTCCTGTGGTTTATGGATATTCGGTTATTTATATTTATGGATATTTATAGTTTATGGATATGTGCCAAGTACATGTGCATGCATGACTAAAATCCTTATGGAATGAAGAAATCAAGGTAAAAGATTATGATGTGACCCAACTATTGACGTGTGCTTGCTTGCTTTCTTTTTCTCTCTGTCTCTCTCACTCTGGCAAGTGTAAGTGCCCTCTGGTAATTAATAAATAAAACTAAGTAAATCAGGAATTAGATAAATAACTACTTATTGAATTATTTTGTCAAATGAACTTGAAATGTCATTGGGCATCATAACACAGGAAAAAAGTTGAATAAGTAAAATATATAAATATATTCTAAATGACTATATCCCAAGAGCATTTAAAAAGTTAAATTGAGAATTAGGAAGGTTTGTTTAAAGAAAATTTTAAAAATTATTTATGTTGGCCATAATATCTTTTAATAACCATTGTGATTTATCTTCATTTTATTATATCTTTCCCTCTTTTTAAGTACATTTTTAGTGTTTGCTCTAAAATGAAAAGTTTTCTGAAAATGATGAGATAGTAAATAGTTTAGACTTTGTAGACCATATATTCTCAGTTGTACCTAGTCAATTCCACCTGTATAGCCACATATACCGCCAGGGCCAGTAGGTGGTGTAGTGGTTAATGTGTTGGACTCCCACATGGCAGACCACTGTTCAAGTATTGGAACCAGTAGCTCGAAACTCATGCTAGGTATGTGTATAGGTGCCCCAGATCCCAGGAGAAGAATTAAAGAGAAGGGATTGCAGCATAGCCATCTCCTCCCGGGCATTGATTTCTCATTTTCCCTCTCACTGTCTCTCTCCGTCTCTCCAGCGAAGGCACTTGACCTATGGCAAAAACTTTAAATACAATTAAGAAGTAAATGGGTGTTTTTAAGTAACAAATTTTATTTACAAAAGCAGATAGAAGACAAGTTTTAGCTCAAGAACAGTGATTTAAGATCCACTGACTTTCTGGAGACTTCAATGTACATATGTAGTTTATCACAGTGTACTAACAATATTTACAACTTCAAGTGTAAAGTTCATATCTTACTATATTTTAAGTTCCTTTATCTTTTTCATTTTATGATACAGTTGTATTAATTATTGACTTTGAGAATGATACCACTTTTTACCTTCAACTCTGAAACACAATTTCTAAAAATTAAGTGGGGCTATTGATTTCTGAGATAAAATTTTAAACTATGAATTCAGTAAATATGAAACAGAGGGAAGACTATTTTAGGTTAGGTAGAAAAAGTCTACTGTTTTGGTGATTATATTAAATGCAGAGAACTCAAGAAGCCATAGGAAGTAATAAATAAATGAATTCAACGAAGAGTAATAAGATACAGTTTTGTTTTTATTGTCTTTAAAAGAATATCTGAGGCACTCTTCATTTTATCTTTGTTTTTCTGATGTAATATCTACTGATTTACTTTTTAAACAATATTTATTTAATTTTATTTACTCATTCATTTATTTTAATTTGAAGAGAGAGAGAGGGAAAGCAAAAAAGCAAGCCTCCAAGTCCAGGGTTCAAACCATGGTCATCCATGTGGGAGTGTCCAGCATTTTAACCACCATGCCACCTGCTATTCCCTCTATTTATTCACTTTTAAGTTCACTAATTACTTCCTTTTCTCCATAATACATAAAGTGAGTTTTAAAGTTTTGTTTATTATATTTTTCATTAAAAATTAATAATTTATTTTAATTTAGTTAATTAATTCACTTTTAGAATTTTGAGAGAGACAGAGAGAAATTGAGAAGTTAACCCCAAGAGGGAATGTCCATGCTGCAACCCCTTCTCCTCCATTCTTGTCTCAGGATTTTGGACACACATTGTACACGTGTCTGGCCTGAGTTTAAGTCACTGGGTCCAGGATTCAAACTGTGGTTGACTACATGGGAGTCCTGAAATATAACCATTTTACAGTCTGCTAGTCACTATTTTTTCATTTTAAAATTTTCATTTAATTTGCTAATACTTATTATTTCCATGTTAATAATTATTTGTTGGAACATTTTAATAATAAATACATTAAAATTTTGCAAGCAAAAACTAAATAATCAAGTGTCATCCACTAAAAATAACTAAGCAGATGAGTACTAAAAATATTTTAACAATATTTTTATGTTATTCGCTTTTTTGAGTTAAATAAAAGCAAAGAATGAGACAGAAAAATAATTCATCAAGCAATTTCACCATCTTCATCATCTCAGTATATATCTGTTGATTTTCTTTTCTCTAGAGAGTTGAGATACTCGCTGATTCTCAAAGTAATGAGTAATTTTAATTACACTCTGGACATTTCAGTATTATTAAGAGTCTAGTTTCTATTTAAACATTTCTATATTATTTTCATGTAGCGATATATTCAGAATATCAGCCTGGCCTATTTCACAGGATATGGTTGAAATGTCGATTTAATTCTTGCGTCTTTGCGGTACTATTCTGGTTCCACTTGTATGTTTAGAGGCCAATCTGGAGCATGGCTGGTATTCTACAACAGAACTCATTTATTTAAATGTTTGCCATTCTTTGTCTTGCTGGGTTCATGTGACTTCTCTGAGGTCCTCACAGCACTTTATATACATGTTTAAAATATTCTTATTTATAATTTCAGCTCTTCTAAAACTCTCTAACACTTTTGTTGGAAGCAAAAGTTGAACCTTCTCTTATTTCCAGAAAAAGAATGATAGATAGAGCTCTGACCATCATCTCCATGGCTTCAGTATCTGATGAGGAGGCAGAAGAATGCTACCCCATTATTTCAGGGTGTGAATAGATGACTGATTATCTAGTTTCTGAGGTGGTGAAGTGTGATGACCCCATCATATTACAGGATGTGGATGGGATTTTGTTTAGTCTGTATTTCTAATCATTGTGGTCAGGGTAGAGACATCACCTATCTAGTGTAGGATGGAACTAGAAGACAGTGTTGCCCATAGCCTCCTCACTTGATAAAAAGGGTGATCCAAATGTGTCGTTCACTGGAGCAAGGCAGAGACGGCCTTCAGGTAACTGGTTAACTTATCCTTTGTCCGGAGAGATTGGGTTTAACTTGCGTGTTTGTTCATGCCTATTGATGTTTCTGGTCAGTGGACTTCTCTACTACCCAAACTAGTTTGTATATGAAGCCAAAAATTTCAAAAAAAAAGAGCAGTTTACTGCTGGGTTTTTCCTTAAGCCCTGTGATTGTGAGCAACTCCACAATCCTCTGTCTTTTGGAGTTGTTAATCAAAGTTTAATGAATCTTCTCAAAGATTTTTTTTGGTTAGTGGGGAGTAGAGTAGAATGTGCTTACTTGATCATTTTCAAAACTAGAGCCATGAGGTTATTTTCAGTTAAAGAATTACTTTCAAGACCAGCAGTTGGCCTAATGGATATGACGCTGGACTCCATGTAGCTGACCGCTGTTTGAGTCCTGGACCCAGTGGCTTAAACTCACACTGGGCGCAAGTGCGTGCATGCCCAGGATCCCGAAAGAAGAATGGAGGAGAAGGGATTGCAGTGTGGCCATCCCCCCTTGGGGGGGGGTGATTTCTTGCTTTCTGTCTCTCTGTCTCTCTGGTGAATGCAAGTGTCTTA
>NW_006159462.1:1481167-1489193 GCF_000334495.1 Tupaia belangeri chinensis
TGTAGTTATAAAAAAAAACACCCAAAAAAAAAAAAAAAAAAAAAAAAAAAAGAACTACTTTCAGGGTCAGCTCCACGACCTTGTGGTTAAGATAGCCAGATCCCACATGGCCAGAGTATGAATTTCAGAGCTGGTGGCTTGAGAAACATAAGTTCATGTGTATGTGTGCCTAGAACTCCTAGGAAAGGAGAGATGGAGAAGGGATTGTGGCATGACCATTCCGCACGAGGTATACTTTCTCTTCCTCTTTTTCTCTTTAGCAAGTACATGAGTGATCTGGAAAAAAATTAAAAAAACAATTACTGTAGTTGAATTGTCAAGGTGGAAGTCAGACAAGAATATGTTGACATGAGGGTAATGAGGAGAAAGTATGAACATGAACATGTATCAGAGGAATTTGAGAGTTAAAAGATGGAAAGAGAGTGTGATAGAGAGGAACACTTGAACTCATGGAAAGACATTTTTTCTTCAGAGGTGTCAACACAAACATATTTAAGCAGCGATGGGAATTAGTCTGTGTAGACACAATGTTAGAAGAAGTAGAACCCAGACAGAGGAACCTTCAGACAGGAAAAGCATTACTTCTATTTTTTTTTTTTTTTTAGAAAAAACAAAAACAAAAACAAAACAAAACAGGGAAGTATAAATACCTTTAAATTAACCACATTTGGTTACAAGTACTTAATTCAAATTTATAACACCTCTTAGATTGGGTGAAGTAAATTGGAAAATGTAAAAATATAGAAATAACTTTAATACCTTTTATAGAGACCTGAAGAAAGGTATAGAAATGACTAGGAGCATTAAAGCTAGATATCTTGAAGGAAAATTAAAGCTAGATAATTTGGAGATAATTTCAAAAGATTAACTGAAGTAATAGTGCATGTAATTGAGTAAGAATAACAAAAGAATTGATGGGAGAACTAAAACATTGAAATTTGTTAGAGTGACTAAAATGTTTGCGATCTTGGGCCTGTTGGTGGCAACTGGATCCCCCCTAGCTGACTGTGCAGTTCGAGTCCCAGGTCCAGCAGCTTGGAAAATACACTGGACATGTGTGAATTTATGCCCAAAATCCTGAATGGAGAAGAGATTGCACCGTACCCTTCCCTTCTGGAGATTGATCTCTCGCTTTCACTGTTTCTCTCTCTGTATCTCTCTTCAGTGAGCACTTGTACCCTATAACAAAAAAACAAAAACAAATTTGGAGGTCTCTGTGAGATTAAAAGCTATTCAAGGACAAGTAACTTTATCACTTTTTTTTTTTTAAAGAGGGGTTTAGTCAGAGAATTGTGTAATTAAATATATAACTTTATAGGGTAAGTAGCTTTGAATGACAATAATATGTGCAGTTTAGATGTACATAAGAGTGGCCAAATTGAAATGGAGTGGAATAGAGAGGCAGAAACCAACAGAGTCAAGGGTGTTAGGGAAATAAATTTTGTGAATATACTTTTATCTAGAATAGCACAACAATGGGGATGGAAAATCTAGTATTTAAATTTCATCATCCTTGATATTGGGAGAAGTAGATAGAGATAGATATTAGGATGTAGAGTAGTTCGGTGAATGATGGCATTGAGAGAGCTTAGTAAGCAATAGAACTGAACAAAATGGACTTCAAAAAAGTATTTGTAGATGCAATGTATTTAGTATATAGAGATGATGGGAGTAATAATTTAAGAAGCACAGCCTTGGTTCAAATGGCAATTTTATTTTTTACTCTTTTCGAGAACCTCCATATTGTTTTTTGTAGTAGCCACACCAATTTTTTTTTTTTGGAGGTTTTTTTTTTTTTTTTGCTATAGGGCACGTGCTCTCTCCAGACAGGCAGAGAGAGATAGAAAACGAGAAATCACCCCCCAGGGGGGATGGCCATGCCGCAATCCCTTCTCCTCCATTCTCCTCTCAGGATCCTGGGCACGCACGCACACGTGCCTGGCGTGAGTTTTAAGCCACCGGGTCTGGGACGCAAACCTCGGTTGACTATGTGGGAGTCCAGCAACATAGCTATTATGCTAACTGCTGGTCCCAGTAGCCACACCAATTTACATTCCCACCAACAGCGTAAAAGATTTTCTTTAATCTATACTTTCACCAACACTTGTTATCTGTTGGTTTTTAGATACAGCCATCCTAATAGGTGTGACGTGATGTCTCATCATGGTTTTAATTTGCATTTCTCTGAAGATTGGTGATGTTGAGCAATTTTCATTTCTGTTGATCGTATGTCTTCTTTGAAGAAATACCCAACAGGCATGACCTCACATGTGGAATCTAAAATAGTCAAACTCTGAGAACCAGAAAGTTGAATTGTGGTTGCCAAGGGCTTTAGGAAGAGGCAAATGACATATTGATGAAAGAGAACACTGATTTAGTTATGCAAGATGAATTAGCTCTGGAGGTTTAAGACATAGCAATGTGACTATGGTTGACAATACTGTAATGTATATTTTAAATTTGCTAAAAGAGTAGCTCTTCAATATTACAATGAAAGAAAATGGAAAAAGAAAAAATATGTGAGGTGAAGGATATACTAGATTGTGGTACTAATTTTATAATTAAAATGTATATATCAACATATTATATCTTATATATATCTCAGTTTTTAAATTATTATACCTCAGTAAAGCTGTTTTGTGTGTATGTGTGTGTTTTAAAAACAAAAAACAAAAAAGAAGCCTTGGAAGTCAGATGGCATGGGTTTAACTCCTGCCTACCTTTGTGACCCTGAACAAATGAACCATTATGATTTTCAGGTTACCCATCTATAAAATAAGTGTATATTAGTGCCCATACTGTGCTATTAAATAAGTTAATACATACTAGACAAGTAAGCTAATACGCCATTATAAAGATCTTGTCTCGGGATCAGCAGTTAGCATGATGGCTATGTGACTGGTCTCTTACGTAGTCGACCGCAGTTTGAGTCCTGGACCCGGTGGCTTAAAACTCACGCCGGGCCCGTGTGCGTGCGTGCCCAAGATTCCAAGAGGAGAATGGAGGAGAAGGGATTGCAGCGTGGCTATCCCCCCTGGGGGGGTGATTCCTCGCTTTCTGTCTCTCTGTCTCTCTCAGTCTTTCTGGCGAGCACACGTGTCCTATAGCAAAACAAAAACAAAAACCTCTCCAAAAAAAAAAGATCTTGTCTCTTACATATAAATTCATCTATTAGCAATGTATAGCAACAATTGCTAAAGATCTTGTCTCTTACATCTAGAATCATCTATTAGCAATGTATAGCAACAATTGCTCCACTAGCAGTTACTTTTAAAGTTTTGTTCTTCCATGACAAAGAGGTGTAAACTCAGGTCCTTTCCCATGTGGGTCTCGTTGTGTTACCGTTGCACCATCACCTTGTCTTCTGTTCACTTCAGTTTGCAAAATTTTTTGCCTCATAGCACTCTACCAGAGATAACCTCACAAGCTGACTGAGGCCTTTGAAACTATAATATGCCAGTTATTTCTACATGATCAACTCTGAGATACTGAGACAACACCCTCACTTAGGTGGCATCCTCTCAGCAGAAGTTGGAGTCCTGACTAGTTTCCGCCTCCAGTTCTAAATCCTTCTAATGTTTGTTTGTTGTGGGGGCTTATTTGTTTATTTCTTCTATGAGAGAGAGCCATCCATTCAGACACACCCAACAGGGTCCTCATGCCATGATCCACCCCTCGTCCCAGGCAGGCTGGACCATGGGCATGTGCTTGCACTCCAGGAATAGAATGCCCAGAGGAATCCTAAAATGTGAATCAAGGCACTTCCCATGTGGGTCCAGCTACATTATCTCTGTACCACTGCCTGGCCCTCTAAATTCTAATAGCCTCAAAATTTTTCCTTCATTTTCTTAAATTTTGCATTAGAACTGCACTGTGTAATAGCACTTTATATCTTTTGGTCTCGTATTTTCTTCAACATGGTAAACAATTTTCTCCATTTAGTTATTTCTATTAAAATAGCAGTGTAGGTTATGTTCTTCTGATTTCATGTTATTGATACCTCTTTATTATCATTACTGATAGAAAATCTTTAGAACATAAACTTGTTAAACTTGTTATTTTGCTTTTGTTATAGCAGAAAGATTTTGGAATCCAGGAGCATTGTTGGTTGAAATAAGGAAGAGAAAGCCCAGATACTCATGGGAATGCATACAAAGAAGAAAGTATAAAATCAGAGGTGTTTAACCTTTTATGGTCCCATAGCAACAGCATCAGGGGCCAGTAGATGGTTTAGTGCTTTAGTTGCTGGACTCCCACATGGCTGTTCACGGTTCAAGTCATGGTGACTTAAAACTCATGCTGGGCATGTGTGAGTACATACCCAATATTTCAGGAGGAGACTGGAGGAGAAGGGATTGTGGTGTGACTATCACCTTTGGGAGGTGATTTCTCACTTTCCCTTTCACTGACTGCTTCTCTCTGGCAAGTGTACACACCCTATGACAAAAACCTCTAAAAAAAATGCCAGAGAATAGATGCATTTCCATATATATTTACATGTTATTAACTCTTCAATAAATTAGTCGCTATATATTTATTTCTAAGCAATAGTATGGTTAATAAACAGGTTCTAGTTGTCAGGGACTGGCATCTAGATATTGAGGACAGCTTTAGTTATGACCTAACTAGTCAGGGGTTATGCTGTTGATCTCTGGATTCAGTATTTACTATGAACAAAAACAAATACAAAAACAAAGCAATAGTATATACAGCAATATGACGAGGGTATGGTTTTTGTCTGTACAATTATTTTTAATCAATTAATTTATTTTAGAAAGATTTTTGCTGTAGGGGGTGTGCTCTCACCTAAGAGAGACAGAGAGAGAGAGAGAAAGAGAGGGAGAGAGAAACCAGATATCACCCCTAAGGGAGATGGCCATACCACAATTCCTTCTCCTCCATTCTCTTCTCAGGATTTTTGGCATGCATGCACACCTGCCAGCGTGAGTTTTAAGCTGCCAGGTCAGGGACTCTAACCACAGTTCACTATGTGGGAGTCCAGCAGCATAACCACTATGCCATGGTGGTCCCTCATATGTATAATTTGTTCTCCCAAATTTTAATGTCAGCTAACTAGCAGTGTAATAATATCGCACTCACTGAAGGTAAAAATATAAATTGGTACTTTTTCAGAAAGCAACTTAGAAATATATATAAAATATTTTTAAATCGTGCTTTCATAGTATAATTCTAAAAGCTACATGTAGAAATATATTATAAAAAATAATCAGTTACAGTCAAAATTTTGCATGCAAGGTTGTTTAGATAAGAATAATGTCTGTAGCAGGGAAAACAAGAAAACTCTATTCTTCTAATGAAGGAATATCTACATAAATTATAAGACACTGATGTGATAGAATAGTATTCAGCTAATAAAATGATGGTTTAGAAGGTTACTTAATTTCATGAGGAAAAACTTAGTTTCTTTATAAAAACATTTGAAGATTACAGACGTATGTACATGTATATATATGTATTCAATCATGTGCATACACATAGGCATCCAAACATGTAAAAGAAAACATAAAAACATAAGGAAAAAGGTGAAATAAGTCATCTCTGGTCTTTAGATACCCAGAATTAAGGTTTTATTTTTTTACGTTTATTGTTTTCTCTCTTTTGTAGATGCCATATAGTGAGTCAATGCTACTTTTATGATCACAATAACAATAGTAATTACAATTTCATGTTTGTGTTTATGAGTCACATTTCTCAGGAAAAACAGTTGAGAATGTTAACTACAGAGGTTATTATTTATGGAAGGATTGTAAGCTTTTTATTAGAGTAGAAAAGAATACTGCCTTCTACTGTTGCACTTCCATTACTTTATATCTGATTTAGATCATTGAGTGAGAAAAGGAAGACACAGAGCCTGTTGAGTTTGTTATTTTAATCTTACAGTATACCAATTTTTAAGTATATACATAATGTAAGTATTATAATACAGTATGTGAATATTATAATGCAGTATGTGCACTGTATATTAAAGTATGTAGATACATACTATACATATATACATAAATACAGTATGTATATACTTAAAACATGTAAGAAACAATAACCGAAATGTGAGTAGTTATTAATATGGCAACTACAGAAAAATGAATAAAAATGCAGACACCAACAGACATACTTTAGTGGGTGAAAGGATTTTTATCTATTTAATAAATTCTATTAAAATTAGACAAGTTAATAATCTGGTTGTTGATTGTGTCTTTGATCACAGGGGTAAGAAAAGATTCGAAACATCTAGGTTCTATGAAACGTCTTCACCTTTTATTGTTTAGGTATAGTCAGTATGTTTTTCCTGTACCAGACAGGATGCTTCTCTCTCATGGATAGACTATCACTGCTTTGCATCTAAAAACAATAACCTATTGCAGAGCCACCAAAAACAGTTTTTGTATGTTTCATTTTTTGAGAGACTAGTTTTCTATTGTTTCTCTCCTTTTCTGTTTGTTTGTTTTTGCCTAAACACCTTCCAAAAATCACTACATCTTTTGGTTAATTTGGTCATCTTATTTTTTGAATTTTAATTAAAAATTGTATGTAAGATAAATTCTGGAGGTTTACTTAGAACATAGTGTCTATGTCTCACTATAGTGCATTGTATAGTTAAAATTTATTAAAGAGTAGTTCTTTTTATTTATTTACTTATTATTTTTTTAATTTTTGGAGAGTTTTTTTTGCTATAGGGCGCACATGCTCACCAGAGAGATAGAGAGAGACAGAAAGCAAGAAATCACCCCCCATGGGGGAATGGCCACGCCGTAATCCCTTCTCCTCCATTCTCCTCTCAGGATCTTGAGCACGCATGCACACGTGCCTGGCATGAGTTTAAGCCACCGGGTCTGGGACTCAAACTGTAGTCTACTACATGGGAGTCCAGTGACATAGCGATTATGCCAACTGCTGGTCCCCTAAAGAGTAGTTCTTAAGCTTTCTCTTTTTAAAATTTACTTTTATTTTAATTAATTTTTAAATTTACACTTAGTCACTGTACATCTTTACAGTGTACAACATGGTTTTTCCCAGCACAAATACAGTGCAGACTAGTCAAATCAATGACATTACCATATACATTATTATCAGGAGATACTTTAACATTTTTATGTCTATTAAATGTACTGTTTGCTTTTTTTCCCTGATTCTGTCCCTCCTACTGCCTACCCACCTCCTCTTACTCTCCCCATACTGTCTTTAGTATCTACAGTTGCCCTCCCGACTCTTACACTTTTCAACCTTTCAGTTTTTTCCAGAGAGTACAAACATTGAGTATATGTTGAGTGGGGACATACAATGCCTAGCTTGCTTCACTTAGCATCAAATTGTCCATTTTCATCCTCTTTGTATCAAATGTTAGGTCTCATCATTTTTTATGACTGAGTAGTATTCCATAGAGTACATGTACCACATTTTTTCTGTCCACTTATCTGTTCTTAAACATTTGGGTTGATAACATGTCCTAGCAATTGTAAATAATTCTGCAATAATCTTGGATGTGTAAATGCTTTTCTGACTGAGGGTTTTCCTATTCTCTGGGTAGATAACTAAGAGTGCAATTACTGAGTTATATGGTAGTTCTTAAGTTTTCTAAAGTGCTCATGCATGCACACATGTGCACACACAGACACAAACACAATCATAGAGGAGACAGGAACTTTGAAGATGATGAATATGTTTGTAGCCTTGAAGATTATATAGTTTTATGGGTATACACTTATCCCCAACCTTATTAAGTTGAATATATTAAGTAAGTGTGGCTTTTGGATATCAATCATGTTTCAAAAAGTGGTTAAAAGATTAAAAAATTTTTAAAAATCAAATTTTGTTATTTTATAAAATTTTCAAGGTCACAGATAACAAAGTAATACATTTATGAAACCTATGGTGAAGAAATAAATACAACCATACAGCTTTATCTTTTTTATGTATATAATTCTATTATTTCTCAAAAATGATTTCGGGGTAATTAAGAGGAAACAATAGGGAACCAGCAGTTAGCGTAATGGCTATGTCGCTGGAC
>NW_006159462.1:1489222-1512440 GCF_000334495.1 Tupaia belangeri chinensis
TTTCTCGCTTTCTGTCTCTATGTCTCTCTCTGTCTGTCTGGCGAGCGCACGCGCCCTATAGCGAAAAAACCTCTCCAAAAAAAAAAAAAAAAAGAGGAAACAATATAAAGGAACACAATTAGAAGGAAAAACTAGAGCAAATGTTGGCTTGAACATAGATATATATGATTTGTAGGGGCTGGGAATTTTGACTAAACCCAGATATACCTTATACTAGAGAAAAGATTTTATAGAAGAGAAACAAGGAGTTTTATATGTGAGGATGTTAATACTTTACAATTATATTGTTTAATGTAAAGGGGTGAATATAGCACAAAAATTCTTGAGTCTATATTATATGTTATTAAATGCCCAATTTGATTGGAAATATTACTTATAATATTGTAATATCACAATATTAGAAAGATTTTTAAACCATATTCATAGTGCGGATTATAAAATTATTTGTTTCTTGAATTAATAAATTAATTTAGGTAAGTGACATTTTGATTATATTAATTCTTCTAATTTAGGAACATTAGCTGTCCTTCCACTTTTGTGTATCATTTTCAATTTCTTTTTTTAGTTTTTCATAATTTTTCTTGTAGAGATTCGAATTGAAAAATGTGACACATATACATTATGGAATACTATTTAGCATAACAAAGTAAGATCCTGATATTTGATACAGGGTGGATAAATATGGAAGATTTAATGCTAAGTGAAGCAAGCGAGACTATGAAAGAGAAACATTGTATATCACCACTTTATACTGTATGTCTGCACTCTGTGGGAGAAACTGAAAGACTGTAAGGTATAATAGCAGGAAGGGCACATTGAAGATACTAGAGACAGTGTAGGAGGGAGTGGTAATAAGAGATGGGGGGAGAGGATAGAAAAAAATAACAAAAACAAAAATGAAAAGTTATCTGTTAATCATTACATAGGTGATAATATCAAACTCTTGAATAATAAGCACTGTAGTCATGCTGGGAGAAAATCATCTTGTAGGGACCAGCAGTTAGCATAATGGCTATGTCGCTGGACTCCCATGTAGTCGACTGAGGTTCGAGTCCTGGGCCCGGTGGCTTAAACTCACGCTGGGCGCGTGTGCCTACATGCCCAAGATCCCAAGAGGAGAATGGAGGAGAAGGGATTGTGGCATGGCCATCCCCCATGGGGGGGGGGGGGATTCCTACGCAATCTGTCTCTCTGTCTCTTTCTGTCTTTCTGGTGAGCATACGCACCCTATAGCAAAAACCTGTCAAAAAAACAAAACGAAACAAAACAAAAACATCTTATACATTGTAAAGATATACAGTAATTGAATGTACATTTTCAAAATGTAAAAAATAAATATAAACTTAAAATGAAAAAAAATATTAGTGCCAAGATCTATCATTTGTGAGAGACCCAACCTAATTAAAGATCTGCTCTGTGTTTCATTCAACAAAAATGTAGATTATATAACTAAATTTCATACTTTTTTTTTTATTTGGAGAGATTTTCACTATAGGGCGCGTGCGCTCGCCAGACAGAGACAGAGAGATAGAAAGCAAGAAATCACCCACCCAGGGGGGATGATCACACCGCAATCCCTTCTCCTCCATTCTCCTCTCGGGATCTTGGGCATGCACGCACACGCTCCTGGTGTGAGTTTTAAGACACCGGGCCCGGGACGCAAACTGCGGTCGACTACGTGGGAGTCCCGCGACATAGCCATTATGCTAACTACTGGTTCACAAATTAATTTCATACTTTATTGACAGTTTCATTTTTGTGAAGGTCAAAGCAATGGAGAGTAGAACAACTGATCCTTATCAAATCCTAATGTAAATTAAGTAAAATAAAGGAGAATTGTGAGAGAACACAATTGCATCACAAACAATTTACTAGAGTAGGATAAGAGAATAAATCTTACTTGGATGGGAAAAGCAGAATGTATAAAAGTGAAATTCTAAATATTGAAAGTGAAAGACTTAATTCTTATGACCTGTTTTCAAAGTATGAACAAACACATAAATGTATTTAAGTTGTGCGAATGCATTTGAGTTGGGAAACCTTGAACAGATAAAGAGACTCATGTGGTTAATCTGAAACATCAGATTATTACTGCTTTTGAAAATACATTTATAAATATAAATGAATGTAAGAAATTTTAACAGGAAGACTATCACAGAATGACAGAAATATGTATTAGTGTCCGTCATCAAGAGAGCTAACGCTAAGAGGCAGAGAGGCTTGCAATTTTTTTCAAGACAACATAAAGTCTTTCAAAAAAGTTTTTCAGTAAAAACTTAGAAGAAGGTTATGAATTTTACTAATCTCAAATAATATGTAAGAAAATGTACTACTTATTTCTCTTCTTCTTGTGAAAAGATTGAGGAAATTATATATTCCCTCTTATTGTGATCTGACTAGCAGGGCCTCCATCTGAGAGGGATTTTGCCAGATTTCTTGTTCTTTCCTCTGTGAAAGGAATTTATTGTATTCAGAAGCTTCTTCAGTTTTGATCCTGGCATGATGGCAAGTAGAGGCGAACCTGACAAGCAAAGCTACAGCTGCCATGTAATGAGTGGGAGGCACAATTCTTTGTTTGCATAAGCCCTTATCATTATTGGGCTGTTATTACCTAATAATTATATATTCTTATGTCCTGAAGTGCATATATCTATGTATGTATGTATAGAACAAATAATAGAAGGGAAACAAAGCTATAAAATTAAATATCATGTCTGTATTTTGACTAACAATGGAGAGAGAAATGACAGCTTACGCACCTATATAAAAACAAAGGGATTCTCAGTCAAAGAGGAACTATCAAGAGAGCATGTAGTCATTTTACATAAGACTGTATTTCTTAGTTTGGACAGGAGACAACTATTTTTGAAGTTCTTCAGTAATAGGGAAAAGTGGGAGTGGATTCTCAAATCCAGCATTAATACATTTTGTCTAATTTTTTGTTGTTGTTTTTTAAGGGCTAGGTGGGTTATCTTTTACTTAAATATATTTGTGAAAAACCTACATGAGCTTATCATCAATGTCTTGTAAATATTTAGGAAAGGAACATGTAATGTAAAAAAGAAAGAGATAGGATGGGACCAGCAGCTAGTGTAATGGCTGTGTCGCTGAACTCCCATGTAGTCGACTGCAGTTCGAGTCCCAGACCCAGTGGCTTATACTCATGCTGGGTACGTGTGCATGTGTGCCCAAGATCCTGAGAGGAGAATGGAGGAGAAGGGATTACAACGTGACCATCCCCCTCTGGGGGGTGATTTCTTGCTTTTTGTCTCTCTGACTCTCTCTGTCTTTCTGGTGAGCATATATATATACTCTTTGAATAAAAGAAACATAAAGTGTATCTGAATTTTGCAAAGTCTATGGCAAAATTTTTAGATATATAATTATACGTTAATCACTAATATTATTTAGTGATTGCCTAGCTACTTAATAACCAAACTCAAAAGCTAATTAGTGAGTTTTATCCTATTATTTAGATCATAACACAGTTTCAACACTTATGCTAGGCTTTTCTTCTAAATAGTGATCTGCAAAACAGTAAAGATCTTGCCTGTCTTGTCTAGCAGCACATTCTCAGCATCAAGGATAGCACTAGGAAAATAGTAAGTTGCTCAATACATAATGATTGAATAGAAGAACAGGACAAAAGAAAGGAGAGACAGAAGAAAAGGAGAAAGAAGGGCTCAATATATAGGCTTTGGTTAGCTTGAGTGGTGAAGATGATGATAGTAGCCTACGCTGATCATACAATTAACAATGGGAAAATACTTAGGAACTTCAAAAATAAGCAGATCTGTTCCCAAGATCTAGAAGGTCAAGTGCCGAATTCAGCAATTGTGCGTAACATTCCTTTTTGGTTCAACCAATATTTGTGCCAAGTGCAAATGATAAAGAGATGAAAACGCATGGTAATTAACTTCAAGGAGCCTTAGAAAAAGAACCATTTCCATTTTTTGAGAAATAGTTATGAAGGTTATAGTCCAGAAACTTAGTACAAAGAAATGCAAAGAAATATAAATACTAGGACCAGCAACTGGCAAGGAGGTGAAGGTGATTGGAATCCATATGGCCAACTCTGGGGTTCAAATCGCAGACCCACTGGCCTGAATCATACGGGGCACATTTGCATGTGTGTCCAAAATACCAAGAAGAGAATGGAGGAGAAGGAATTATGGCATGGCAATTTCCCCAGAAATGATTTCTCACTCTCTGTCTTTATCTCTTTCTGGTGAGCACAAACATCCTATAGCATAAAGTTAAAAAAAAAAGAAAAAAAAAGAAAAAAGAACCAAAAATACTATATTTCTAAACACAGAAAAATGTGGCAGTTGTCTATACTAGATATCAAAGCATAAACTTCATTATTTATTTTTTACTTATTTTTTGAATTTACATTTAATTCTTGTACATCTTTATAGCTTGCAACATGGTTTTTCCCAGCATGCATGTAGTGCATGTCAATCAAGCAAAAGAAATGACCATATACAGATAACTTTTGATTCTTGTGTCTGCTAATTTTTTTATTTTCCTCTGAGTTCCTCCCTCCCTCCCACTGCTCAATACCTCTTATAAAGTCTCAGGAATTTACATTTGCCTTCCCTGCTATTATATCTCCCACTCTTTCACTTCTGCCATGCAGATATTTTGTTTATATTAAGTGAGGACAAACAATGTTGTCTAGCTTCCTTTGCTTAGCATTAAATCTTGCTGTTTTCTAAAGCATTTTTGTTTATTTTTGAAATATCTGTTATATCAATTAAACACTGAAGATGTATAATGTAATAATATCCATTTTTTAAAAAGTAATATTTAATATATTTGACAAATATTATTAGCTCATTGATTTCAGGACTACTCAGAATAATGCACTTGTGACTTACCGTCCATTCATACCTAAGAGTAAAATTATTGTAATCACAACTAATATATCCTCGGTGAATTTTGGTACTAAAATTTAAAAAAAATTACTATGTTCAAATTTGATTTAAAAATTAAATATTTTATTAATTTTGTTAATCAAAATATTTCATTATTCTCATAATTACCTAATTGTCAAATGTTTAATATGGAGTATTTGGTGTTTAATGTGTGTTTATTTCTATTATTTTATTTATTTATTTTTTTGGAGAGTTTTTTTGTTGTTGTTGTTACAGGGTGTGTACGCTCGCCAGAGAGACAGAGAGAGACAGAGGCAGAAAGCGAGAAATCACCCCCCAGGAGGGATGGCCATGCCGCAATCCCTTCTCCTCCATTCTCCTCTCGGGATCTTGGACATGCACGCACACGCACCTGGCATGAGTTTAAGCCACTGAGTCTGGGACTTGAACTGCGGTTGACAGCATGGGAGTCCAGTGACATAGCCATTACACCAACTGCAGGTCCCTTATTTCTATTATTTAAAAGTACATGACAAGTAAGTACATCCAATGAGTTATCATTCTACTATAATGAAAATTTATATATTTCTCTAGTTGAATTAATTAATGGAAGACAAAATAGCTTCAGAGCTTTTCATATTTTACAACCATACCTAAATGGAATAGCAACATATGTATACAGAAAAGAAAAAAAATGTTAACAGTAAGTCTAAACACATTTTTATGACAAGTAGTTCAGTGTAAGACATGGATGCTTCATCAGTGGCTTTAATTGGAAGAAAGGAGGTTTGCAACTATTCAGAGTAAAATATAATAGCTTGTGTCTAAGTGTTACAAAACATATTCCTCTTAAGAGCAGAAGGAGAAAAAAAAAAGAATGAAAAACATGATGGACCTTGAATAACAGCTCAACAGTAATGCTGTATAATTGCTTTTCATCTTTTCTATCAGCAGTGAAGCTTTAAAACATTGATCAAAGATGATGACTATCACAAAGTGCTTAAAGTGCAGCACATTGTTAAATTTCCTCAGCCTCTGAAATAATTATAGCATGAGCAAGCATAAAGATGATTCCCCCCCCCCACCTCCACCTGCCTTCCTCAAATGATTTTCCAGCCAAGGTAGATGGGATTAAAGAAATCTGACATGAATGAGCTATATTAAAACATCAATGTCAAAAGATATATCACAGGCACTTGCCTCAAAAGGATAAAAATACCGTGAACATTTCACATTAATGCACACTAGAATTCAGTCACTCTCCTTACTGACAAACACACTGCTGAAATAAAAGATACAAACCATACCCAGTAGAAGAGACAGTGCTAGGCAGAGAAATGAAGAGTGTTATTGATGATGTAAAGGAGATAGCAGTTGACTGCTAAGACTACAGCTAAAAAATGATTGAGGGAGGAAGACTTTTTTATTTATGAGAATAGTAGGTAAAATATTTTTTTCAAGAATTTTGTAGTTTATGCTAGATTGATATTTTAAGTATGTGATTTCATTAGACCTTAACTATATTAATGTGCTTACCATTTGATAAATAAGAAAAAAATAAAGTATTGAAATCCTACTAAGTGCCAGCTATTGTTAAGATATGATTCTGTTATAGTAGACACACAATAGGCTGCATGCCATATCCTTTCAGCCCATCTGATTTTGGCACAGCTGGAATGGATAATCACACATCATTGCCAGTTTTCTACATTAAGTGTTTGCCCTGATGTCTCTCTGATATAAAATGCCATTCAGTTGCAATTAGAGGAATTAGGAAGTGAAGAGAATTTTATGCCTGCTTACTGAGTCTCAACCAATGACATGAGCGTCTAGTTAGAATGTTTCTCCCCCTATTCTGTTCTGGACCATTAACTGTGAGATGTATATCATCTAACATAGTTTGTTAGATGATTAGGTTGAGTCCTGGTTAAATAAAGCAGTAACCAGCTCACTAGAGCTCAAGCACTAGTTTTTCTTTAGGCCTCATTTCACTCCCTTCTCCTTTCATTTTGTTACTTTACCCAGAAAACCTATAACCTAAGTGCTTGGCTGGGCATCAGCTTTCATGAAGAACTTAAACCAAAATAGTTGGTACCACATAGTGATACAAAGTAGCCCCTCAAAAGGGGGTTCAAAGTCAAGAGCAACAAAGGCTTCATTACTGCTAATAAACAAGGTGCTAATAACCCCTGGTTTGCTTTACCACCACATTTTTTTAAGGCCCAGCTATGGAAAGTTAAAGGAGAATCAGGTGGAAGGTGATACAGAGGTTTATGTAATAATTCTAGCACTTAACAGCTATGGGGGCATGGTATTTATAAGGCTGTGGGGGTGGCTTGCCGTTTTTAACTCTAACAGACATCTTGAAATAAAAGAATGTCAAGCTCAGTTTAACTAACTATTGGCTCAGGACATGCCAGAAAGTCAAGAGGGCCTTCATTGGAGTATTAAATACCTGGAACAGGAGGACAAATAGCACTAAGAAGTAATTTAATTATAAGCGTTGAAAAAATATGAAAGAAACTGAATGCTCAGCTTTCAAATATTTCCTTACATCAGAGCTGTGGTCACGAATAAATGGAACACTGAGAACTTGTGTAAAACACTGAGCAAGACTGATTTGATAGTCTGGCACCCATGTATATTCCTAATTTTCCTGGACTTAGAGAAACAGCATGGTCATTGTTGCTAGACACAAACCTCCTCTCGACTGAAGACATCAAGAAATGATCTGAACTGAGTGCCTTATTTTATGTTTGTCCTTCTTAAGAGCATTCACATTTTCAATGTCTAACTGAAAGCTATAAAGATGTTCCACTCTTAGCATAGTCCGAGAAGAAGCATGTATTGCTTCTTCATGAGATTGCTTACATGTAAGCTATCTCAACAAATGAGTTTCAGAACTGGGCTGGTAGATAAATATGTACTAGCAGCAGTGGGAAAACATGTACAAGAGTGGATACTGAAGGTGTTTCATGGGTAAATATATAATACAAGGCTAGAGAAGTAAATCTTTATTTACCTGAAAGCACTTTCTGGTTAACATAAAATATACCATTCTGTGTGAACACCTGCTAGTCTTAGTATTATGTTGGTAGGACTACTTGAAGCCCGGATGTAATAGTCAACCATGGTACATGACATGAAGATGCCAAACCCTCCTTCGCAGAGTATTAAGAAAAGAGGTCACAACAGTGGGCCTGAGAAAATGGGTTTAGTACATATTACCAGAGTTCTTAACCTAATTATGTATTTTTTGAAAGTTCTGAGGAAACTAAAGCCATATGTAAGCACCAGAGAGAGGATCGTCAAGTCATTTGTAAAGAATAATGTTGGCTATTTTCTGTATGCTGGGATTCGCAGTGCTGCTTTTCTGGAGCTCGGTTTATTAATATTAGAATCTTGATGTAGCAGAAGACAAGTGATAATACTTAAAGGCAAGATGGACATGGTTATAAAATGGGAATAAGATAGAGTGGTAATAGGATAGTTTTACTCAAAAAAGAAAAAAAATCTGTGGGTATGGCTATTAGACCATGATTATCCCAGAGGAGGGAGAATGGGGTGATAGAATAAGTTCTTGATTAACTTATTTAGACAAAGTTGATATTAGCTACTGCCTACTTTTAAACTTTGTGTCAAAGTCTCAGTTCAGTCTGTTATCCTGCCAATAAATCCCTTTGGCTGAAGGTGGTTAGATTCACTTCTCAGCAGGTACACTTGTGTAGGGTATTGTCTGTACAAGGATTGGCCCCTGGCCCTCTATTTGGCTTCTCTCTCCTTCAGGGAGCAGCCTCTGGCCAAAGTTGTTCTCTGAAGAAGGGGAACCCTTCTGTAATGAGGCATAGAATGCAGAGGGCTGAGCTGCGTAAGCATAATTAAGCTAATTATAAACTCTACAAAGCTCAAGGAAACTAAATGCTTGGAGGTCAGCAGGTGTGGTAGTTAAGGGCACTGGGCTTCCACATGGCCAACAGTGATTTGAATCCCGGACCTGGTGGCTTGCTTTCTCTCTCTCTTCTCCCCCTGCTCCCATAAAAATTTATATAAATAAAGTTAAATAAAATAATTATTGGGAAAAAAAAAAACTAAATGCCTGCATATGCCCAAGCTTCCATAAAATGTTTGCTACACCTCATTGACATGCAAACTCCACTGACTGGCTGCCATCCATGTCTCCCTCAGTCAAATAAACCAATGTTTGCCTGCTGGACCTCTGGGTGACTTCTCTGGAAGAGGAAATGTGTTTTGTTTTGTCTAGTTTTGTTTTGTGTTTTTGTAGAGATTTTTTACTATAGGGCTCATGTGCTTGCCAGAAAGGCAGAGAGAAAGCTAGAAATTACCCCCCAGAATGGATGGCTAAATTGTAATCCATTCTCCTCTTGGGATTTTGGGCATGCCCGGTATGAGGAACAGGCAAATTTTATGCACAAGCCCTCTCAGGTTTGGGCATTATCATGCTATAACTTGAATATCTCTTTACTAGATCATAACACTTTTAGGAAACACAAACATATATTTCATTCATCATTTTATTTTCAGTAAGGACACAGTGGTGAGTGCATGGCTTATACGCAATAAATATTTTGTGGAGGTACACATAAAAGAATGTGAAAATGGTATGCATGGAACGTATTTTGTAGAGCTATAAGTTGTCCTGTTTGATTGTAGTATGAGTACACTAAAAGGAATAATGAAATTAAAAAATAAAATTTTAGGTAATAATCATAATGTGGACCAATATAAAAGCCAGATTGAGATGATTGTGGATATATTTTTGGACAGAAATAATAACCTTGACATACTGGTTTTCAATCAGATATCTCCATCTCCACGTAACATCCTGGTGAGAATGGTGCATTTTTTTTTCTTAAAAAGCTAAAATCATAACTAAGGCACGTGGAAGTATACACTTACAATTTGACTGACAATCTCATCATCAGTCTTATAATAACCATGAGAATCTCATGCAAAATATAAATCGCAGCAGTTAAAATATAAACAGGCATCGATTTTGTGTGTGTGTGTGTGTGAAGGGTACTAAGACACAATTAGTATGAATATTTTCTAAACTGCATGTATACTTGTATCACTCGTTTGATTAATGGTATTTGGTATTTTCTCAGCTGACACAATTACATTCAACTGTCTTGACATTACATGCTAATTTTTTAAAATTTCCACACATGCATCTATGCCACAGTCCTTGAAACCTATGAACTTCCAGGATAAACCTTTTCTTTTTTTTTTGGAGAGGCTTTTGCCATAGGGCCCGTGCACTCACCAGACAGAGAGAGACATTAGAGACAGAAAGCGAGAAATCACCCCCCAGGGGGGATGGTCACACCACAATCTCTTCTCCTCCATTCTCCTCTTGGGATCTTGGGCATGCATGCACACGCGCCCAGTGTGAATTTTAAGCCACCGGGTCCGGGACACGAACTGCAGTTGACTATGTGGGAGTCCAGCAACATAGCCATTACGCTAACTGCTGGTCCCCAGGATAAACTTTTTCTGTGTTTTCAAACCACTTTGATAGATAGAAGTATATATTAGGTCATTGGGAAAGTCCTGGCATTTTTTCTGTTTCTCTCTGTAAAAATGCATCATGACCCAACAACATATCCACTTCTTAATTTCCTGGTATATCTAAGATGAGATGAGACTTTTGAAACTAGATTTTTGAGACTAGATTTCTTCATAAAATTTTCTTGCTGTCCTTTACTGGCTGTGGGATCAGTAATGATGTTCCACCTTTTGCTCCCTTTATTTTTAATTTCTCTTGAGAATCTTAAGGTTGTTTGGGATGTGTTGATATTTTGATATTTTATGGATATATTTCTGTTATTGATTTTTAATTTAGATATATTATGATCTGAGAGTCAACTCTGTACAATTTCTATTCTTAATTTTTACAGTGTTTTATGTTACCTTTTTTAAAAATTGTTTTATTGGGAATCAGCAACTAGCATAATGACTATGTTGCTGGACTCCCACATAGTCCACTGTGGTTTCCGTCCCAGACCCGGTGGCTTAAAACTCACGCTGGGCGCATGTGCGTGCATGCCCAAGATCCCGAGAGGAGAATGGAGGAGAAGGGATTGCGGCGTGGCCATCCCCCCTGGGGGGGGTGATTTCTTGCTTTCTGTCTCTATGTCTCTCTCTGTCTGGAGAGTGCACGCGCCCTATAGTGAAAAATTGTTTTATTTAAATTTATTTATTTATTTTAATTCGACTAGAGAGGGACAGGGTGAGAACGAAAGAGAGAGAGAGAGAGAAGAGAGAGAGAGAGAGAGAGAGAGAGAGAGAATGTGAGAAATCAAGCCATACAGTCCAGGACTCGAACTGCGGTAAGCCACATGGGAGTCCAGCGCCCTTAACCACCACACCACCTGCCAGCCTCAGCTTTATGTCTCCACATGAATGTTACGTTTGGGAAAAGGATTATTTTTTGTTCTTTTATTTTTATTTATTTTTTATTTATTTATTTAATTTACTAGAGGGCACATGTACTTGCCAGAAAGGGAGAGAGAAAGTGAGAGAAAGTGAGAAAGCACTTCCCATGGCGGATGGTCACAACACAATCTCTTCTCCATTTTTCCTTTCAGGAGTGTGGCCATGCCCACATATCTGGCATGTTTCTCAAGTTACTGGTATCAGTACCTGAATCATGTATTCGGTCATGTGAGACCCAGTCACCTTAACCATTACATCACTGACTGACCCACAAAAAATGGTTACTCTTAGGTTGTTAGGAGTAGTGTCATGTAAAGATCAATTATATAATGTAGATTGAAAGTGTTTTTAACTTACCTACATAGTTTCTAACTTTTGCCTACTGTTGTTTGTTGGAAAAGTCATAACCTATTTTGCTGTTTTCCTATGCAAAAATGCATCATGGCTTTTCTGACAAACTCAGTAGCTCCATCAATTACTGAGAAAAAGATGCTTACGTAATATAATTGTGCATTATTTTTCTGTTTCTGCTTTTAGATTTTTTTTATTGCAATTGTTTTGAAACTGTATTGTTAAAGATACATACATGCAGGATTGTTACTTTTACCTGTGTGTTTCTTTTTTTATAGTGTTCTATTGATTCTACTTTTAATTTTCTTTTATTCATATTTTTGAATTTTTTTTTTTTTTTTTAGTGTCTACAATGAAGATTATGATTGGTATCCTAAGAATGTAACAACTTCATTTGGATTGATAGCAACTGAGCATCAACAGTACACAAAAACTGCTCTGGTAGATTTCCACTTCTCATTATGTTGTTATTGTCACAGATTGTTACATCTTTATGCAGGTGTAGCAATCATCTAGATTATAATTATTTTTATTCATTCATATTTTCTAGAAATGATTTTTATCAGAGAGGGACAGAGTGACAGAGACTGAGGGAGGAAAGTGAGAAAGCAAGTCACCAGGCCCAGGACTCAAACTGCGGTCAGCTACGTGGAAGTCCAGTGCCCTTAACCACCATACCATCTACTGGCCCTGCATTCATCTTTTTAAAAAAATGTAGGAAATAAATCTGGAATTGCAAATATAAAATGCTGATTTTGTAATTACCTATGAAATTACTTTTGCTGAAGATCTTTATTTCTCTAATTTGCTGTACTTTAAAAAACTCCCTTTAATTTTTCTCCCAGAGCAGAGGTACTGATAATACACTTCCTCTCTTCTAGTTTTTTTTTTTGAAAACTCAAATTTAATTTCTACTTAAGATTTGAATGCTATTTTGTCAAATATAGATTCTCATATGACAGATTTTTTTTTCAAGACTAAAATGTAGTTCCATCTCTTCTGGTCTCCAAGATTTCTGATAAAATAATTGGCTGTTAGTCCACTTAAGGATCCTTTATATATAATAAGTCACTTCTCTTTTCATCTTTCCAGATCATCTGTTTATCTCTGGTCTTTGAAACTTTTATATGGTGTCTGAGATTTTTTTACTTTCTCCTACTTGAAGTTCATTGAGCTTCTTGAATTTTTAGATTTTTCAGATGCATTTTTTTTTTTATTTTGGGATGTTAAAATCCATTGTTTGTTCCAGGTTTTCCTCTGCATGTCTCCGTGCACCTGTTTGTCTCTGTGCTCCTCTGCCTATTTTGTCTCCCTCTTTCTCCCTGTGTTCCTGTCCTTTAGGAGGCTACCATAATGTATATGTTGGTTGCTGGATAGTCTTTCACAGGGCCCATAGGTTCTTTTGTCTCTTTTTAAAATTTTTTTCCCTACTCTTTGTTATGAGTAATTTTATTTTTCTCATTGTCATATTCATTATTCTTTACTATTCAAATATGCTATGGAATTCTTCCTGTGAATTTAAAATTTTTGGTATTGCATTTTTCAGCTCCAAAATTTCTACTTATTTTTCATAATTTATATGTTTTAATTGACATTCACATTATTCACACATCAATTTCCTGCTTTCCCTTAGACTTTTGTCCATGATTTTGTTTAGTTCTTTGACCATATTTTAAAAAAATTGGTTTGACTCCTTATCCTCCATAGACAATACAAGGGAACTTGTGGATATGTTAGTAAAGAATTTAAAATATCCATAGTGACAAAGCTAACAGAGATGCAAGAAAATAGAGACAACAAACTCCAGAAGATGAAAGAGAAAAGAAACAAGTTCCAGGAGGTAAGTTCTTGCATGATCTGCAAGAGGAGATATACAACATAAAAAAAGAATCAAATAAAATTTGTAGAGAAGAAAGCAGTAATACAAGAAATCAAAAATTCACTTAAAAATATCAAAAGCAGATTAGATCATGCAGAAGATCGAATCTCAGATGTAGAAGGTAAAACTTCTGACCTAGAAAAATTTACCAAAAAGACTGAGAAAATAACCCCCCAAAATGAGATTAACATACTATTAATACTAGATACCATTAGATGTCCTAACATCTAGATCTTGGTATCCCAGAAGGTGAAGAAACTAATATGAGCGTTGACAATATATTCCATGAAAGCTTTCCAAAACTAGAGAGCCACTCAAACATCCAGACCCAAGAAATACAAAAGACTCCACATAGAATCAACCCAAGAAGATCTTCCTCAAGGCACATCATAGCCAGATTGACCAAAAACACAGAGAGACAAGATACTAAATTTGTTTGGAGAGAAATGTCAAGATCACTTTCAAAGAATATTCTGGAAGACTAATATCAGACCTCTCATCATCAACAGCGTGAGCAAGGAGAAATTGGAAAAATATATTCATCCCCAGGTGGGGATGGCCGAGCTGCAGTCCCTCCTTCTCCATTCTCCTCCTCCTGGGATTTTGGGTATGCATGCACACGTGTCTAGCATGGGCTTCTGGCTGTTGGATCCAGGACTTGAACCATGGTTGGCCATGTGGGTGTCCAGTGCCATGACCATTATGCCACCTGCTGTCCCCGTAATATCCATTCTTTTATACAGTGTGATTTCAGAATTATATCTTCAGAACAGGTACCTAATAAGCCAATCACATAAGATGTCACATTAATAGAATGAGAGACTATAAAGTTCTCTGTGACAAAAAATAAACTTGGTAAAAAGAAAATTTTAGTGTCTCAGTAGAGAATAATAGATATTATACAAATATTCATTTTTGAAGGCCATCATTCCATTCATTGTAAATATTCCTGAAAGTTAAATTTGATTATATTAGTTTTTCTGAAGAATAATGTAATAGTGCCAACTTGGTTCTTTTATGTAGCTTCACACATTGAGACTGATTATGGTAAAATAACTAGCCTAGAACTCAACCAGCAACATCACCACTTATCACCCTAATACCACTTTTATTGCTCTTTTCATAGGGCTATGGAAAAATATGTAATTTTGTTTTAATTGGTAGCATACACTTTGTTAGATTTATGAAAAACTCACAATTTTACTGTATTATTATACACAACACTGTAATGGATTTATCTTTAAAGATACTTAGCATAGTTTCAGAGCATTATTTGAAAATCTAATGGCCAAATTTCATTTTACTCATAAATGCATTGTTCTTATTCTCAGAAATGAATCTTAAAAAAAAAAAAACATATGTTCAACATTCCTTATAGTATCGTATGACAGTTAACTATCTGAAGGTGGACAAAGTAGATCAAAGCGGAGAGGAAGTAGAGATGGATGTACTCAGTTGTTAAATAAGAAGCTCAGTCGTGAAATTTATCTTGAAAGCTCTCAAGGATAGAAAGTCTAAAGAGGAGTTAATTAAAATAAATGTAAGCATCGCTGCCTAATTGTGATCATTTTCTTCCTGTACCTACTTGATCTCACTTTAAGCCACACATTCTAAATATAAAATAATGGTCAGCTTTAGCAATTACTTTGCCAAAGTTAATTCATCAATGACATTTAAAGAAATCAAAGGATCTGGAAGGGATTCTGTTTTTGTAAAATAAGAGATTGCTTCTTTACTTCCTAACCTTAAGCACAAATTGGACATTGACCCAACTTGTTTTCTTGTTGGGAGATGAGTTTTCATATTACTGCAGTGTTACCTAGGATACCAAGCCCTTGCTACATTAAGACACCCGCATAATTGCTCTTATGTATATTATGTCAGGTCACTTGTGTACCAAATTAAATAAAATTATCTAGCCAAGTAAGATTCTAATAAAATAAAGGTTGCAAAATATTTGTTTTATGTTTAAGTATTTTTATGCTCAGAGAAAGAACTGTCTTTTTCCAGTATAATTTTGCACAAAATAATGCTTATTGCTTCTAGTTTCTAACTGAACCTTACAGAATAACCAGAACATTATAACCAAAACTATTAGAGTCTTTGTTGTTGATAATGATGTTGATAAAAATATCTTTATTCAGGGGCCAGACAGTGACATAGGGGTAAAGAGCGATGTTATCACACATGGGAAGGTTCCTGGTTTAAGTTCAGAGGTCTCTATGAGTAAGCCAGACCCAAGTTTATTCAAGACCTGTGGCTGTCTAAAGGCTGGAGGTCGATCATGATGCCAAGACCATGTGGAAAGTACCGTCTCTCTTTCACTCTGAAGAAATAAATTTCAAATAACTTAGTTCATTTCAATTTACTTGTTGGAATTAATAGTAATTAAGCCTTTTGAATAAGCTTTGGATAGTTACATAATCAAGTGAATGAACTAAATCCCTAATAAAAATGAATTTTAAAGAAATATAATCCTTTTTATAAGCTATAGGCATTGCATAAAACTATTCATTATTTTCTTATTTATCTCCCTTGCCTGCTTGTTCCCCAGGCATATTTATTTTAGTAAACAATGCTATGATTCAGTTAAATAATAAGTCCGGTGAATTCCATCCCAGGTACATATTGACACTTCCAACTCCACTAAAACATCATATCTAAGTTGCAAATAACTCCTTTGTTGAACTATCCTAGTAGACTTTTAGAAGATATTACTACTTCTATTCATCTATGATCTATTTCCACATCATAGCTAAAGTGATCTTTTCAAGAGGAAAAGCAGAACACATCACTCACCTGGGTTAACTTCTCTAAGTGCTTCTCACTTGCACTCAACGTAAAACTCAAACTCTTCATATCGACTTACAGAATCCTATTTAATCTGTCCCTGGTTATTTGTCTGAAAGTATCTTTCACCACATTCTATCTCACCTGCCACCCATGAGCCACACTAGCTATTACACAGTTCATGAAGCAACCAACTGTCATCAGAGATTAGGTTATTTTCAATAGTTCTTTTATGTCTAGAAATATTTTTCCCAAATTTTTCACAGAAAACTCTGTATGAGGAAACTTGAGTAACAGGTTCAAATATGAGTTTGTTTGGGTGCAAAAAAAAATTGAAATCCCTGTATACTATTTTTCCTCATAAAATGTACTTTCCATGAACTTTTTGAAGGCCACTTCATGTTATCTATATCTTCATAAAAACTTAACTTAAAACTTTATGATGTAGAATAAACATTGCTTACCTCATGATTTCTGTAGGAGAAGGAAGAGCATGGCTATGACGATCTACGAAACAAGTGTTTTCTTTTAAGAATTGTTTTATTTAACTTTATTTATTATTATATTTTAATATTTCCAGAGAGAGACACACAGAGAGAAAGAAAGAGAGAGAGAGAGAGAAAGAAAGCCTTCTGGTCCAGAGCCTTAACCACCACCCCTGCCAGCCCAAAAACAGAGTCAAGATTCAGAATTCACTTAGTATGTCTCTGCAGCTGTATTCTTACATTTTTTATTCTATCTCATTTTCTAAATGCCATTAAGGAATAGAAGTCTCAAAGATGACTGCTTCATTATGCCTTTCTTAACTTGTTGAATGATGGTGTCTCTGGTGGGATAAAAGGTTATAACTATTGACGTAGTTTTCTTGTCTAAATTTAAATATCAAGGGAAAGACCCAGGTGTTAGGCAATTGGTGTAAAACACCAAATTTATTGCCTTTTAGCTCTGGATTGGAAATGATGCTTTAGACCTTCTGTAGGTTTGCTAATAGGAAAAGAGAATCTGAGATGAAGGCTTATTTGCAGAATATTTACCTACAATGCCAATAAGAAGATTATGGGAAAATGGAGAAGTTGAAACATACAATTTCTTGGGGAGCTCTGAAGCTCTGATAATCCTTTGATAATGTGCCTTATTGATGCAAAGGAGTCCGTGCTTTGGAGATAACTAGAACAGTTAGTGGGTGCAGGCTTCTCCCTTACAGGATACAGTTTGTTTTAGCTCAGGGCAAAATATTTTCAGCAAGTGATGCTTTTAGCTGCTGGGGAAAATGATCCTTTTTGTAAACTGAATCCATTTGCTTTGTAAAATAAGTTTATTTCTTTAGAAACAGGTTTTCTAGACTTTTAACTAGTCTCTTTTTTTTTCTGAGAAAATTTACGAGAGGATAGTTAGTTGCTGCAACTAGGGCTACAACTAATCCATATCACTTTGCTTCTCTACTACTACTCTAGAACCTATACCTATAGCTAGTCCTCTGCTTGCTTATATGGTGCTGGTCACCATATACTTTGACTGCACATGCTTCTTTTCTCCATTTACCATCACAACTTAGTAGGAGAGTAATAGACATATATTGGATTATCTACATTATGGAAATGTCAGATAAATTTTTTCCTGTTCCATTGAGTTTCCCTCTAAAAATCAGGCCAGTATGGTGACTCTTTCGTTGCCTAAGACACAGTACAAATTATTAGGATGTAGCTCTGACTTTACATTTTGTTTTCTGTCACTTATTCATTATTTTCTCCTGTTTGCTATGTTAACCAGGCATTCTATACCTGGAAAACCTAGTGATTTAGAGGTAGGAAATAAAAATCCCACGTAAGATGCTAGAAGTAATGATGAACGAGGCAGCTTCTTGGTTCACTAATCCATGTATTCTAAATATGGTATATATAGAACTATATGCTTTTCCTTGACTTAGGTCATGTATACTGTAGCTGAAACAATGGCTGTCCATCATTGTGAAGTACCATTTCCAAGTTCAAGATTTAAGTTTCAAGAGTATGTTTGGTTTCCCTGTTAGGCTAGTGTTGCTGTGTGTGTTGAATGTGATAGAATATATGGATGTGGTGCCAGACGGTGGCTTAGGAGGCTGGATCCAGCATGACCTACAGTGAAGTTCAAGTCTCAGATCCAGTGGCTTGAAAAAAACATTCGGCATGTGTGTGTGTGTGTGTGTGTGTGTGTGTGTGTGTGTCTGTGTGCCCAAACTCCTAGGAGGAGTGTGGGAAAGAAAGGATTATAGCATAGCCATTCCTCATGGGAAGTATTTCCTCACTTTTCCTCTCTTTCTCTGTCTCTGCATCTCTCCTATGAATGGACACACCCTACAGGAAAATTAAAAAAAAAATTATAATACACGGATGTCATGGATGCACACTGATTCATATCCTCTGCTTGGTCCAATGTGGCATAATGAGGCATCTTACATCATTGATTGACTACATAAATCTTCAGAACTACATAAATCTTCAGATAATAATGCTGGCTGAGGTCCTGTAAGACACCAAGCCAAAGCTTTGTCTAGAAAGAGTCAGTGCCAGTCAAGATGAAAATAACTCAAGGGTGGAAAGAGTCCGTTGTAATAAAATTACAAACAAGTAGTTCATTGGTCTCTTCTAGACATAGTTTCATAACGGATTCCACAATTAATTTTTCTTGATCTTCAGAAGGCAATAGTAACTAGATTAGCTTTGGCGAGTGTTTATAGCCCTATTCCTGTCATCATGGGCCAATTATAACTACTAGAGTTACTAAAGACAGGCTGTCCTGAATATGTGAAGTCAAAGCTCTGAAAACTAGAATTCTACACGCTAATGACTTTTGGGTGTAGGGAGAGTTCACAGAAGTGCATCTACAGTTTGCATCCACATATTAGCTGACTCATGTATAATGTAGACTCAGATTTCTTCTGTCATCTGTTTTAAGTGGCCTGAAATAAGTGTAATCACTGATTTGGGAAAATGTTTTGAGATGACACTGGGTTTGATGGCCACCCAGATCTCTTGTCTGTAGAGTTTTTTTATGTGTACCTACCTGTATCCTATCCACTATAGAATGCCTCTGTCTTATGATCCATTGCTATTAAGCTTACCTAACTTTTTTTTTTGTTTTTTGGAGAGGTTTTCACTATAGGGTGCGTGCACTCGCCAGACAGACAGAGACAGACAGAGAGACAGAAAGTGAGAAATCACCCCCCAGGGGGGATGGTCATGCCGCAATCCCTTCTCCTCCATTCTCCTCTCGGGATCTTGGGCACGCACGCACCTGCGCCCAGCGTGTCTTAAGCCACCGGGTCCGGGACGCGAACCGCGGTCGACTATGTGGGAGTCCAGCAACATAGCCCTTCGCTAACTGCTGGTTCCCAAGCTTACCTAACTTTTTAAGATATTAAGTCTGACAAGATGTATTCATGGGGGCTAGCAGATGGCTTGGTGCTTAAGGCACTGGACTCCCACATGGCCAGCTGCAGTTTGAGTCCTGGACCTGGCAGCTCGTTTCTCACTTTCCTTCTCTCTCTCTCTCTCTCTCTCTCTCTCTCTCTCTCCCTCTCTCTCTCCATTGAGTGCATATGCCCTATAGAAAATTTAAAAATAATAGAAAAGATGTATTCATGGTGGGCATTATTAATTGAGGGTCACTTGAGATCTCTTAAAATTAGATTTTAAATCTTTATCAGCACAGTAGTATGATAGATGCTGTTTTTACATGGTGGCTGATTCTCTGCTTCAGATGTCATAGCCTTAGAGATTAAAGAAAATGAATGATTTACATAATAGTATTCATTTTGGAACTTCCCTACATTCAAAGTGGTGTGATCCTGGCAGGACCACATGACCCAAGTGGAAGGACTGCCTGCATCACAGTCTCTGTCTGCTGTAGATATAAACTTTCTGCTCGGGGTCCTGCTAAATGCTTTCAGCCTTCAAACCACCTGGCAAATGGGTCAAAGTGGTAATGCTAAGTGTGAAATATCCTATATTCAGAATACAAAAGTCTACCATGGTCTGTGCTTCCTTTGTAGTTGTGAATGGTGCAAGGTCATGCAATCTCCTGAGCTTTACTTTGGAGCAAAGAATACACCAGGACATCAAATTGCTGAAAACTGGTATGATAGGTCCCAGAAGCTTTTTTCTTTTCTTTGCCTTTTTTTTAAAAGAATTATTTATTTAATTTTCTTTATTATTATTATTACTTTTAATTAGCCTTGAGAGAGACAGAGTAAGAGAGAGAGAGGGAAAATGAGAAAGCAAGCCACCAGGTCTGGGACTTGAACTTTGAACTATTTGGCCTGCCATGTGGAAGTTCAGTACCCCGACCACTACACCACCTACTAACCCTATCCCTAAGCTTTTTAATATTAACATCCCACCTCCTCAAGCACATTTACCTTACCCAGTCCTCAAACAGACTTTCTCTTTTTTTGGCTCACTTGGTTGATATCATGCCATTACACAGTGTACCAATTTGATAATTCATAGAAGATCTCGATAGTCTAGATTTCTTGAGAGTATTTTATGAGAGAGAAAGAGAGAACTAAAATAGTCCTGGTGCATCTCATATAAATCAGATCAATTTGGCCCATTTTCATAGTAAGATTTAAGGAGAAGAATACATTGACCAGATCAGTGAATGCATATGATGTACCCAGGTAATGTAGATAGTCTTGCAGAGATGGCTTTTCCAGTACAGCAGCAATGTTGATACTACTTGTCTGAATTTGGAGTAGCTGAGTGCCATTCTCTATGATCCATTTTGTTTTTGTAAAAGCTGGCATGATGAACAAATGAGAATATAAAGGCAAATTTATTTTTTTAAGATATTTATTTATTTATTTTGTAGAAGTTATTGCCTAGGGCGCGTATGCTCACCAGAGAGAGAGAGAGACAGTAAAAGGGAAAGTAAGAAATCACTTCCCTGCCTAGGGCAGGTGCCCAAGATGAGTTTCAAAACAATGGATCATTGACTTGAACTGTGGTCGAGGATGTGGGAGTCTAGCAATGTAACCACTACACCATCTGCTTGCCTTCCTTTTCTTTGACTATTTATTTTGGTATGTATTATTGTTTTTGTTTAATAACTTGGGGGAAATGGATAGTTTTTTTCCGTTCTTACTCAATATATTATCTTTTCCACACAGGCAAACAGTTTGGGGACTTGTTTATGACAAGTATGTCCCATTAAATTGTACATTCATATTGAAGGAATCAGTCTTGCTAGTGAGTCTTTGAACTTAAAGAACTCCAATGTAAGACAGACTTGGCCAGCTTTCTCCTTATCACCTGGCCCCATATTCTACTACTCTAGCAAGGGTAATGAGGCCTCAGGTACAATATATCAACATCAGCTAAGACTGTGTCCAACAATCCTCTAAATATTTATGTATTACCATTTACCTGATGTTTTCTTTCCTGAGTAATGGTTCTGCATCATTTGGGAAGAGGCTAGATGAACCATTGCTACTTATAAATACTGTAGTTTCTCAGAATATTTCCTTCCACCAAATTGGACCCTCCTCTAGTCACTAACTGTGACTAGAGGATTCCAAGCCGTTCTAACTTTCCCAACAGACTAAGGAGATTCGGTAGTCTTGGAGAATTCAAGAGAACCAAGATGCAAGACATTTATGCCATTGAGACATTTCTCCATTGTAAGAGTCCCTCTCCCTCCCAATAAGGGTTCTCCCGATCATGGTACAATGGGATTGCTAGGGTTGAGGAGTCCGTCCTCTCTGGCATAGCATTACTGTTACAACAAAGTCTTGACCTTTATACTGAAAGAAATAAAATTCTTCACTTAGGTTGCCAAGGAGCCACTATGGCTTTTGAACATCATTTTAAATTGATGATAAATTAACTCAGGTTTTTGCTTTTTTCTCTCCAACTCATTGATCTCCCTGGATAACACTCTTAGCAATTATGTTTCTAATAGTTACTACTCTGTTTGAACCTCTCAGGCACCTCAGATATCAATGCTTCATTACATTCCTTTCACTAGTAAACTATTCCAGTTAACCACTGATGCGAATATTATCAATTACACTTCTATTTTATATCAAAGACCATCAGTACCATTGCCTACCTCAGCAGTGATATCCTTGTTGCCAAATGATCAATCAATAATTCATCTCCCAAATCACAGTTTTAGAAATTGTTTCCTCTTTCTGGCACTATCTATCATCAGCCTGGTTTTGCATAAAACTGATTGTTAAGGATACTGGAGGATGAGGCCAGCAAGTGGCATGGTGGTTAAAATACTGGACTCTCACATGACCAACTATGGTTTGAGTCCTGGGCTTGATGGTTTAAAAATCATACCACACATGTGTGACTGTGTGCCCAAAATCACAGGAGGAGAATGGGTGAGAAAGGATTGCAGCATGGCCATCCCCTCAGGGATGATTTCTTTTTCTTCTCACGGTCTCTGTCTGTTTCTGTGATGTCTTTCAGAGTTGGAATGAAAAATGATTGGGCACAAGGAAGAGGTGACTTACAGAGAAGTTGTAAAAAAATATTCCTAGGCCTATTCCATGCATTAATCTAGGTTTAAATATCTCTTCAGAAGTATCTTGGATTGAACTGGATAGGGGAAATGGAGAGGAGGCTTTGTACCCTGCCTGCAAATAGGCATTGGAAACAGGCCATCTCTGGGGAAGAAAAGTAATTTTGGGCTTAGAACTCCCTTTGCTAAAGAAAAATTTTTCAGGGGATTTAGATGTAATTCAAAAGCAGGTAACACTTTTAGTCCTGAAGGGACTATATTCTGACACTATGTTCACTGTAAGATCTGTGATGAAATGTTCCACTACAGCTATGCTCCACATACCCAGGTCAATAGCCTTTCTTTTTTCCCCCTCTTT
>NW_006159462.1:1512690-1527249 GCF_000334495.1 Tupaia belangeri chinensis
GGTTTAAGTGAAAGAGAAATCACTCCCCAGAGGGAATGTCCGCACTGTAATCCTTTCTCCTCTGTTCTACTCCTGGGATTTTGAGCAGGCATTCACATTTATATGGCATGATTTTCAAGTCATCAGGTCCAAAACATGAACCCTAGTGGCCTGCTGGCTCCTGCCTTGGTAATTTTCTACAAAGAATATCAGAGATGATAAATTCTGATTATTTAAAAGATGAGAAAATACAGCAGGAACTGTTATGAGATTATTTAATTCCTTCATCGTAGCTCCCAAATTATACAAATCACACTTTTCTCATGGAATGGAGGAATAAGGTATAAGAGTGGCCCAAAACAGTGCCAGTGGCCTAAAAAAAAGGAAGAGAATGAAATTTAATTTTATATTCTTTGGGCTTTTATCCTCAATGGTTCTCAAATCTAGCAGCACATTAGATTTCTCTCAAGTGTGCTTTAAAGTATAGTAATAACTGAGCCCACCACTGACCAATTAAGTCAAAATCCCTGAGAATGGTCCTTAGACACCTCTTGGTTGTAAATGTTCAGTAAGTAATTCTGACATTCAATCTGTATTGTTTACTATATTGGGCTTGTCGGTTAAATTTATTATACAATCAACCAGTGTTGGAGCTGCTTTCCTGATGAGAAGAGACCAGCAGTCTTACTTCCATATTTGTAGATCTACTCTGCCAATATCAACCATGATTCCTTTGAGCATCTTTTTGGAACCACTGAAGGGTCATTTCTTATTTTGCCCTTGGTAGATTGGGACACAGATCAAGTTTACATTGCTCCCTAAGCACCAAATATGTTCTGTATTCTATATTAAATTATTCCTAGACAAAGACGATGCAATGAGTGTACATGGCAACGTAAAAATTCTGCTATTATTTTAGGATTAGCAATGTTAAATATAATAATTGAATCCTCTAAAAATAGGAAGATCTTATGGAAAAATTGGAGCTTAAAAAAGATGTTTTTGTCTCTTTGAAAATTAAAGAAGCAAATTTCCATAGAAGTTAAACAGGTATCAACTCAGTTAAAATATTAATTGTTTATTCTATTTAAGGTTCAGTCACAATAATTTCACTGAGATACTTGGGTAGTGTTGAGGCTCCTTGTCTCCCACTGCAGTCACCTTGCAAGACATCTGAAGATTGTATTCCTAAACTTCTGATGTTTCCCATTTAATGCCTTAAGGATTTATTAGATAACATAAAGTTATCATACATTAGTCCTCAGGTAGAAAGCTTGGAAATATTAATTTCACGTTCCTTAACACAGCCAATTATCTTTCCAGGATGACTTTATATTTCTAGTAAAAGATTATAGTCAATTAATCATCTCAGATTGAATACAGTAAAGAGAAAAGAAGAAATAGTTCTTGATTTTAGCTTTTTTCAGGATCTGAAAAGCAACTGTATATTGCGCCGAATTTAGAGTTTATGAATTTTAAGCCAATTGCAATAATTATCTATCAAAAGGTTAAGTTTAACACTATATGTCTGTTCAAGAAATAATAATGTAAAGACAGAAAATAGTTTTGTACAACTGTTCAGCATGTTTATGTTTTAAACTGAATGGTATTATGAGTCAAAAAGTTCTAAAATTGTTCATTTCTATTAAATAAAAACCTTGTAGTAAGCTAATATAAATTTATTATTGAAAAAAGATGATTTTTTTATAAATCGTGTGTGACTTAAGTTTACAATGTTTATAAAGTATGTAGTCATAGGGGCCAGCAAATGGACTAGAGGTTAAGGTACTGGATTCCCTGGTGGCTTGCTTTCTCATTTTCCTCTCTCTGGTCAAATGAAGAAATAATAGCAATACATAAAATTAAGGGACCAGCAGTTGGCATAATCGTTTCATTGCTGGACTCCTATGTAGCTGACTATTTTTTGAGTCCCAGATCCGGCGGCTTAAAACTCATGCCAGGAATGTGTACATGTGTGCCCAAGATCCCAAGAGGAGAAAGTAGAAGAGGGGATTGTGATGTGATCACCTTCTTGGGAGGTGATTTTCTTGCTTTCTGTCTCTTCAGTGAGCACATGCATGCTATCGCAAAAAAAAAAACTCCCTAAAAAATTAATTAATCAGTTAAATAAATTAAATAAATAATTAAAAAAATAAAATCTGTGTTCTATATAGTAATGCCCTAGGCCTTTACATTCACTTACTACTTACTGATTCACCCACGTCAACTTTCAGTCCTGCAAGCTTTATTTATGGTAAATGCCCTATACAAGTATACCAATTAATTTTTCTTTTTTAGAGAGATTTTTGCTATTGGGCATGCGTGCTTGCTGAAGGGACAGAGACAGAGAGACAGAAAGCAAGAAATAACCCCCTTCCCCAGGGATGGCCATACCTGAACTTCTCCTCAACTCTCCTCCTTGAGCACACATGGACATGGGCCAGGGGTGAGTTTCAAGCTGTGATCATACTTGTATATGTAATGGAAATCACAACAATTTAAAATAGAAAAAAAGCTTGTAAATAGAAAAGTACATTAATAAACTGAAGGTTTTCTTAATAGAAAGAAATAAGACTCATTCCTTTTCAAAATTGTAAGGTGATATAGGCATCAAGAGGTTAAGGGTAAGAAGCTTTAATGATGGAAAAAAAAAAAACATTTAGATGAATTCCACTGACAGTTTTTCCCCCCAATTCATTATGGAGCATGGGTGTGCATGACAGAGAGAAAAGAACTCCCTTCAGGAGTTAGTTACTCCATGATCCCCTTCCTCTAGTCTTTTCCCACCAGGATTTCAGGGGCACATGTACACATTGCCTGATAGGCATAGTTTTGGGCTGATCCGGATGAGCACACAAACTCTGGTGGTCATGTGGCTTCCTGTCCAGGCTCTGGTTTTCTGATTACACCACAGAGCCTGGGCCAATTAACAGCCATTTCATATTGAAAGAATGTAACTTTATTTAAATAATTAAGAAACAATTTTCAGCCTATTTATTTATCATTGAATATTTTCCCTGTTAAATAATAGTGTTCATTAAAGCTAATTTATGTTCATAATTTTCATTACTAGGATTTCCTTTTTAAATTTTATAATCTGCTCTTATAGTAACACTGAATACTTAGATGTTTATTTCTTTAACTTGTAATATGTACAGTTGTAAATAGAAGATTAAAGAGAAAAAAGGACACACCAAATAAAATTGTCTTTTTGGAGTCTAAAAATTAGACTATGAAATCTCTTTTTATTTATTCTTTAAGTTGTGGCAAAGAACTTTTACCTACACACACACACACATATATATGTATATGTATATATGTATATATATATATATATATATGTGTGTGTGTGTATATATACACATATTTTTAAAAATTAGTTAATTATTTACTTAATTATTGAAAATTAATTAATTAACTAATTTAAAAATAATTAATTAATGCCCAAGAGGAAAGTGGAGAAGGGATTGCGGTGTGGCCATCTCCCCTGGGGGGTGATTTCTTGCTTTCTGTCTCTCTGTCTCTCTCTGTCTTTCTGGCGAGTGCATGTGCTCTATAGTAAAAGCCTCTCAAAAATTAATTAACTAATTAATTAATTAATTTAAATTTGACCAGAGATAGAAGAAAAGTGAGAAAGCAAGCCACCAGGTCCTGGACTTGAACTGTGATTGATTATGTAGGAGTCTAGCACCTTACCAACATACTACCTGCCAGTCCCCTACACATATTTAGTAAGTGATAATTCCACAGATATACTTTATTTCATTTAATTAATAAATTAATTTATCTTTTGCCAGAAGCTATGTGCACTCACAGAGACTGAGAGAGAAACAGCCACCTAACACACAATGGGTTGTGCACTCACAGAGACTGAGAGAGAAACAGCCACCTAACACACAATGGGTTGTGCACTCACAGAGACTGAGAGAGAAACAGCCACCTAACACACAATGGGTTGTGCACTCACAGAGACTGAGAGAGAAACAGCCACCTAACACACAATGGGTTGTGGTCACATCACAATCCTTAGTCCTCCCTTTCCTCTCTTTCTCTTTCAGGATTGTGGGCATGGACTCACACACTCACTGTGTTTCTCAGGCCATCAGGGGCCAGGATTCAAACTGCAGTTGCCCACGTGGAATCCGGCTTCCTATGCCATGCACTAACCACTACACTCAGGACTGGCACTACATGGGTGTACTTTTAAAAAACTTTTAGAATGCTAAGCCACTAACCATTTTAGAACTTTTCTAACAAATGAAAAAAAAAAACAAAAATTTTAGTTATAATCAGTACAGAAGTTTTTATTTGGTTTACACTATCATTTTGATAATTTATTTATTTTTCATGATTTTAATATAAAATTGAAAGAATATACCCCAGAATTCCTGTTTTTTTTTTTTTTAAAGAGAAAAAAGGACACACCAAATAAAATTGTCTTTTTGGAGTCTAAAAATTAGACTATGAAATCTCTTTTTATTTATTCTTTAAGTTGTGGCAAAGAACTTTTACCTACACACACACACACATATATATGTATATGTATATATGTATATATATATATATATATATATGTGTGTGTGTGTATATATACACATATTTTTAAAAATTAGTTAATTATTTACTTAATTATTGAAAATTAATTAATTAACTAATTTAAAAATAATTAATTAATGCCCAAGAGGAAAGTGGAGAAGGGATTGCGGTGTGGCCATCTCCCCTGGGGGGTGATTTCTTGCTTTCTGTCTCTCTGTCTCTCTCTGTCTTTCTGGCGAGTGCATGTGCTCTATAGTAAAAGCCTCTCAAAAATTAATTAACTAATTAATTAATTAATTTAAATTTGACCAGAGATAGAAGAAAAGTGAGAAAGCAAGCCACCAGGTCCTGGACTTGAACTGTGATTGATTATGTAGGAGTCTAGCACCTTACCAACATACTACCTGCCAGTCCCCTACACATATTTAGTAAGTGATAATTCCACAGATATACTTTATTTCATTTAATTAATAAATTAATTTATCTTTTGCCAGAAGCTATGTGCACTCACAGAGACTGAGAGAGAAACAGCCACCTAACACACAATGGGTTGTGGTCACATCACAATCCTTAGTCCTCCCTTTCCTCTCTTTCTCTTTCAGGATTGTGGGCATGGACTCACACACTCACTGTGTTTCTCAGGCCATCAGGGGCCAGGATTCAAACTGCAGTTGCCCACGTGGAATCCGGCTTCCTATGCCATGCACTAACCACTACACTCAGGACTGGCACTACATGGGTGTACTTTTAAAAAACTTTTAGAATGCTAAGCCACTAACCATTTTAGAACTTTTCTAACAAATGAAAAAAAAAAACAAAAATTTTAGTTATAATCAGTACAGAAGTTTTTATTTGGTTTACACTATCATTTTGATAATTTATTTATTTTTCATGATTTTAATATAAAATTGAAAGAATATACCCCAGAATTCCTGTTTTTTTTTTTTCGTTTTTTTTCTGTTAAGAGAGATTTTTGCTATAGGGCATGTGTGCTCACCAGAGAGACAGAAAGCAAGAAATCACCCCCCAGGGGGATGGGATGGCCATGCAGCAATCCCTTCTCTCCATTATCTATCCCCTTGGGATTTTGCACATGCATGCTCACACGCCTGGCAGGAATTTTAAGCTGCTTGATTTGAGACTAGAACCATGGTTGACCATGTGGGAGTCCAACATTACCATTACATTATCTGTTCGTCTCCAGAATTCCTTTTTAAAACTATTCTTCACTCGGGTATGTGAGGCCAAGTTATTTTGCTATAATTCTCATCTTAGACAGAAGTTCTGGAACAAAATTAATTATTAAGAGCCACCAAAGAAATCAGTCAGCTACTGCCAGGTTTATCTGCTTTGCTTTTAGGTGTTAAAACACAGGTTAGTTAAACTCTTCTTTCATGATGCTTTTGCTCTGTTTTATCTCCCTTAAAGTTAGACTATATAATGCACACAGGTATATCTATGTTAAAAATTATTAACAATGTGTTTTAATATCATAGTCAACAAAAAGTCAACTTTCCTTTTATACGAATATGTTATGACTCATATCAAGTATAACCTTTGGATTAAAACAATAGTAGTTTGCTTTCTATAATATAATATATTCTATAGCAATATATTAGTTTATGTTTAGACAAAGATATATTAATACTGCTTTTGAATTTCTTAACTCATGCTTAATTACTTGGCTATCTAGATATTATTAAACAATGTAAGCATGAACATGTAAGTATATGCCTCTTGATATAACTCTTTTTTTAAAAGAGGTTTTTGCCTTCGGGTGTGTACACTCTCTGGAGAGAGAGAGACAAATAAGAGAGGGAAAGTGAGAAATCACCCCTTCCCCCCCAGGAAAGATGACTATGCCACAATCCATTCTCCTCCTGAGATCTTGGGCATGCACGCACATGTGCCTGGTGTGAGTTTCAAACCACAAAGTCCAGGACCTGTACTGTGGTCAACCATGTGGGTGTCCAGCAATGTATCCACTACACCATCTGCTGGTCCAAATAATTCTTATTAATTTTTGCCCTATTTATGCATGTTTTCCATGTCACTATTATGTGTAATTGTGTAGTAGTACTGTAGAATGAAAACATGTAAGTTAGAACACCTGGCTTAAGTTTCTATTTTATCTCTTGAGTTTGTTATTAATGTTATCATGTGATCACTAAGTAATAGTAAGGATCCTTGGTTTTGTGTATTTAAATTTCATTTAGGTTTATGTTTCAGATAAACTTATATTCAAGAAGTGTTCAAAAAGTTCATGAGAAATGTGTATTATCAGAAAATTATATGTGGATTTCAAAAAATTTGTCACTAAAATAAACACATGCTTTCATTTCATTTTCTATGAACTTTATTAAGCCTCCTAGTACTTGCAATTAGTTGATAAATTATAAATCATTAATAGTACATACTTGCTATTTACAGTGTTGTTATTATTAAAGGTAACTTCCAATAAATACCATATATTCTACAGTTACAGAAATAAGTTGGGTTGCAAAGCTAGAACACTTTGGGAGTTGTATTATGTTTGAAGCAGTTACTATTATAGCGTGGTGATCTAGAAGATGTAAGCAGTATTTAGTGAGAAAGCTACAGTAGGAGGAGGAAAAATATTTCTCCTTGGGGCCAGCAGGTGGTGTGGTGTTTGAGGTGCTAGATTCCCACATGGCCAACTACGGTTCCTGTCCTGGACCTGGCAACTTCCTTTCTTGCTTTCTCTCTCTGTATTGAGCACATGCGCCCTATAACAAATTTTTAAAAAATAATAATAAGTAAAATTAAATAAATAATTCTTAAAAAGAGAATCTCTCTCCTTAAAACCATATGCTTGATCTAGTTAAAAATGTGAACTGAAATTAATCAACTGTGATTAGAGGAAAATTTCACAATGAAATATAAACAAACCTCTTGTTTTTCAGTACATGATTTGATTGAATTACATTATGACAAATATGAGTCTTAGACTTGTAAATTATGAATGATAATTGAAAAAAGGCAACAGCTAGGCCAGATACTTTCCATTAGGATGAATATTGAAGCAGAATGAAGAAGTAGGATGAAGTGTGGCAGTGAACACTTTTAGATCTGATAAGTGTCTTTCTGGCTCTCTAAGCTTGACTAGCCACAACACTCCATAAATTATGTTTTCCCTCTGTATAAACCAGGAATTAGAATAGCATAGCCCTTGAAACTACCTGATTTTTTTTTAGATAAAGCTTAATTAGGACACAAAAAACATTTAAGACCTGACAATGTTAAGTGATACTATTTACTTCACTGTTTTTAAAAGTTCAGGTTTGTTATTGCCTTAGTGAAAGAAAAGCAATGTAGAGCAGCCTGTGGAATACGAGGTCCATTACTATTATTATTATTTTTTTTTTTCCTAGAGATTTTTGCTGTAGGGCGCAAAAATGCTTACCACAGAGACAGAGAAAACAGACAGAAAGCAAGAAATCATGCGTCAGAAAGGATGGCCACTCCACAGTCCCTTCTCCTCCATTCTCCTCTCAGAATTTTGGCTATATACACACGCACCCTTTTTATTTTTTTCCCAAGCCTCCGTCCAGATGGATCTAGGAATTGAACTGTGGTCGACCACATGGGAATTTGTTGCCTTAACCACTACACCACTTGCTGTCCCCACGTCTATTAAAATTTTAAGGTCTCAGTAAAGCATAGCCTGAGATTTCTGTTACACCCCACGTCCATTAGGTCAGCGTCTCCAGAAGGCGTGTTTTAGTCTGTGATAAACTAGCTGTGATACTGCAAAAGGACCATCGATTTCACAGCATGACTCAGCCTTTCTTTTCACCAGTGTTGAGTTTCTGTTGTAAAAATGAGACACGACTAATCTGGTGCCTTCATTTATTTTAAATGGACCAATCAAACTCTTTTTTTTTTTTTTTTTTTTTTGCCATAGGATGTGTGCTCTTGCTGGAGATAGAGAGGCAGACAAGACAGTGAGAGAAAAAGTGAGAAATCACCCACCAGGAACGATGGCCACGTCATAATCCCTTCTCCATTTTCCTCTTGGGATCTTGGACATGCACACACCACACAGCGTGAGTTTCAAGCTGCTGGGTCTGAGACTCAAACCATGGTTGGCCATGTGGTAGTCCAGTGATGTAACCACTATACGGTCTGCTGGCTCCCCAACTGAATGCTTGACTAGCAGCTTGTAACCTCCCATCTTCTGCCCTTTATCTTAACGGTGTAAATAAGTTTCCGAGGTCATTATTTCAATGAGCACATATCCAGTAAACTTCAAGTTTGCTCATCTGGGTGATTTGTCCTAAACCCTCACTTTTATTTCGCTTACTATGACTTAGCCTCCTTTTTAGGCTGACATCTTTTTTTAGAGAGAGAGAGATTTTTGCTATAGGGCATGTGGGCTCACCAGAGAAACAAAGAAACAGAAAACAAGAACTCATCCTCCAGGGAAGATGACCACTCTGCAAACCCTTCTCCTCCATTCTCCTCTCAGGATTTTGGGCACGCACACACGTGCACCCAGCATGAGTTTCAAGCTGTTGGGTCTGGCGTTGAACTGCTGTCAGCCATGTGGGAGTCCAGCAATGCAACCACTGCACCATCTGCAGGTCGCTAGGCTGATATCTAAATCAGTAATTCTTCGAAATGTGTTATTTTAGAAGAAAAATAGGGAGGCAAAGCATTAATGGGACAAAGAAATGTGGTATTATCTGTTGAAGATATTTTTCAGTTTTATCAACTGGACTGGGGAGAAATGTTCACATGTTGAAATATTCATTTTATGGGACCAGCAGTTAGCGTAATGGCTACGTGACTGGAATCCCCTGTAGTCGACCGCAGTTCGCATCGTGGACCCGGTGGCTTAAAACTCATGCCGGGCTTATGTGCGTGCGAGCCGAAGATCCCAGGAAGAGAATGGAGGCGAAGGGATTGCGGCGTGGCCATTCCCCCTGGGGGATGATTTCTCGCTTTCTGTCTCTTTCTCTCTCTGTCTGCCTGGTGAGTGCACGCACCCTATAGTAAAAACCTCTCCAAAAATAAAAAAAAGAAATATTCATTTTATAAGCTAAATAATGTGATTGAATATATAAAAGGAAATGAAATTAAAAAAGTGAAAAAATGTGATACTTTGTATCAGTGATTTATGTATAGCTTATAGACTTCATTATTCTCTACCAGATCACTCTTTCATTCCCATCAAATTTACATTTATTTATTTATATGTTTATTCATTAAATTTGACTTATTTTTTTACTTTAACCAAACTATATAGTTTTGAAGGACAGAGACATGTCTGCATCATGAATGCTTACCATAGTGTTGAGATAGGAATAGACCCCACTTACAGGTAGGTAGGATAAGCAACCTGAAAGCAAGTCACTATGCTTACCTTTTTAGTGAATTCTCTGGGTTTTTCCTCTATGGTCTGGCTAATGTACAATATATACCCTTTATAAATGTCTAGAGAATTTATGATTCCTTGCTAACAAGGCAGGGGATAGGGATATGGAGCAAACGGACAGGATAAACACCCAAGATGGAGTCAAAGTAGCTAAGTTTTCACATTCAAAAGCAGGCTGCACTGGGATTCAAAACAACTGTAGCTAAGGGCAACAGTTTCTATTTAGTAACTATATTCTAGAAGAAGAACAGATGGCTATGGACTGCTGACCACAGGAAGAATAGGGTAACAAGTCACTTAGACTACTATGTAGTTATTTTTAAAGCCGACTTCCTCATGAGAAAGTGAGCCCACTGCTTGGACTGTTAGCTTTTCTTAGGCAACCCATATGGTCCCCTTTCCACTGCATTGAAAGCTTTTTCTCCTTCTCTAATAAACCTTGCTTACTATCCTCTCCATTTGTCTGTGTTTCTAATTCTTCGTGAGTGGATAAGAACCGGCATAGGCGTTCAATCTCCCTAACATCCTGCAGCAGTGTTTGACCCCTTGTAGGTTTAAAATACTATTTGTGAAAAGAAATTTTCCAACCAGTTAAATCGTTGCAAATGTACAAAAAATCTAAACTTATTTTCACAGCTCTAAACTTTTATTTTTTTCTTCATATAAATTGATAAAGAAATAAACGTCATAACAGAAATTTCCTTAGCTACATCGAGAAAGATACTCAATATTACTTATATACTATTTGGTGTACTGTTTCCATTTTCAGCTCTCCCAAGTATTAGTACAAAGTTGAATTATTGAAACTAACATCTATACTACTGGAGGTATTTTGGTACAATAAGTGTCAAATGCCTACAGGTGACTTTTTAGAAACAATGGATTGATTTTCACTACAGCATTGGCTAAGTGGAATTAGCATTCCTACTACATTTAATTAGCATAAAATCTATTTATTTACTTTGCTGTTTAAAAAACACTTTTTCTTAAGTTTTTATTATTTTCAGAAAATTAAATGAAAAAGTGACTCAGTGTGTAGTATTTTAAAATTGTGAGTATTATATGGAACTCATCTGACTCATAAAAAGAGTGCCTTTTAAAACTAAAGATACTTTCTTAGATACCTGATTTTTATAAAGCAATAAAGTTGATATCAAGATGTAGTCCACTTAGTCAATCTAAAAGTCAAATTTTTTTTCTTCAACTTTTAGTAAACTGATATGCAGTCAACATTTAAATATAAGTTGCATACTTTTTCTTTAATTTGGATAACATGACATACTATTTGCATAGCCTGATCCTAATCCTAATTTAAAAAGATATTAGACTGATTTTCCCAGCCATCATTCAATAAGTATAATTTTAAAAATTATATTTATTATTCTGACTTCTGTAGAATCAGATACTGCTCAGAAACAACACTTAGAGAACTAACATCAAAAGTCCATACAATTTTAATTTAAAAAAAAAATAATAGTTGTAACAACTGTAAACTTGCTTCGTAGTTGTCTTATAGCAGTTTCTCAAATTAGTCCATTTATCCAGGGCATTTCATCATCATCTTTTCACTGATGTATTACTGCAATTCACAGTAATCTAATAAAGTGACTTATTCAGATTTTACGGTAATTTACTAAATAATGTAGAGACTCTGCATAAGAATCATGCCAACTGGGCTGACCCCATGGCCTGCTGGTTAAGGGGGCCAGATCCTACGCAGTCAGCCATGCGCAGTACAAATCCCAGCCCTGGCAGCTTGAAAAACACATCAGACACTCAAGTATGTGTTCCTCCAATCCCGACTGGAGGGAGAAATGGAGAAGGAAGTGCAGCACGACCATATTGGTGGGGGCTTTCTCCCTTTCCTTCTCTTTCTGTGTCCTCTCTGTCTCTTTCTAGTGAGTGTACATACTCTCTGACAAAATGAAAACTAAATCAGGCAAGTGTGTCCCTTACCTGCTGTTTCATTTTGAATGACCTTTGAAAGCCTTTAAAAGCTAACTGAACTAGATTTTGGTAGTTCATTTAAAATGTATCATAACTGGTATGTTTAATAGTAATATTGTCATGATGCCTCATTTGATTTGAGAGAACATGGATGATACATGAATAAAAGATGCATAGTTCAAATTTGCCCTTGTAGCAGAAGGGAAAAGGCATGTATGTTTGAATATGTTTTTGGAATCTGGGGTCATATTTTCTCGGATAGTGGAAGCATCTTGCCAGCTGACTGAACTGTGAGTCCACCATGTTTGTTATACTTGCCAAGACCGTGTACAAAGCCAATATGACAGTCTGGGACACTAAGCAAACAGAATGTCTTTGAAACACTTTGTCCCAGAAATCAGGACTTGAAAATCTCACAGAACTCGACAGGTAAACACAAGTTAAACTTTCCAGAACAAGGTGATATAGGACACTATGAGTAATTTCACAGTCTTCTGAGTCAGGTCACCCCTCACTTGCTAATCTAACACCCTCATAATTCAAACTACCCTAACTGGCGTGCTCCTGTGGAGGACCGAGTGATACATCAGTCTTCTGAGAAATCATTCCTGATCCCTGTTCAGGACATGTTTGTTTCTCCTTTGGGCTACGCAAGCAAACTATTCATCTCTAGCATGGCTTTTATTATATTATATTGGCATTCCAGTTTATTTTCTTGATAGTAGTAACTGAGATTCATACTCCAGTTCAGTTTCTGGTTTATGGTAGGCATTCAACAAATGTTTCTTTAATGAACAAGTAATCAAATAAGTGAATTAGCAGAAGAAAAATTACATTAGATTTTCCACAGTGTAAAACTAAGACAACAACAACCTGTTAGGGAACAGTAGAAATGCCATGCTTTTGGAATCCCTTAGATTTATGCACTCTGAATGAATGACTGCAGGGAAAATGGCAAAAACGCCTGCCCTCTTGCCTTCCTGCTCGAAAAGGAAAGCAGGTCCTTAGATGGGTGTGTGATCTGATAAATGTGTTCTCCAAATTCCAAAGCGTGCTATCCAGCCTCTGACTTCATTTAACCATACTATCCTTATTGATACTGAAAACACCCTGGTCCCAGGAATTACTCATATCTTTCTAATCCTGTAAGACACAACTTATTCTACAAATAACATTCCTTCCCCTTTTTCCCCAATAAACACGTAGGATGAGAGAAGTTTAGCAGGTGCGTTCCTGGTATGGCCTCCCCTGCTCCCTCTGGATGCAGATCTCTGTGTCTCAAGAGCCTCAGATGACTCTCCGCTGGACAGAAGAGTCACAACTTCATATTCTAAATGAGAAAATAACTCAGAGAGACCTAAAGACTCTCAAAAATAGAACCTTGACATTGCAGTTAGGGATGATTCAATCAGAAATAAAAGAGAGGGGTATCTAGATGAAATCCTTATGGTGCAGGTTATTCACTTTGGAACTTCTATTTTTAAAATTGAAAAATAGGGGCCAGCCAAGGATTAAGGCAGGTGGTTACCATGTGGCCAACTGTGTGGTTCAAGTTCTAGACCAAGAGGCTTGAGGAACGCACAGGGTGAGTGTGCGTGTGCGTGCGTGTGTGCCCAAAATATTGAAAGGAGGGAGAAATGGAGGAGAAAGGACTGTGGTGTGACTATTTGCCACAAGGGGTACTTTCTTCCTCTTTGTCTCTCTCTCTTTCCAGCAAGTTCACAAATGTCCTGGCAAAGTAATAATTTTTTTTTAAAGATTTATTTATTTATTCATTCATTTAGTTTAATTTGCCCAGAGAGAGACTCAGAGGGAGGAGAGAGGAAAAGTGAGAAAGCAAGCCAACAGGTCCAGGACTTGAACCGTGGTTGGCCATATGGGAGTGTCCAGCGCCTTAACCACCATGCCACCTGCTGGTCCCAAGTAATATTTTTAATTATAAAAAACTTAAAATACACATATGCTTATTCTTAAAGAAAAACAGGTGATATTTTTCAGGGTCCATTTATGAGTTCTGATCATCAAAAGATACAGATGTGACCCAAAAGGATAGCTAGATCAGAGTAGAAGTAAAAGTCCCTGGGAAATTACCTATGGTATTAACTTGGCTGCTGTTGTCAAGGAATAAAGGGACCCTCGAAGCTGGCTGTAGATTAAAGTTGAAACTCAGGCAGAGAGGGGTAACCTCAGAGATGCTTTTGTGAAAACAAAATTCAATAGATTGAAAATTAAAATTGTTTCCTTAGGATTAAGGTCAATTTCAGACTTCTTTAACTTTCTCTGACAAAGCTACATTGGAAACAACTCGAGCATCTGAAGGTGACTGTATTTTCTTAAGATTAAGTACAAGCAATATATTTAACTATAATATAAATTTGTAAATATATATCCTCATGTATATATTTATCATGAGCTCAGTGCTGGATTTGTGTTTACTTTTTAACAAACTTTTCTGTCTATAGTATTAAAATAATATTGGAAAAGCAAATGTGCACATTTAAATGTGTCATCTTTCTCCTACAATTCAAATTGAATGTCTAAGTCTTTCTCTAAACCACATGAAACACTACTTACAGAAAGTGTGCCAGAAAAAGCTGCCATGAATTACCAAATTTATCTTAAAATATAGTCAGAAAAATGTGTGTGTGTATGTATGTATATATATATACATATATATATATATATATATATATATATAT
>NW_006159462.1:1527480-1555271 GCF_000334495.1 Tupaia belangeri chinensis
AAATAGAATTAAGGTCTCAAACTGGAAAATGCTTAAAAATAAACAGCACATTTGGAAAATGGATATTTGATAAGATGCTAAAAGCGGTCACTTTAATTTAAAAAAAACAAACTGGGTTTAGATAGGATAGCATGTATTTTTCCCTATAATTTAAAATTATTCAAGGGTGATTCATGACAGAATTCATGCTCCATAGGAAAGTGACAAGTTTATGATTTGCTTTTCCCTTCCTTAACTGCATTTCACTGGTAACTCATATTTATTTAGCACTTACTTATTGTCATATTCTATGCTAGGCTCATTATATATTTATAATGTATAATAGGAAGCCCTGATATCCCCCCAAAAAACAAGGTTCAGAGAAATTGAGTAACTTTCCCAAGGTAGCATGTTTAATAAATGGTAGAATTGGAAGATAAACGCAGGAATTTTTGGCTTCAAACATAAGGCCATTCCTGTTCTACCAAACTGCCTATCTGTTGAACATCATATCTTATTTTTTCATTCCCAACTCATTTTTCACTTGAGAAAAATAACAGCACATTATTTTTCTGAAAGTTTCGCGAATACCTTACTTTCTTCACACGTTGATTTTTCACATGCACTTACTGGAGAGAGACAGAGAGGGAAAATGAGAAAACCCCGCACCCCCATAGGGGAAAATCACACCACATTCCCTCCTCCTCCACTTCTCCTTCCTTTCAGAATTGTGGGCATGCACGCACACGTGTCTGGTTTGATTTCAAGCTATTGAACTGCTCGGTTTACCTTGTGGGATCCAGTCACCTCAGCACCACACCACCAGCTGGCCTGCCTTTTAATTTTTAGTGCTTGATAAACTATCATTGTCCTTGAAAACTCTCATCATACTATGAACTCCAAATAAATATCTTCCACAAACTTTTTGAAACCCTCCGCATATGCATATACTGTATTTTTTTTTTACATATTTACATAGAACCTCAGTTTTCTAATTAGTTGGCTTCTTCAGAGAAGATGCCACATTAAACTTGTTTCTCCATCCCTAGTGCCAAGAATACTGACCAGTATATAAGGCTGAATAAAATTTGAGCTGAAATAAAAGACATTTTCCCAACTTTACTTAAAGCCAAATTAATCAAATCTGACTGAGGTAACAAAGAGAACACCATTGATTTTGACCAAAGGTGGATTACAATTATACATAGAAAGTTTTTACGAGTTGAATATTTAACAAAAAGACATTTAACTTGAAGTCAGAAGACCTAAATAAATTTTTCTTTTTTCCTTATGCAATCTATTAATGCTTAAACATTTAATTTCTCTCTAATCTTTAGTCCTTTATACATAAGACATTGCTCATACAATTCTTTTTAAATTGTGTAGTTATTTTGGGGAATCAAACGAAAATGGAAAAATACATATGAAATATTTGAGAACAACAATTTCTTCCATGTGTTGTTCCTATTAATATAAAAAGGGAGAGAAAGTGACCTAAGGAAGTTCATATCTTTAGTGATTTAAGAAAGATTAGCAAAATATGTTGGAATAATCAGCCTAGTAATTGAGTAGAATTAGATGTCATGAAATGTCTTAACTGAACACCTCAGAGCAGCTCTTTCAAAGACTCAGTGAAGAAATTTGTTGATGCACTATGGTTAACTCAAGACTTTGCTGTTAGTGGTATGCCATGAGACTGAATTTAATCCTCATTGTTTAGAAATCAGATTTGGGCCCAGTTACACTGGTGCAGGACATGTGGCAATGATTTGCAGGGCTGATTAGCTGAAGGGCGGGAAGAGGGTGATAACAACATAAGGGGACCCTGTCCAGGATGCCAGTCTCGCTTTCCCAATAACATAAACTTTTAAAATATCATATCTGGGGCCAGCCATATAGTTAAGGCAGCTGGATCTCACATAACTGTGTGGTTCTACTTCCTGCCTTGGCAGCTTGAAAAACATACATGTTTCACGAGGCTAAATTCCTGAGAGGAGAGTTGAGAGGAGGAGCAGGGAATTGTAGGGTATACATTCCCTAGGGGTGCTTTCTCACTTTCTCTCTCTCTCTCTCTCCCCCCTCTCTCTGTCTCTCTATAGCAAGTTTATGCACCCAATAGTAAAGAAAAAAATCTGAAGTTAAAATAAAATATAGAAAGTATGAATGTCATGGTGGATGTTCCCCCATTTCCAAAACTCTGTTCTACAAAATGGTAATAATGTTTTTGAGAAAATGAGAAACAAAGAAAATGTGGTTAGAATAATTTAAGATCACCCTGGTTATCCTCTGGTTGTGATTCATATTAATCGTATTCAAGTTAAATATTTACTTTTCAAAATTCAGCAAATTTGCAAAAATTGAGTCTTATTTTAAACATTTTTAACCCAACTTTCGATCTTATAAGAAACAGTTGGGAAAATCTGTCCTACAGTTTTAACAAAAGAATTTAAAAAAAAAAAAAGATAATCAAGAGCTGAAGAAGATTAAGTGTAACTGAACATTTATTCACAGTTAGATATTCAAATGAGAAAGGATGAAATAATACCCTTGTTTAGAGTTGTTCCACTGAAAATGTTTCCCTTTTAGGAGAAATGAAAGTAGCAAATGAGTTCTGTCAATCAGTTATATTCATCGGAATCACTTCAAGGTCTAGGCATGTCAACGGCATACATTCTGTGAAAACAGTCTAATGATTACGGTTGTCCTATTAGATGAAAACTAGCAGTATGTTGGGAAATAATGGTAGTTCAAGAGTGTATTAATCTTTTCTGGCTACTATAACAAAATACCAAAGACTGAGTGGCTTAAATGCAGAATTTTATGTCTCGGGCTAGAACGCCCAAGATCAAGATTGACAGCAGGTATGCTTCCTTCTGAGTCTCCTCTTGGCTTGCAGGCAGCCATCTTTTCCTTGTGTGTTCACATAACCTCTTTGTGTGTGCACAGATAGAAAGAGCAAGTTCTCTGCTGTCTCTCTTTATAGGGACAACCATCGTACTGGTTTGGTGCCCAACTCATATGATCTCATTTAATTTTAGTTGCTTCCTTATTCCAAATACATTTACACCGGTGTTTAGAACTTCAACATTTAGAGTTTCAAATCTGAGGGGACACATACATTCAGTCCATAATGGAAAGGTAAAAGAGAGCACATTATTTCACAGTCAATGTATAATGTCCCATTAGGGAATAACTTTGTTACGTATTAATCAAGAAGTAAGCAACAACTGTCTTAATATTGATTTAAAAGCAGAATTCATGACTAATAAGTGGAATTTTTGATTATGTAATGTGGAAGAAAGTCTATGAGCAAGTCCTGCTCTAGGTAGACAAAACAATTTTAAAAAGAGTTGATATCAAAATGAGACAATTCATTACATTTCCTAAGAGAATTTGCAGTATACAGATGTAGCCCAAAACATTAAGGTCTTTAGGGTCAAATGTGAAATTGTTTTAAATTAATTCTTGGCACTAAACACAAATGACTTTTGTACAGTGATTTTGTTTTACTTTCATTTGTAATGGTTCTTGAACTTTAATTTCTAAATGAGATACAGCAAGGATCTTAGTATGCATTTATAGTAAAGACAGGCTCCCTTCTAGCATTTTAAATCTCTTAACAGGACTTTTATGCAGAATTTTACCAAAAAAAAAATTTTAGTATTCAGTCAAAGAAATCAGATTTTATACTTAAAATGACATTAGAGGCTTGAAAACTTATTAGATGAGATAAAGTGACATGGAGTACTTTCGGAAAATCCATTTTGAGTAATATTGCAAGCTTCTATTTTGAGATTTTACATAATTAACAATAATCAGTGTTGTAAGTGAAAACAGTAAAAAGAAATTTTGATTTAAATTTAAATTTGTATGTAATTCTATACAGAACTTTAAGGAATCTGATTTGCTCAACTAATAAATTGAACAATAACAAACAAATCTCCTTTACAGAATTTGAAGAAGTGAGCAGTCATGTTGTTCAAGACCCTCTTGTCTAGGAACTATAATCTGTAAGGGTTAAGATTAGTCCCTGGAGGGACCAGCAGTTAGTGTAATGGCTATGTCGCTGGACTCCCACATAGTTGACCGTGGTTCGTGTCCCAGACCCCGTGGCTTAAAACTCACGCTGGGCACGTGTGCATGCGTGCCCAAGATCCCGAAAGGAGAATGGAGGAGAAGGGATTGTGGTGTGGCCATCTCCTCTGGGGGGTGATTTCTCGCTTTCTGTCTCTCTGTCTCTCTCTCTCTGTCTGGCGAGTGCACGTGCCCTATGGCAAAAATCTCTCCAAAAAAAAAAAAAAAAAAAAAAAAAAAAGATTAGTCCCTGGATAGTAAGCAGGAGGAAAACTGAGCTCTCAATGCTATATTCATGGGAAATAAATTCTGCCAGGGAATTTAGAAGTGCCTGGGGCTGCTGGCAGGTGGTGTAGTGGTTAAGAGCTCTGGACTCCCATATGACCCACTGCGGTTTCTCTCTCTCTCTTTCTCACTCTATCTCTCTCTGGTCAAATTAAAATAAAATAAATAAATAATAAAGTTAAATAAAATAATTCTTAAAAAAAAAAGAAGTACATTATTTCCTTCCTAACCTCCAGTTAAAACTATGTCCTGGCTAAATTGTCGATTGCAGCCTGTGAGACCAGAATGGAGGATCCACCTTAACTATATCTGTACTCCTGACCATGCAAACTGCGAAACAAACAGACAAAAACAATTATGTGCTATTTTAAACTTCTAAGTTTCAGTAATGGAAAACAAGTATCCATTATTTGAGTAGTTTTGATAACAACTTGGAGTGGTGATGGTTATATAACCTAGGTTAATCCAAATGGAACTTTATTCCTTTAGACAGAAAACAAAATGATTTAGAGATCAAGCGAATCAACCAAAATTATCTTTAAGATATTTTTACTACAACAAAACATTTTCTGTTAAAGTTTTCTATGCTTTTCTGTTAAAACTTTTCTACTCTTCCTACCTGGAAAGAGCAAAAAACACCAAGCATGTTATTGTATTTCTGCTAGCTAGCCGTATCTGTCAAGTCTGTAATCCACTGTACCCTAAAATCCTATAGCTGTGTAAGAAATATATGACCTGCCAAGAGTCACGGCTAATACAATGACTAAAAATTTGTGGCTATTATCTTTTCACAGCATATTATTCACAATCACCCAATTCTGGCCAAGTGTATACGTGCCAATCCCCAACCCATCATTTATAGTTTGTATCTGTGCTCACAGTGTCTCTAATACTGCAGTACACTCCCCTGTGTTCACGCTCCCTGACTTAGATCCAATTCTTAGCCATTCTTCTATGATATGAGTTGAAGTTGCCTCTAACTAAAATGTCTTGACTTTAAATTTCACAATAAATTCCTACAATAGTATTACCTTAGTCATGCAAATTAAATTTTTCTTTTGGAATTTAGTAGAACTGTCACTGAAGCTTAATACATGACTCTTTTCTATAACTCCTCTGAGTATATTTGAAATGAATATGTATTATCTGTGTATAGACTTTCCGTTCTGATGTAAACATATGATAGCTATTGTAAATACAATTTTTAAAAATGAAGAGACTTCAAAAAGTATGTGGAGAACTGGAATTAAAGTCAGAGCTTATTTTGGTTTAGAAAATTTTGCAATCCACTGCATAGATTTTTTTTTCTTTTCTTCCTAACCCTAACCCTAACCCTGACCCTAACCCTAACCCTAACCCTGACCCTGACCCTGACCCTGACCCTGACCCTAACCCTAACCCTAACCCTAGTAGATTTTTTTTCATAATATGTATTTTAAATGAACTTTTTGAAGACCTCTTCTATCTTTCCATTTCTTTTTTTTTTTTTTGGAAGGATAAAGTCAGCATCCTTTTACCTCAACCTTATGAGCAGTGAACACTATAGGCATGTACCACTGTGTCTAGCCAAGACAGGCCAAGAATCAAATCTGAGCCTCATACGTGGTCTTAGCCTGGGAAATAGCAGTGTCTTCCCAGCACAGCTGGCTCTAATACTAATAATTTTAAAGGACTTAAATTTGAAATGTGGAGAACTTTGTGTTTATAAAAACAGTTTTCGTGAAGAAAAGTGTTATTATCTTAGCTTTTCAAGACTGAGAAGTTTACCATATACTATGCTACGGAATGGGCTGCATAAAACCTCTCATGTTGGCCTACTTACCAGGTTCTTGGCCCAGAATATTTTAATATTGATCATGATACTGAAATAATGGTATTTAACTTTTTTGTGAAGCTTATTTACTGAAGAGTAGAGAATCTTCAAAAATCTTGTGGAAAAATAAACACAAAATACATCATGCGTGGGTTTCAAAATTTCTTGCACCAGGACCAGCAGCATAATGGCTATGTCGCTGGACTCCCATGTAGTCAACCATGGTTCGTGTCCCGGACCCGGTGGCTTAAAACTCACACTGGGTGTGTGTGCATGTGTGCCCAAGATCCTGAGAGGAGAACGGAGGAGAAGGGATTGTGGCATGGTCATCCCTCCTGGAGGGTGTTTTTTTTTAATTTCTGTCTTTCTGTCTCTGTCTGTCTGGCGAGCACACGCACCTTATAGCAAAAACCTCTTAAAATTTTTTTTCTTGTACCGAAATAAACAAGTACTTTATTTTCATTTCCATGAATTTTTGAAGATTCCTATTATTTTCATGAGCACAAGAGAGAAACAGAGAAATATAGCATCCCAAACAGAGTTTTCACCCTATAATCCAAACCCATTCTCAGCTGGCCTGGATCAGGGGCACCTGAACCTATGCTTATCATCAAGGGATCTGAACTGAGGATCTTTCTCATGTGGGTTCAGTTGTGTTACTTTTACAACACCAAATTCACCTAGTATTTAACACTTAATGTATCACAATAATTTCAGTTAAAGCACTGAGCTTAACAGATTTGATATATAAGTAACAGTCCATGTATCTAATTTCTTACTCCAATTAATATTTTCATACTTGTATACATTTTTGTTTAATTCTTGACTGTAAAATCTTTCTGCCATAGGGTATCATCTGATGTATTGATCTGGAGCAGCCCAGAACTTGTGAGCAACTTTTAAGTAACCCAGGACTGATAGCTGCCTGGGCTTTCTGTTCTCCTGCAAGCAAGCTATCCCTCCCCTGAACTGTTGAGTGGCCAAAGGCCTTGAGCAAGAAGGATTCCCTGCTTCTCTGCCATCTCTATATTAGGGCAGACACTGAGCCTCTTCACTGATAGGACATTCAAAGTGTGCTGAAACTGCCCCTCCCCAATTCACCCATAAATGACTGTGTCCAACTTTCAGCTGGGGCCTAAGATTCAGAGTGTTAACTCCTCCATACCCACCAACCTAATAAAGAGTTCTCATTTCTCTCCTGAGTGCCATTTTTGTTCCCCGGCATTTTTTTTTCTGCAACATTTGATGCATTGTCTGGGAAGCAAAATTGGACTGGTCTTCTGAGCCACTGATCCCAGGATATTTCCTCCTGGGATGGGAACTACAATATGGAGAGATAGGCACACCCTTGTCTCATTTGAACGGGATATCTCAGCCAGAGTGCATGCCCCGAGGTTGAGCATTCCTGCATCAATGGACTCCAATGGGAAAGAAGGACTAACTCCTGGATCCTGATGCATCAACCAAGGCCAACTTTGGTAATCCAGTAAACCCCAGGGATATGTAGAGCCCAAGTCAGTCAGACTACTAGGACTGAGTAAAAGAAGAGACTTAATCACTCTTCTTCAGTCACAGGACTAGCAGTTAGGGCTCATCTGGTAATTGGCTGGTGTGGGGAAGGAATATATAACCTCTGAATGAATGTGAGTGTTTGTGATGAGCGGATGTGTTTGTGGACCTTTAGCATAATGCTATGGGGCATGATTAGGTCTGTTTCTGCATTTCCGTGGTGGTTCCCTAAAGGCTAAATGGCAGAATTGATGCTGGGGGACCCCTTCCTTCCCTGTATGTTCAATCTTGTAGAGTTCTATATCTGCTTGCTTCTTGCCAAGGAACCACATAAAGCCTGTAAGAGACATGGCCAGATAGATACCTGATTGGTCTCCCACAGGAGCACCCACCCTTTGTCTGTTTGTGACATCGTTCACAGGAGGAGAGGACACAGAGGACTTTGGGAGGGCTTTCCCTATAGAGATGAATGGGCAGAATAAAGAATGTCAGGTTGCAAGTTCTGTCCCCAAAAGCTGGGACATGAGTTCCTCCCAACTGTGACGCTGGGACATGAGTTCCTCCCAACTGTGACGCATTTATAGATAGGCTGCAAAAATCTTTGCAAAAGCAGGTAGAGAATGTAGATGTGGCTGAGGCATTGTTGAAGAAACTGGCCTTTGAAAATGCTAATGTAGATTGTCAAGAAATGTTGCAGGAAATTTACAACATGTGGTGACTTTGTAGTTCAGTCCCCATAGCAACTTAGCAACTCAGCTCTTAATGACCTCTGTAGCCCTGATAACAGCCTACCAATTCTGTTTAGTGCTGATAGACACTGAGTTAACCTTATTCCATCCCTAGGGTGCTCAGGACTTTCTGTTCATGGGAAATTGTTTTGGGGTTTCTGTTTCTGCCTTCTAAAGGTTTTTTCTTTTTTCCTTTTTTCTTTATTTGGAGAGGTTTTCGCTACAGGGCATGTGCGCTAGCCAGACAGAGAGAGACATAGAGACAAAAAGCGAGAAATCACCCCCAGGGGGGATGGTTACGCTGCCATCCCTTCTCCTCCATTCTCCTCTTGAGATCTTGGGCACGCACGCACATGCTCCCAGCATGAGTTTTAAGCCACTGGGTCCGGGATGCGAACCGCGGTCGACTACGTGGGAGTCCAGCGACATAGCCATTATGCTAACTGCTGGTTCCCTCTAAAGGTTTTTTCAAATGGTTAAAATCTTAAACAGTTATCAATAAAAATGCTTTGTTCAATTTTGGGAAATTTGTTGAACAGTTTTTGTTTGTAAAATATGTATCAACATATAAAACAAACTCTCACAATTTATGTAAAATAAAAAAGAAGGGATCTGTGGCTCCTCCCTACACATGTTGCCAAATTACTCTACCTAACCATGTACAAATTCAATAATTTAAATTTGACTTTTGACTCAAAATTGCATCAATGAAACACTGCCTAGCAGCATTAATCATCTACTCAAAAGCATCCTTCAGCCAGTGATTTCCCAAGCTTTCTGGGAGGTGCAGGGTTTTGAAATCTGGAGAGATCAGAGATATTTGGGCCATGCCTCTCAGTGCCACCATGGGAAAAGCCTAATCTAAGTCACCCAAGTCCATCGTGCTGAATTGTATGTTAGCTAATTTCCAAAAGGCCATCTCTGGTGACTATAGGTTCAAAGTGAAATCAGAAAAGTTGAGAGCTCTTTATGAGGTTGAATGGCCCTCTTTCAAAGTAGGATGGCCACTGAAGGGAATCTTTGCTTTGCCGGGATGAGCACCACCCAGCTCCTGGAGATTGCTAAAACAACTGGAGGCCCCAAAAGATCCCAGAATGGGGCCAAAAACTGGCTGCCTCAGGCTTAGACCAACCTAATGTGCTTACTGCAAAAGGTTGGACACTGGAAAAGCAAATGCCTCAAGGGGAAGGCAAACCAAAGAAGAACAACCAGAAGCCACCAGGAATCCCCAAGACTTTCCACCCAGAGCCCCCTAGAGACCTCTTAGCCATGATAAAATCAGAATAGGACTGACCGGATTTCATAATCCTAGGCTCCCGGGAGCGCCTGGTCAACGTCAAAGTGAGAGACAAGCCAATGACATTCATGGTAAACACCAGAGCTGAACATTCCATTGTCACCAAGCCCATGTCCCCCACATCAGGTTGAAAAGCCACTATCATGAGGACCACTGCAAACACCAAAACCCAGTCCTTTTTACAGGTGAGAAGCTACCAGCTAGGGGGCAATTGGTTACCCATGAGTTCCTCTATCTGCCTAAATGCTTAGTCCCATTGCGGGAAAGAGACCTGTTGACTAAACTCAGGGTGGAAAACCAGCTTTGACTCATCAGGTTTGGCTGCATTGACTGTCAGCCCTGCCAAAATCCTGACTGTAACAATGCCCCCAAAAGAATGGCTAATATTTACCCCCAGGGGAAACACTTGCTACTGACATAGAGACTTACCCAGATCAGGAAAATTGGGTGTACTCTGCTCCAATATGTTGATGACCTCCTGCTCACTGGAGTGTTCTGAGAAAATTGCTGGAAGGGAACTCAAACACTGCTCTAGCTTCTCTCCCAGGCTAGACACAAGGTCTCAATGAAAAAGGCTCAGATCTGTTGTACTCAGGTGCAATTCCTAAAATTCATTCTAACTGAAGGATACCATGCTCTTAGAACATGAACACGAACAAGTAATATATGGGCTGCCTCAGCCCACAACCAGGAGACTACTGCATGAGTTCCTGTGAGCAACAGGATTCTGTGGGATTTGAATCCCAGGCTTTGCTGAGAAGGCTAAACCACTGTATGAGTTATTCAGAGGCCCAGAAGAGGCCCCCATTGAATGGGGACCCATCCAAGAATAGGCTTTCAAGGATCTCAAGTCAAGTCTTGGGAGAGACCTTACTTTGGAGCTCTCAGACATCACCTGAGAATTCAATCTGTTCATGTATTTAAACAGTCAGACAGCAGTAGGAGTTCTGACTTAGCCCATTATTGGACCTTGGGAGAGACTCATCGCCTATCTGTCTAAGAGACTCAACCCTGTGGCATCCGGATGGCCCCCTTGCCTATGAGCCCTCACTTCCACTGTTAAATGGATTAAAGAGGCAGACAAGTCAACCTTAGGCCAAATTATTATCATCTGGGCCCCTCACTCAGTGACATCCGTGATAAATAGCAGGGGATATAAATGGCAAGTCAGCTCTAGGATGGTCCTCTACCAAGGGTTATTGATTGGAAACCATTGGATTAGGCTCCAGACTCTCCATGCTCTCAACCCTGCCAGTCTCCTCCTTGCCACACTGGGGACTCCTGACCATGAGTGTGAAGAGGTCCTCAATGAGGACCGTTCTGGATGCCCTGATCTTGTAGACACATTTTTGAAGACTCCAGACCTCACCCTCTTTACTGACAGCAGCAGCTACATGCAGGATGGAAATTGATATGCTGGCTATGCAGTTACCTCTCAGGACACAGGAATCAAGGTTGGGGCACTGCCCCAAGGGTAATCAGCTCAGCAGGCCGAACTCTGGGCATTAATCCGAGCCCTAAAATTGATGACTAACAAGATAATAAACAGCTACATGGACTCACAATATGCCTTTGCCATCCTATACATCCATGGGCATTATATCGAGAGGACTCCTCTCTGCAGAAAGAAAAACAGCTAAAAACAAAACCAACAAAATATGCCAATTATTAGAGACAGTCTGGGAGCCAAAGGAAATAGCAATCATCCATAGCAAAGGACACCAGAGGAGGGAGGATCCCATCACTCTGGAAAACCGATTAGCAGACCAGGCAGCCAAGGCTGCTGCCAAATGAACTCCAACTGGTGTAACCAAAGTGTTACAACTCGCAAGTCTCCCAAAAGCCCCTACCTATACCCCTGATGAGCATCTTTGGGCAAAATCAGAGGGAGCAATTCTGAGAAAAAAATGGATGATGGAGATTGCCAGATAAAATTATGTACATACCTCAGTACCTGGGATAGCTGTTGGTAAAGCAGCACCACATGTTGACTCACTGGGGAAGAAAGACTAACCTAAAGAACATGCTAGGCTGATACTATTTCTTGAATTGCCTACCATCATTGTGTGCAATTGTGAACATGTGGTGTGAGACCTGTGCCAGAAATAACCCCACCCAGGAGCTAACTTAACCAACTAAAATACAAGCCACTGGGACAACTCCCCTGGAGTTGCTAGAGGCAGACTTCTCAGAAGTATGGCCATGCCAAGGTTGTAAGCACTTACTAGTCCTGACTCAGACTGGGTAGAAGCCTTCCCTACATGAACTGAAAAGGTCAGAGGAGTCGCTTTAGCCCTTTTAAAGGAAGTCATACCTCAGTTTGGGATCCCCTTATGATCAAGTCAGATAATGGCCCTGCTTTCATAGCAGAAGTCACACAAGGAATAACAACGGCCTTAGGCATAAAATGGAAACCTTTCACTGTTTACTGACCTCAGAGTTCAGTGAGACTAGAGAGAATAAATTGTATCCTCAAATCCACCCTAGCAAAACTATGTCAGGACTCTGGGCAGTCCTGACTCAGGATCTGATGACCTTGAAAAAGACTTTAAAGAAATAGCCTATATAGCCTTAATAAGACCCTCTTCTCCCTTGGAAACTATATACATAAACATGAGCCTGGGACTTAGTATGGGGGGAAAAAAACCCAGCAGCCCACCTAGTTAAGACTATATGTTGTTGTGCTTGTTACCCTCACTGCAATTACAGTCACAGGGCTAGCCCCAAAGATCCATTACTAGTGAGTGAAGCACCCTGCAGCACCAGACGGTCCTGGGACCTGGACAGTGCTAATCCATTCTGAGCAGCCAACCAATGTGACCTTCCAGAGGACCAAGATCCATCATTAGGATTACAGCCCTGTTGCAGCTGTTACTGGACTGGCTGTTCTATGCACGGTGGAAGCTTAAGGAATCTACAGCTCTGCTTTGGTCACTCCGGATGATTACCAATCCACACAAGGCAGAAGCTTAAGGACAGCTATGGATGACACCCCAACAATACCCTTACAACCTCCTGCCTTGAAGCCATCAAATATTAATTGCTTGTCACTGCCCCAGAAAACTATGCTTACTGCTCTCCTTAAATGACCCTCCTTGAGTATGGTTGGGGAAGCTCAAGAGGGGGGAATGATATGGAGCAGCCCAGAACTTGTGAGCAACTTTGAAGCAACCCAGGACTGATAGTTGCCTGGGCTTTCTATTTCCCTACAAGCGCCACTCCCCTGAACTGTTGAACAGCCAAAGCCCTTTAGCAAGAAGGATTTCCTGCTTCTCTGCCAGCTCTGTATTAAGGTGGGCATTCAGCCTCTTCTCTGATAGGACACTCCATAAAAAACTATGTCCAACTCTCAGTGGGGCCAGAGATTCAGAGTGTTAACTCCTCCATACCCATTGACGTAATAAAGAATGCTCCTTTCTCTCCTGAGAGCCTTTTTTCATTCCTTGGAGTATGTTTTTATGCAACAGTATCAGTATATACTCATCTACTCAGCCATGCCCCAGTGATTAGCATTTAGCTTTTTTTAAGCACACATCATTGCTACTTTAAATAAAATGAAGCAGTATGAACATCTTAAAATGGAAGAGCCTAGTAAAAATGCTACTACTTGGCAGCAGCATATGGGACTTCCCATGAAGTTAATAATAACAGCAGATTAATCTGCTGGGAAACTGGAGAGGAAAAGTATGTGATGACAGCATTTCAAGGCACATGCATACTGATATTTTTAATTTAACTTTAGGACCTTGCTTGACTATGTATATTTAATTTTACTATAATACAGGTACCACAAAGGAAGGAATTTTGTAGTTAGTGCTATTTTTGTATCCTTTGCAGGTATTCCGAGTATGTGTGTATGTGTGTATGTGTGTGTGTGTGTGTGTATATATATACATATATGTATATATATGTATGTATATGTGTATATATGTATGTATATATGTGTGTGTGTATATATATATATATATATATATATATATATGATATGTATTATTGGATGGATTAATATTGGGTCATCGGGAAAGTCATGATGTACTTTTGCATAGAAAAACATAGACAACTATGTCATGACTTTCCTGATGACCTAATAAATCAATAACTACAAATATAAATTAGAAGATAATTGTGTTTTTTTAGTTGTTATCTGAGTTTCTGGGTACTTATCAAAGCAAGAAAATCCAGTAGTAAACTCAAGGAGCACTTACTTTTTTAAATTCACTTGCGAAAACTACATTTTCATTAAGAAAAATTCACCACTTAGTCTTCAAATATAACATGTACAATCCTAATATCATTTTCTTCCATTCAAAATGAACTGCCCTTCTTGTCTTTTTCATTCTATTAAAGGTGCTACCATTTTTCTAGCCATCAAATTCTGAAAACTTCTGATAAGTTTGAAATGTGCTCTTGTTCCATCATATCCAATTAATTGTCTTTGATTCTGAAGACATCTCTTAACCACGTTTATTTTGACAACGACCCAATTGCATGTGGCAGAACTCAGTATACAGATGGGGAGCTGGTGAGTCAGTTCTGCAAGAAGGTTTATGTAACTATTATTCAGGCTCAGATCCATCCACTACTTCCTTATTAGATACTTTTCCTACATTATTATTCTTACATTTTACTGTTTTTGTTGATATCTAATAGTATATTTAATCTCCTGTGTTTAAATGTTATAAAACTTGTGCTGCAGTTGAACTCTTTCACTCATGCTGATTATGTTTCCTCAGAAGTATGAAGCCCTTTGATGTCTCAGATGGAGGCTCTCTCTGGCCAGCTCTGAAGGAGAATACCAGCAGCATTCCCTATCAACTACATTCCTTCTTTATGCTTCCTTTCAGGGCAATTACCAAATTCATTTTGAATCAGTTTTATGATCATAGTGAAATCCCTAGTAGGCATCTACAAGCTCCTACTTTAGGTTTTTCCATTGCCGTGAGTTTGTACATCAAGCATGGCTTTAGCTATTAGGGTGACATGCATTATCACTAATCCCCATGAACTCACAGTACAGGTGAGAAGATGTGCAAGGAAACAGCAATTTCAAGAGAACTGATAGAATCATACGAGTGATTGGAATTTGTCTAGTAAGTTTACTTTTCTATTTGATTGTTTTTATAATCATTTCTCAATGTTTAGGCTTCCTTGGGGACAGTTTCTACTCACTGCTTTTTTAAAAAACATGTCTTGGGACCAGCAGATAGCATAATGATTATGTTGTTGGCCTCCTACATGGCCAACCATGGTCTGAATCCCATACCCAGTGGCTTGAAACTCATGCCAGACACATATGCCCCAAATCCCAAGAAGAGAATGGAGGAGAAGAGATTGTGGTATGGCCATCCCTTCAGGGAAGGGAGAAAATTTCTCATTTTCTCTCTGGTAAATGCATGCACCGTATAGCAAAAATCTCTCTCTCTCTCTCTCTCTCTCTCTCTCTCTCTTTTTTTTTAAGGTCTTACTTTTATCTATTACAGAGAGTTAGAGAGAAAGAAGAGGGAGAGAGAGAGAGAGAGAGAAAAAGGCACCCCCAACACAGTCTCTGCACCAGCATCCACCCCAGTCCCAGCTAGTCTGTATCTCTAGCATGTGCATGTCCTACACATGCTCAAGGAAGTCCTGGAATGCAAACCTGGGATCTCTCCCATGTGGGCTCACTTTCATTATCACCATGCCAACATCCCGTCCTATTAAGTGCTTTTTATTCTACTCATGGGACATACTTTCTTGTTTATTAGGGTACATCATATTTTTTGTTGAAAACTTAAGATTTTTCATGTAATGTGGCAATTCTGTAAATCAGATTATCCTCCCTGCCTAGGGTACGTTGTCCTTCCTTATTGTCATTGTTATGGTTTATTTTGCAACTTTTCTTCACTAACTTTAGTAAAGTCTGCATTCTTCATTATGTGTAGCCACTAATAATGTCTCTGTTCTATCATTTAATAATGAGCTAGATATCAGATAGAAAATTCATTAACCAACCACCTGAAAACAATAATCTCCCAGTGTTGGCTGCCAGCTTTTAACATTGTCCACCAGTTTGCAACTCTAAGCCTTTACTTCTAGCTTGTGGATAGCTGAAAGATCATGAAAAGGTAATATTTTAGGGCCTCTGTGCTCTTTTATGAGCCTGTACATTGCTCTGCAAATATGTATGATCTTCTATTGGTCATTAGAGAAGTCATAATTCATTTTTGCATAGAAAAACATAGAAAAATACATCATGACTTTTCTAATGACTCAACAGAATCCCAGGGATATTTCTAATTTCTTAACCTTTCCTTTTACTATTGTTTGGATCCCCAGACACTCAAATTCAGGTGTTGAGATTTGGTTGTATTATAAAAGTATTAAGTGAAAACTTAATCCCTACATGACATGGAAGGGTGGGGCCTTTGAATTTGATGAAGTCACTAGATCTATCAGATGAGAGAGGAGGCCAGAATAGGCAGAAACTTAGGGACAACCACTCTACTCAAGATCCTGCCCTTTGTAATCTGCAATGCCTCTGGACCTTTGATGTGGCCAGAATCATGAATCAAGTAAACTTTTATTATTTTCAATTCACCCAGTCTGAGATATTTCTTCTAGGAACATAATAATGGACTAAAACCTCTCCCAAGCTTTTTGGTTAGTCAGGCATTTTCTCCAAGCATTACCTATGGTCCAGACAGCAATGACTAATATGCTTCTTTGTGTTTTTGACATATGTCCCAGATAGCCTCCTTAACACTAGGAGAGAGTTTCTTGTTAGGCAAGATAAAGATAAGCCCTTGAGCTGGTTTTCCTGAGAGTTTCCAGACAGGTGAAAACAATCAAGAGCTGCTTCTTTCTTATCTGTGGAAACATACAAATAGGGTTACTTATAAAACTGTAAATTATATAATGATCATTCATTCTTAGGAGGTATGGTGATTTCAAAGAGGAGGGAAATAATAAAATAATATGTTCCAATGAAACTAAAGAGAAAAAAAATGAGCTTTACCATATAAATATTGTATTATATTTTATCTTTAATTTATTGGTGAACATCATTTTAAGAACATTTACAGTATGTTAGAAACTTTGCAGAGTAAGCATTTAGATAAACAGCAAGTAAAATCTGAACATCTTTTTAAGTAGTTAGATAAGTTTTGTTCCTGTAGTAATTACCACGACTGGTCTTTTTTTTTTGGAGAGGTTTTTTCGCTATAGGGCACGTGCGCTCGCCAGACAGACTGAGAGAGACCTAGAGACAGAAAGCGAGAAATCACCCCCCAGGGGGATGGTCACGCCGAAATCCCTTCTCCTCCATTCTCCTCTCGGGATCTTGGGCACGCACGCACACGCGCCCGGCGTGAGTTCTAAGCCACCGGGTCCGGGATGCGAACCGCGGTTGACTACGTGGGAGTCCAGCGACATAGCCATTATGCTAACTGCTGGTTCCCACGACTGGTCTTTTTAAGGAAGTATGTTTCTTAGGGAATAAAATATTGGCCTGTGAAAAGTTTTCAGTAGGTAAGTTAAATACCATATAATCTCTTTTCAAAAGAATTATGTCATTTTAAATTTTATTTATTATATTTATTATTTTTTATATTTTCTATAGTACACATACACAAGAGAGAGAAAGTGAGAAAGCAAGCTGTTAAGCCTAGGATATGAACCATTGTCTTCCATATGAGAGTCCAGTGCCTGAACTACCATGCCACCTGCTGGCCCCAATTCCATGAAATTGTCAAAGTAAAATCTCTTTCAACACTCTTAAATTTGTGTTTATAGTTTATAATTCTAAGAATTCTCTTTCAACACTCTAAAATTTGTATTTATAGTTTATAATTTTAAGAGTGCCAGCCCCTACATTTCAAAGTCAAATGCTATTTTTTGTGTACATCGTACCTGTAGAGTGTGATTTTTTTGATACGTGTATACTTTGAGTAATAATCAGTCTTCGTAATTAGATATCTATCTTTTAAAATACATCACTTCTATGTTGTGAAAACTTTCAAAAATCCACTGTTAACTATTTTAAATATGTATTGTCTTATTATCTGTAGTCTCCCCTACTGTGCATTAGAATACATTAGAATTATTCTTTCTACGTAATTGTTACATTTTGCTGGTTGAAAAACCTTTCCCCATCTTCTCTCCTCTATTCTCCCCAATCTCTGATAACTTGCATATAGTTCTCAGATCCTAGGAGGCTGATTGCTTTCCTTGTAACTTTCTACATATGTGTGAGATCTTATGGTATTTGTCTTTCTGATTCTAAATATTTTCACTTAAACTAATGTTGAACCTCTCTCTTAGAACAATGTAAATCAAAACTACGAGATATGGCTCTTAACAAAATAATAATCAGTGTTGGTGAGGATGTTAGTATAAGAAAGGAGAACACTCATACATTGTTGGTGGGAAAGTAAAACCATTATAGAAATAGTATGAAAGTTCTTCAAAAAATTCAAAACAGATTTACCATATGACCTAGCAATCTCCCTACTGGGTTTATATCCAAAGGAAATGAGATCAGTATTTTGAAGGAACTTCTGCATTCCTATGTTTACCGAGCACTAGCTGCAATAGCTAAGGTATAGAATCAACCTATTTGTCCTCATTAGAGGGAAAAGTAAAGAAATGTAGCGTGTGTGTGTGTGTGTGTGTGTGTGTGTGTGTGTGTACACAATAGGATGGAATATTCATCTATAGAAACTGAGTGAAAGCTTGGCATTTGTGACAACATAGGTGAACCTGGAAAAAGTGTTTTAAAGATACAATTGAACTGTGTAAACTGCTATTTAATCTTTAATATCACCATATCTATAAAAATATAAAAGTCATGTGTTTTAATTACTTCCAAGAGTGAGAAGGACACATGCACACACACAGACACATACACACATATAGAACTTGCAACAGGATCCTGACACCTTGATACACTCCTAGCCTTCATCTGGCCCTGGATAACAGGTATGTGTGTATTTGGTCTATTCAGGGAGGACTACAGACTGGAACCAAAAATCCTCCCATTTGAGACTTCCTTGCAGAGTGTTGCATCTTACTGCTGCATCACCTTCTGATCCCTAAACGTATTTCTAATGAGAACATATGAATCCACTTTCCCATCAAAGAACAAATTCATTTCTAACAGCTTTCTTACTTAAATACTGCATTCCCATCACTATCTAATCACTTGCCTCTCTCCAACTCACTTTTGCCCACATGAGTTCAATGACAGATCTTTATATAACACAGAATTTCTCAGAATTTAAGGGCACAGGTACAATCTGTAAGATCATTTTTAAAAAGTGAATATTCATGAACTTCATTCTCAGAGGTTATTTTTTGTTAAATCTGGATTAGGGTTTGGAGTTCGGACTTTTGATTAGCCATCTAGATGTTTCAAATGCAGATGGTCCCTCTGCCCTATTTCAAAAACCATTATGATTAGTCCTTTCTCTGGATTTGCTAGAGTTTACAAATGCCTTCGATAATAAATAAAATATATGTTCAATATTGCGGATTGTGTTCCCGGTAAGGAAATAGCCTATTTATAATTTGATGAACAGTCAGAAAGAGTTACATGACTTTTATTCTTCTTTGATGTTAATTAAAATTTGTTTATTTTTAAATATTCAGTAATTTTTTTTTCTTTTAGGTTTTTGCTATAGGACACATGTGTTTGCCAGAGAGAGACAGAGAGAGATAATGAGAGGGAAAGTGAGAAATCACTCCCCAGGGGGAATGGCCATGCTGCAATTCCTCCTCTGTTCTCCTCCTGGGATCTTGGGCAGGCTCACACATGCACACAGCATGCGTTTCAAGACACTGGGTTGGGACTGGAACCATAGTTGTCCATGTAGGAGTCCAGCAATATAACCACTATACCATCTGTTGGCCCAGGAAATTATTTTTTAAGGAAAATCAAAATATCTGGGACCAGCAGTTAGTGTAATAGCTATGTCGCTGGACTCTCATGTAGTTGACTGCGGTTTGCATCTCGGACCCGGTGGCTTAAAACTCATGCCAGGCACGTGTGCGTGTGTACCCAAGATCCCGAGAGGAGAATGGAGGAGAAGGGATTGTGGCGTGGCCATCCCCCCTGGGGGGTGATTTCTCGCTTTCTGTCTCTCTGTCTCTCTCTGTCTGGCGAGCGCATGCGCCCTATAGCAAAACTTCTCAAAAAAAAAAAAATCTTACATTTCCTTCTTGAATTTCTGTTTAGAGTTTTTCATTTGTAACTCACATTATTTCTATTTGTCCACTTATCTGCTATTTTTATATAAATAATTCACATCAACTCATTTTCTGCATTCAGTACATAATTATTAACTGTATAAACATGGCACATAGAGTTCTTTAATTACTGAGATTATAGTAATAAACAGAAATTTCTCCCTGAGTAAATTTCCTGATAGAGTGCTATCTAGTGGAAAGAGAAGAAAAGCTGTGAATATGCAAATTACTAAATATTGAGGATAAAGAATGTTTTTTAAAAAATAAGTTGAAGTTGGTTGGATCACGGTGGTATGAAGGAAAAGGGTGACAGTTCCATAGCAAGTAGCCTTTGAGGTCTTTTAAAAAACTTTGGCTTTGGGGTCAGCAGATAACATAGCAGTTATGTTGCTGGTTTCCCACATGACCAAACACAGTTTGAGTCCCAGGCCCAGTGGCTTGAAAATCACACCGGGCATGTATGTGTTCCCAGAATGCCAGGAGGAGAATGCAGGAGAAGGAACTGTGGCATGGTCATCCTCCTGGGGGTGATTTCTCACTTTCTCTCTCACTGTTTCTCTCCCTTTCTTCCTACTTCCAGCAAGTGCAAGCGCCCTAAAGCAAAAACCTCTAAAAGCAAACAAACTTTGGTTTAATGTGCATGAGAGGGGAAGTTACATAATTAATTTAAACAGACATTTGATATTATCTGATCTTTCTAGTTGAATAGGAAATAGAGCATCAGGGGTGTAGAAGAAAGCAGAAACAGGGACCAGCAATTGGTGTAATGGTTATGTCGTTGGACTCCCATGTAGTCGACCGTGGTTCAATTCCCGGACCCAGTGGCTTAAGTTTACACCGGGCGGGTGTGCATGCATGCCCAAGATCCCAAGAGAATAATAAAGGAGAAAAGATTACTGTGTGACCATTTCCCCAGGGGGTGATTTCTCGCTTTCTCTCTCTCTGTCTTTCTGGTGAGCACACGCACACTATAGCAAAGATCTCTCAGAAAAATAAAAAGAAGAAGAAGAAAAGAAAAGAAAAAGAAAGCAAGAACACTGGTTTAGAAGCTATTTCAACAGATTAATTTAGAGTTGGTGGTTCCTTCAACCAGATGGTGATTATGAGAATAGGTTCAATTCTGAATTGATTTTCAAAGTAGATTTGATAGAATTTTCTGATAGATCAAATGAAAAAGATGAAAAAGATGAATCAAAAATGAAAAGTTAGTCCTGAAAAATTGAAAGTTCCCTATTTCCTGAGAAATATAAAATAGCAATAGGTGCTGAAGGTAGAAAAACAACAAAAATTTATTTTGTGCATGTTGAGATACCTGTTAGATATCTAAGTGACCATACCTATGCTAATCTTATATATTTAATACTTACCACCCAAGTTGAGAGTCCTCTATAACCTTGGATATCTAAATGTGTAGTAGCTATTAATGGCAATTTATAAAGCCAGTGAGTGCTTGGTCTTAAGCCTGGATTCTGAGGTAATCACCTTTTTAAATTCCACATCCAAGCAAATCCGTATTAACTTCCTACCTTTTGTTTGTGTCTCTAAATAAGCTCTCTAACAATAAAAGAATGAAACATTCACCCTTAATTCTTTTACCCTTTTTCCACACCAAAATACACACAAAACACACACACTCATATGACACACACTCTGCTTCATACATATTCAACTGTTTTCTGCAACAGCTTCTTTTTGTCTGTACATTAGGAATGTCATTTCTTCTAAGTTTTATTACTTCATTAAAGTGTCAGTTAATTAGGCATATAACTATAGAAAACAGGTCTTCAAGTTATTACTTTTTTTGTAATTATTTTGAGATTAAAAAAAAAAGTAAAGGAGGCATCAACTTGTATTTGGGGGATTTTTTTTCCCCCTACAATAAAGGTTTATATTTCCCATTCTCATCTTTACGAAAGTGAAACATGGATTAGCCTAGTATTCAAAAGACAGATGTAAGTACATTTCACTTTAACTGTGAGAGGAGGGATTTTTGTGTAAACCAGCAAAATATGGCTATAGAAATGTTTTCCTTGGAAGCCGAGCAGTCTTTTTTAACTAAATAATAATAGTTTATATTTATCAAAACCTACTACACACCAGGCATTTTGCTAAGAGGTTTACGTGAATTATCTCACTAAATCCTCACAAAAATCCTATGGAGCTTAATCCATTATCATTCATTTTCTAGATGATAAGAAAATGGAGGCACTGAGAAGTTAAGAAACTGGAACATGGTAACACAACATTAGCAGGTCTATCCTGATACATGTTACTAGTCCCATTTGACGGCAGCATCGGGTTTTATAAGCAACAGTTAAAATTTAAGCCAACCAAAAATATTTTTTGTTTGTAATTCTGACATAATGACTTTATGTAACAATTCAATAGACAAGTCTCCCTCTAATAGTTACTACCTAGACAATACCTGGGTTGGGAACTCAGAGAATATTTGTCATAAGGTGGGCCAATAGTCAGTACATTCTAATTTTCAGGATGATTTAAGACCCAACTCATCCCATCTCTCTCTCTCTCTCTTTCTCTCTCCACTGTAACAAAACATGACAACCAACTAGACCAGCAATTTCTTTGGACCGATGTATAAAATAATGTATTTATAAGCCACATTAAGTTTCAAATACCATTCCCCCATCATGGTGTTCATTCTACTGTGGAACATTCCAGTCTAGTTTATGCAGGTCTTGGATACCTCAGTCTCTCTTCTAAGGATGCTCTCCTTTGAATTCTTTCAGAATGCATACAGGAAAGGTTGGACATCCCTTATCTGAAAATCTAAAATCCAAATACTACAAAATCTGAAACGTCTTGAATGTAGACATGACACCATGAGTGGAGATTTCTACACCTGACCTAATGTGACAGGTCATAGTCAAAATGCTGCAATATAAAATTACCCTTGGCCTATGTGCATATCAAACATAAATTAATTTAATCTTTAGACTTAGGTTCTATTTAAAGATATCACCTTATTTATGGGCAAATATTCCAAAATCCCCCCCAAAAATTAAAATCTAAGACACTTCTAGTCCCAAGCATTTTAGATAGAAATGCTCAGCATATTTCTATTTCTATCATATAATGTGTGTGTATTATATATATGTGTGTGTGTATTATATATATACATATATGTGTGTATTATATATATGTGTGTGTGTATTATATATATACATGTTTAAGTTAAGCATTAAAGAAATCAGCTTAACTATAATGTGTTCACAGAGGAAGTTCCTACCACTTGATCAAGATACTCTTCCTTACCCACCATGTACATGGGCATTATTTATTTTTTCACTTATTGTCTTATGTTCATTGCCTTTGCAATACTGCATGTGTTATTTACAAATATGTTTACTTACGTGTTTATTGATCATATGTCTCTCACTCTGAAATGTTTTTTCTTTTTAATGTTTATTGGCTGTTTATCACAGTCTCCTACACGTCATTGGAAATCAATATTTACTTATTAAATTAATTAATCAATAGTGGCATTTCACTCTTGTTATCTTCTCGGTACACTCAACAAATAAGATTTTTGCCCTATGTTTCAGTGCCTGGTGTAAAGAGTACTTACTTTGATTGACAGATATAGGTCAGAATGTGAGAAATTGAACAAGCTTTCTATAAATTAACTTAGCTTGGTAACCACTTACTGCAAACAGATTTGGAGTTTAAACCGAAATTAGCCCAAATTGCCATGTAAAAAATCTTCCCTAAAAGCCTCATGATCACTTCACACTTAGAAAAATTTAAAAAATACCTGCCATATGGAACCTAATAGCTTCCTCCCCTCGGTAAACCTGCTTCTGCCACTCATTTTCTGGGCCTGAAGTCTCAATACTTAAGCTGAATTTCTGAGTCTTCTTTATTTTTATTCCCATAAAACCATGGGTTATGAAAATCTTTATCCATTTTTTTAGCTATACATCTCTTATTGAACAGCAAATATGTATAATATTCTGGAACTAAACACACACATACAAGAACTTGGACAATATTTAACATCTTAGGCTCCAATTTTCATCTCTGGAAAGGGAATGGCATTGTTTGTTTCTAATATGTGTTATAATTACGCAATAATGTAAAGTAGAGTTTTGAGATTTGAAAGACTTTGGTTAGTTCTGCTTCTTCTGAACAACTGCACGTATCTGAACAGTGCTCTGTCCTGTAAGTCTGAAACAAATAATACTTATTTCATATGATTTTGGCATACATTTAATATATCTAGAATGAAAGAGTCATTGCTTGGCACATATTAGGCACTAAATAAAAGATAGCTCTTGAAGAACTTAATGACTAGAAAAGAAAGGTGGGTATACATATATGAATGCAATGAAAATGTCATATGCAAAATAATAAGAGACTTATTTTCATAGAGTGGCCAAAAAAGAAAGGACTGATGGTGCCATATGGTGAATGAATTGAATCCATGTGGGAATGTTCTCTGTTCGCCTCTAGATAATGGGTGTTTTTGTTTGTTTGTTTTTGTTGTTTGTTTTTGTTGTTTGTTTGTTTTCTTGAGAGAGAGATTTTTGCTATATGGTGCATATGCTCAGCAGAGAGACAGAAAGCAAGAAATCACCCCCCAGTGGGATTGGCCATGCTGCAATCCTTTCTCCTCCATTCTCCTCTTGGGATCTTGGGCACTCACGCACATGTGCCAGTGTGAGTTTTAAGTCTCCCAGTCTGGGACTCAAACCACGGCAGATTATGTAGGAGTCCAGCAATGTAACCATTACGCCATTTTCCAGTCCCAAATAGATAATGATTAAAGGAAGAGAGAAGTCAATTCTTTTGAGAGGAGTTTTTTGTTTTTATTTTTTTTTTAATTTTCTTTCTAAAAAGAGACCATTAAATTGAATTTAGAAAGGCCATTTTTCTTTTAACCAGCTGATAAGGTAAAAATGTATTGCATGAAGAATGTGGTAGAGAATGTGAAATGGCAAGAACTGGTGCAATTCTTCTAGTTTGACTAGCAGTTGATGAGTCTGAATTAGACTCAGATAAATGTTTAGGGTAAATGTTTAGGGTGGAGAGGAGGCTGAAATATGTTCTGATATAGGTAGAAACCAGTCGTGAAAGACCTTATGGAATGTGATTTGATTTTTACTGAGATGGAAAACAATTGGATGGTTTGAGAAAGGGAATCGCCCAATCTCTGAGAAAAATTGTAAGCAGCTAAGTGGTTCTAAGCAATAGTGTCGGGGTAACTTCTTGTATGGCTCATTACACTAACATAGATTCAGCTGAAAAGAAGTCAATGAACCAGAGTGGATTTAAAAAGAAGATTACTCACAGCGCAGCAGCTAGCATGAGCTTCTTGTTTGCATCATTCCTTTTAGCCTCCCAAATCCCATGGGTGTGCTGGAGAAGTAGCCTAAGTGGATGTTGCACAATGGCCTGTGTCACAACTGAGGAATGCTGAGTTTAGGAAACTCCCAATCTTAAAAAGTAATGGCTCAAAAACCAGCCCATCTTTCCTCCGGAGAGACACATTTTCTTTATTACCTTAGAATAAAAGCAAATTTTCTTTAGAGAGAGGGAATCTTTATCTGTACAGTCTTGAAATATGTCTGGGGAGGAAGAAGTTCTCTCAGTTCTCTATATCTGAGTAACTATGATGTGAAAGCCTCTAGGCATGAAGAAATGTAAGAGATTCATGGATATACTTTTCTCCTAACCAAGAGAAATCTGAGCAGAGATGTTAATGAAAATCAAAGAATCTAGCATTAGAAAGCAAAGAGCAGTGGCAAGAGATGTAATGTTCTAGAGTTACAGGTAGACTCTGTGGTGCCATGGCAGTGTGTTGCACCAGGGAAGCCAGATCCCAAATGGTGACTGCCATTTGAGTATCTGACTTCATCAGCCTAAGCTTGCTGGACATGTTTGACAGTGACCAAAATCTGGCAAACTGGAACTGAAGGAAGGGGATCGCAGCAGAGCCAGCAGAAGATGTGTCTCTTTCTCCTCCATCGTGGATGTGTGCATTCATGTTGTCATGAATGCTGAGGAAAAAAAAAAAAGCATAAAATGTTAGAATTATAACAAATAGCATAGGTGAGGAACAATGAGATGTCATGATTGATAAAAGCAGAGTAAATCAAGCAGATAGTAGTAAGAAGTTGATTCAGAGAGGAGGGTGTGGGACAAATTATTTTGTATTTTTATTACAGGTTTCCATTGGTTTCCAGTGGAAACCTCACACTGAATGTTAACAGTTTGAGCAGTGGGATGGTACATTTAATTTAGATTTTAATAACTTCAGTTTGGATAAATTGCAACCTTTGAAGAAGGAGAGCCAGTTAAGAAATATGACAGTATTAGAACTTGACGTGACTGTGACATATAGTATGTTGGGAAGATCTGGTACATATTTTGAAATTGGAGATGATAGAATTTGGGGCATCTAGAGTTAAAATTAATAAGAATAGTCAAAAATGAAAAATATTATTTCAGACTGAGTCCTTGGATAAATTGATTTGTCATTACTTTGAGCAACAGTGGAATCCAGAGAACTGTTTGGACAGAATGTCCATATTTATCATCTAAACCAGGATCTTTTTTGAAGTTGTATGGGGACAGTATCAAATAATTATTCAAAGGTAGTAAGTGTAGATGAAATTGTACTGGGTGAAGTGTGACTCTTGGTCATTCTGGTTATAGATACTTGAGATGTTTATTGGATATTCAATGGCATAGGTGAGGTTGAAAGTTGGAAAACAAAGTCTAGTACTCTCTGAGGAGGTCAGATGGAGAATTAGTGAATAGATATATTGAAAAATAGATAATATCACTAAGTTAATTAGTGTAGATGGAAAAGAGATCTAAGAAGAAGCTCTGAATAAGTCAAACTCTTGGAGATGAAAGAAAAAGGCACTACTGCACAGATCAATTGTGCATGGAAGTGAAAATGGAAGACTGAACTCCAGAGGAGCAGAGAATTTTGTCAGCTCGGTTAACCAATATCTCCTGGTCTTCTTTGTTTTTTCTTTCTAGCTCTTTAGAGAGCACATATGTTTGCTGTAGAGAGAGAGAGAGAGGGAGGAGAGGGAGATGCCCTCAACGGGTATCATCGCACCACAGTCCCTTCTCCTACATTGCTCACTCTGTCTGGATTTTAGGAATGCATGCCCGTGTATCTGAATAGTTTTTCAAGTTGCTGGGTCTGAAAGTTGAACAATATAGTAGGGCATATAGCACCTAAACATCTGGCCATAGGCTCAGTTAATACTAGTCTTCTAAGAACATGCTTGGTATATAGTAGGCACTCAATAAATACCTTTATTAAAGGTTTTATACAGAAACTATTGAGTGCAGATGAATTATTTGGTTGTGAAAACTCATTAAATGGGTAAAGTATCAAAAAAGCCTCTTTTAGAGTTTGCCTGATGTATGCTACCATCAAGGTTACTTAAATATGGATTAGCCACAGTGCAAATAGGACAGTAAATTATTTGTAGGTGTAATGAGTCATGTTTGACAAAAGGAATAAGCCCATTTCACTGGCTGCTTCAGAACATAGCCATAAAAATAAAATACTACAGGGCTTGCAGGTGGTGTGGTGATTAAGGGTGCTGGACTCCCACATGGCGGGCCGTGGTTCCAGTCTTGGGCCTGGTGGCTTGCTTTTTCAATTACCCTCACTCTCTCACTCTGTCTTTTTCTGGTCAGATTTAAATAAATAAATGAAGTTAGATAAAATTAAAAAAAATAGAATATGATCAACTTTAATAAAGGTTAAAGATAAATTTATAAATAAAATAAAATACCAGAATGACTAATACTTTTTTTTTATATTTATGGGTATAATTTATGTACAGTGGAATGCAGAGTTCTTTTTTTTTTTTTGAGAGTTTTTTTTTTTTTTTTTTTT
>NW_006159462.1:1555888-1563570 GCF_000334495.1 Tupaia belangeri chinensis
TTTTTTTTTTTTTTTTTTTTGCTATAGGGCACGTACGCTCGCCAGACAGACAGAGAGAGATAGAGAGACAGAAAGCGAGAAATCACCCATCCAGGGGGATGGCCACACCGCAATCCCTTCTCCTCCATTCTCCTCTCGGGATCTTGGACAGGCACACATGCGCCCAGTGTGAGTTTTAAGCCACCGGGTCCAGGATGCGAACCGCAGTCGACTATGTGGGAGTCCAGCGACATAGCCATTACGCTAACTGCTGGTCCCCCAGAGTTCTTGAAATTCTCTTTAGACTCAAATAAAATGTCTTTACAGCAAAAACCATAATTTAAATAAAAAACTGATAGATTTAGTTCAGATTAACCACAGTATATGAAATTCTGAAGAGTGTTCTTTATGGAATATTAGGAAAAGTGTTCTTAAATTTTAAGAAATAAGATATATAACAGTTTCATCATCATAGAAATTTTCCTCACATTTAAAATCTTCCAGAAATAAGCCTGCCACACTGCATACAGCATTATCAATGCCCTTTTTTAACTCAGGACGAAGTCTTTGCCAGGTGGGCTATAAGGAAGCTCATCTTAAATCCTCATCTTGCCAGCCTGTTTATTCATAGCACTCTTATTACCACTGCATCTAATTTTGATCCTATGAGAAGCAGACTCTGAGATAAGATTAGATGCACCTGCTTTTTGAAAATTTTAAATATGTGTGAAGAATAAAAGATGAATAATAGAAAGGATGCCCCTTGAGCTGGAATGTCATGATCAGTCAGGATTTAGTGTTGCTATGATCTAGCCTGGCATTCACAGATAGGCTACAGTATTCTCCTATTGAATTGAACAGTTTAACAGAACATTAACATCTGTCAGGTCACTCTGTAACCATGATCGGTCAACACAAGAACAAGATTCCTCGATATACAAAAACATACATAATACAAATTTTCCAAGTCACAAAATATCAAATATCCTCTTCCAGATGATCTGAGACTTGATTCTTTACCAAATATATCTTCATCTTTTTTTCTATCTGACCTTCATAGAGATAACAATTATTAAAACTGATCATAAATTATGCTAATTTCTTTTTTGTTATTTTTGTTATGGTTTTATACTTAATCACTGTATATCTTTACAGCATACAACATGAAATTAACCAACATGAATACAGTGCATATCAGTCCAAAGATGTTTCCATACGCATAATCATCCACTGATAATTTTTCATTTTTGTATGTTAATTTTTTTGCCTTTTTCCCTCTTTATTCACTCCCTTTCACCTCCCCACTCCCACCATTGCCCATTGCCATCCCACACTATCTCCTATCTCTAATACCCATAGTTTCTCTCCATGTTTTGATACCTTCTAATCTTTCGTTTCTGCCATAGAGTGCAGACATTCAGTATATATTAAGTGGGGACATACAATGCCTCTCTTTCATAGTCTGTCTTTCTTCCCTTATCATTAAATATTCCATATTTACCCACTTTCTATTAAATGCCAAGGACTCATTTTTTTATCACTGAGTAGTATTCCATAGTGTGCCATGATTTTTCAACCTAGGCAAAGGAGATGAACAAACAACTCTCCACAGTAGAAATGTACTCATTATCTGACATCATCCAATCCAGAGCTAAGCTACACTTTAAGTGCTCTGCTAAATCATAAACCCAAACACTATTACTTCTGAAACCTTGTTAGTGAAATATTCCATGATTTCTATATTCTTTATTTTTTCTTATAAGGGTGAATACTAACCCCACTTTTTCAAACACAGGTGTTTCTGGTGTTATTTTCCTGCAGCACACAGACAAGTGGGAGGGAATAGGAATCTACAGGGAGAACTTTCTGACAACAAAAGACATCCGATTCTTGTAAAAGGAGGGAAAGAAGGAGACTTGTTTAGGAAAAGCTTCAGAGTACAATGAAGTTCTTGGGAAATCTCATCCAGGTAAATGGGAAGTCCCCCTGCAAAAATTTCTTATTAGAGATGTCCTTCACTTGGCAGGAATGGCTCAGTCATAGCCAGGAGAAACACAGCCTCAATGTGATTACTGGAGTAAATCCAAATGTGTAACTGATGGCCATCATTTAAATATGCTTTTTGCAACAGTTTCTTTTGTAGAGCTCTTTGAGAGGTGCATGTTATGGATGCTTCTTAGAGAAAAGAAATAGGCAATGGTAAAATGGGTTACAAGGCTAATATTTTCTCATTGATGAAAGACAGCACAGTTTGAGAATGTTAATACAAATAATGCATTCAAAAGCAGTTTCAAAGATGTGATTGTTAAATATTCTCACTTGATTTTAAACTGGGGTTTAGAAACTAGAAATAATTAAAAGACACCCTAAGACTTGAATCTGGTTAAGCCGAGAAATGATGGAATCAAACAACTATAATTAAGAACAAGAAATATTTTGTAGGACAATATCGTGAATCAGCATTGATGCTCCAGAGGGATTTATAAATTAAAACTCCAATAAGGGTTATTTATTTATTTATTTATTTATTTATTTTTATTATTATTATCATCATAATCTTCTTTATATTACATTGGGATACATATAATTTTACAATGTATTACATTGTTTTTCAAAAGGGAATGTCATGCATGTCAGTCAATACAGAGACATTAATCTCCCCACTTCATCATTCAATATCTTTTCTCTGTTTTTTCCAATCATTATTATTATTATTATTCTAATTATTTTTTAAAACAGTCAATCACTATTTCTCATTTTGCTTGTAAAAAAACTTTACCCATCATGAAATACTTCTCAGACCAATCTAGTTGAGAATACTATACATGTCATCACCAACAGGTAATAAGCCATATCTGTTTCTCACTAACGTCTTACTTCTTTATAAGGTTTAAAAATGTATGTCTGAGCTTTATTTCAAAAGGTAGGGTAAAATTTTCAAAGAAAAATGAAGGATTCTGGTACAGCCATTGTGGTGTAGGAAATATTGTGCTGCTTCTCAATTCAAGAGCTATAATGGGAAGTCCTGCCCTAAAAGCCTGGTAGGCGTGAACAAGCTGGGTTACCTGGCATACCTGTAATCCTGGGCAGCTGAGACGCAGTGAGGATCATGTCATGGCAGGATCCCATGGAACTCTTTCTCTCCATAAATAAATAAATCAGTAAGCTTTCTCTCTTTTTTATTTTAAAGAAAGATTTGTATACATTTACTTCACTTCTTTAGTTGAAACTATGGAACATTAAATCATAAATATAGCTAGTAGAGAAAGAAGAAAAAAATACACAAGAGTATGGAAAAAACAAAAGTGAATATTAAGTTAGAGGAAGATGTTTTAAATGAAATGAAGTTAAGAGTTCTGAAAAGTTTGGAGAATGAAAACTGATGCAGAACTCTACAATCAAATGGAGTGAGTATATAAATGGATTGAAGGAAAATGGTGTTAAAGTTTTTGGAAAAATCAAGGAAAAGAATAATTAGTTCATGTATCAGAGGACCATTAATATCTACTGAGCAGTGTCAATATGAAAATTGAGGCAAAAGATGACAGTCTAAGGTGAAAGTATTTTCCAACATTTGGTCAAGAGTTCACTTGGAGGGCCAGCAGGTGGCGTGGTGATTAAGGCACTCGACTCTCACATGGCTGACTGATTAATTCTTAAACCTGGTGGCTTCCTTTCTCTCTCTCTCTCTCTTTCTCTCTCTGTGTGTATGTATGTGTGTTTCTCTCTGGTGAGCATGTGTGCCCCATAGCAAATTAAAAATAATAATAACAAATAAAATTAAATTAAAATTCTTCTTTTTAAAAAAGAGTCCACTTGGTTCAGAAATAGAGGTTCTTGGATTCTGTGCAGAATAACTAATTAGATTTATAAGAATAAGTTGAGTCATATAAATCAAAATTTGAGAACTACTAGTAATATCTACTTTCTAAGGAAATGAAGTATTATTTAAGTTAAGTTAAATGACACAATACAGGGAGAATAGAGAAGTAAACACATACTTAATAATATAATAAAACCTCAGAAAAAAGAATTGTGAATCACTCTGTAGAGAGAATTATGAGATAGGAGAGCTGTTAAATAATTAGCTAATCAAAAAATCCAAGAAAACAGAAGAGAAAGAAATGAAAAATACATATTTATAGTCATTCTTACCGAGAAAGGGCAACTCTTCATGTGAAAGGAAATATAGAAAGAAACAAAAATGATTAAGATAAACTAATGAGAGAATAGAATTGAGAGAACTGTGCAAGTACTCAAGTAACTTAATCCATTTCTGCCCTTTCAGATCGCCAATGTATCACTGCCTAAATAACAGAGTACTTTGCCGGGGTCCAGCCTCAGCGTGGGTGGGTTATTTCGATGGAGGCGGCACTGGAAAGAAAGGAAGACTAAGGCCTCGTGCCTTTTTATGCACGTCTTTAGCCGGACACTCTCAGAGATCGCTCTCTGAGGAGTGACAACTGCTAGGAATCATTATGCCTTTTTATTGAGAATGTGATACATGCAAGTAAATGGGTGAGGGGCAGTAAAAGAATTACTCTAAGGAACAGGGTAATAAAGCATGGAAGCAATAATAATAAAACATGCTGTTTGTCTTGTTAGCTCAGGTAAAATTAATCACAGTTTTTAGGATGAGGAAGTCCATTTGTCTGCTGTATCTTCTCTTTAGATCTTGATTACTGGGAAGGGTCTTTTGAAGAGGGGGCTTGCAGGATGTTTGATAGCTTCAGAGTACAATGAAGTTCTTGGGAAATCTCATCCAGGTAAATGGGAAGTCCCCCTGCAAAAATTTCTTATTAGAGATGTCCTTCACTTGGCAGGAATGGCTCAGTCATAGCCAGGAGAAACACAGCCTCAATGTGATTACTGGAGTAAATCCAAATGTGTAACTGATGGCCATCATTTAAATATGCTTTTTGCAACAGTTTCTTTTGTAGAGCTCTTTGAGAGGTGCATGTTATGGATGCTTCTTAGAGAAAAGAAATAGGCAATGGTAAAATGGGTTACAAGGCTAATATTTTCTCATTGATGAAAGACAGCACAGTTTGAGAATGTTAATACAAATAATGCATTCAAAAGCAGTTTCAAAGATGTGATTGTTAAATATTCTCACTTGATTTTAAACTGGGGTTTAGAAACTAGAAATAATTAAAAGACACCCTAAGACTTGAATCTGGTTAAGCCGAGAAATGATGGAATCAAACAACTATAATTAAGAACAAGAAATATTTTGTAGGACAATATCGTGAATCAGCATTGATGCTCCAGAGGGATTTATAAATTAAAACTCCAATAAGGGTTATTTATTTATTTATTTATTTATTTATTTTTATTATTATTATCATCATAATCTTCTTTATATTACATTGGGATACATATAATTTTACAATGTATTACATTGTTTTTCAAAAGGGAATGTCATGCATGTCAGTCAATACAGAGACATTAATCTCCCCACTTCATCATTCAATATCTTTTCTCTGTTTTTTCCAATAATTATTATTATTATTATTCTAATTATTTTTTAAAACAGTCAATCACTATTTCTCATTTTGCTTGTAAAAAAACTTTACCCATCATGAAATACTTCTCAGACCAATCTAGTTGAGAATACTATACATGTCATCACCAACAGGTAATAAGCCATATCTGTTTCTCACTAACGTCTTACTTCTTTATAAGGTTTAAAAATGTATGTCTGAGCTTTATTTCAAAAGGTAGGGTAAAATTTTCAAAGAAAAATGAAGGATTCTGGTACAGCCATTGTGGTGTAGGAAATATTGTGCTGCTTCTCAATTCAAGAGCTATAATGGGAAGTCCTGCCCTAAAAGCCTGGTAGGCGTGAACAAGCTGGGTTACCTGGCATACCTGTAATCCTGGGCAGCTGAGACGCAGTGAGGATCATGTCATGGCAGGATCCCATGGAAGGTGCCTCTTTCTCTCCATAAATAAATAAATCAGTAAGCTTTCTCTCTTTTTTATTTTAAAGAAAGATTTGTATACATTTACTTCAAGATTTTAGTTGAAACTATGGAACATTAAATCATAAATATAGCTAGTAGAGAAAGAAGAAAAAAATACACAAGAGTATGGAAAAAACAAAAGTGAATATTAAGTTAGAGGAAGATGTTTTAAATGAAATGAAGTTAAGAGTTCTGAAAAGTTTGGAGAATGAAAACTGATGCAGAACTCTACAATCAAATGGAGTGAGTATATAAATGGATTGAAGGAAAATGGTGTTAAAGTTTTTGGAAAAATCAAGGAAAAGAATAATTAGTTCATGTATCAGAGGACCATTAATATCTACTGAGCAGTGTCAATATGAAAATTGAGGCAAAAGATGACAGTCTAAGGTGAAAGTATTTTCCAACATTTGGTCAAGAGTTCACTTGGAGGGCCAGCAGGTGGCGTGGTGATTAAGGCACTCGACTCTCACATGGCTGACTGATTAATTCTTAAACCTGGTGGCTTCCTTTCTCTCTCTCTCTCTCTTTCTCTCTCTGTGTGTATGTATGTGTGTTTCTCTCTGGTGAGCATGTGTGCCCCATAGCAAATTAAAAATAATAATAACAAATAAAATTAAATTAAAATTCTTCTTTTTAAAAAAGAGTCCACTTGGTTCAGAAATAGAGGTTCTTGGATTCTGTGCAGAATAACTAATTAGATTTATAAGAATAAGTTGAGTCATATAAATCAAAATTTGAGAACTACTAGTAATATCTACTTTCTAAGGAAATGAAGTATTATTTAAGTTAAGTTAAATGACACAATACAGGGAGAATAGAGAAGTAAACACATACTTAATAATATAATAAAACCTCAGAAAAAAGAATTGTGAATCACTCTGTAGAGAGAATTATGAGATAGGAGAGCTGTTAAATAATTAGCTAATCAAAAAATCCAAGAAAACAGAAGAGAAAGAAATGAAAAATACATATTTATAGTCATTCTTACCGAGAAAGGGCAACTCTTCATGTGAAAGGAAATATAGAAAGAAACAAAAATGATTAAGATAAACTAATGAGAGAATAGAATTGAGAGAACTGTGCAAGTACTCAAGTAACTTAATCCATTTCTGCCCTTTCAGATCGCCAATGTATCACTGCCTAAATAACAGAGTACTTTGCCGGGGTCCAGCCTCAGCGTGGGTGGGTTATTTCGATGGAGGCGGCACTGGAAAGAAAGGAAGACTAAGGCCTCGTGCCTTTTTATGCACGTCTTTAGCCGGACACTCTCAGAGATCGCTCTCTGAGGAGTGACAACTGCTAGGAATCATTATGCCTTTTTATTGAGAATGTGATACATGCAAGTAAATGGGTGAGGGGCAGTAAAAGAATTACTCTAAGGAACAGGGTAATAAAGCATGGAAGCAATAATAATAAAACATGCTGTTTGTCTTGTTAGCTCAGGTAAAATTAATCACAGTTTTTAGGATGAGGAAGTCCATTTGTCTGCTGTATCTTCTCTTTAGATCTTGATTACTGGGAAGGGTCTTTTGAAGAGGGGGCTTGCAGGATGTTTGATAACTTTAGTCCCGGGCCAGGGCAATAAGTTGCTGGTTACAACGACCTAGATGGAAATCTTGTCTTGCTAAGTAAAGACACAGTTGATATATGGACTATCTATACATTACAACAATAGAGGGTGAGTCTATGATCTTATATGGGAAAGGAAGATGATCTTGTAGCTCCGGAGACAAC
>NW_006159462.1:1563590-1582777 GCF_000334495.1 Tupaia belangeri chinensis
TGAGTCTGTCAATTAGTGAGTTCTTTTGTTTTATTTCTGAGTCTTTGTTATGTGGTGAATGTGCTGACTTTGCCTTGTATGAATTAACTTAGGCCTATAGCTTTAACAAGCGGTATGTAAGTAAAACTAGCCTTAAACTAACTTAGTTTTCATATGCTACTAATACTACTTTGGTTTATACTAACTTAATCTATATGTTAATTCTGGCTTAAAAACAGACAAGTGGGGGAGTCTTAAACTTCCTAATCCTCCTGTCAGTCTTAGGGAACCACATTTCTACAAGATCACTAATTGGCTTTATTGCAATGGTTGGGGGTAATGTTTTACCCTTACACGGTACAGTAATAGCAGTAAAACTCACGGCAGAGAAATTAAATACCGGCCAGTTCAAAGACACAAGAGAGAGCTCGTAAACTGGGCCTTGCCTCAGTTTCTTCCCAGTCCAGGCCTTGCCTTAAAATGGGAGGCAGCATCCTTACCAGCTTGTGTTGCCTGCATGGCCCTGTCAGTACTTGATCTAAGTTTTGCAACAGTTTTTTAAAAAAAATTTTTTATAATGTTAAGAAATTGAAAATATGGGACCAGTAGTTAGCGTAATGGCTATGTCACTGGACTCTCATGTAGTCGATCATGGTTCGCGTCCTGGACCCGGTGGCTTAAAACTCACGTTGGGCGCATGTGCGTGCGTGCCCAAGATCCCGAGAGGAGAATGGAGGAGAAAGGATTGCGGCGTGGCCATCACCCCTGGGGGTGATTTCTCGCTTTCTGTCTCTCTGTCTCTCTCTGTCTTTCTGGTGAGCACACACACCCTATAGCAAAAACCTCTCAAAAAAAAAAAAAGAAAGAAAGAAAAAAGAAAGAAAGAAAGAAAAAAGAAAAAGAAAAAGAAATTGAAACTATGAGAACAAGTGGTGGTACCTTGGTCATGCAACTGGACCCACCTGGGGAATGTCTTGTGTTCACGCCTGGGACCTCTTTGAGCACTCCGGGCATGTGCATGTGCTCAAAACCTGTTGCCTGAGACAGATGTATGGCAATCTGGGGACCATGTTGGCGATGGTTGTATTTCTCTTTCTTTTTCTCTCTCTGCATCTCATGGAGGGAAAAAAAAATTGCTGAGACTAAAAGAGGTGATATTTACATGTAGTCAGTGTGGAAAAGTATGCCAGACTTGTGTCTCTATCTCATAAAAGAGAAGTGTATCACGAAGACAAATTTAGCTGCTGGGAGGTTGGAGACTTGAGTACCTATTTTAGCTTCAAGTGTCTATAATGGGGTAAAGAATGAAAGAAAAGTGTGTTGGGAGCCAACCTTGGTATCTATCACTTCGGTATTCAAAATATGTCTCTAGTCACAGACTAAGAATCTTCAACACAGTCTAGAATTTAACCATTTTTAACATAGTGAATGAATTACATTGTAAGAGTACAATGTAAATTTTATAGGCTAAAGAGGAATACTAATTTTTTATAATGCTATCTTTTAGATAAATGCCATGTATGGATGCATGTATATATGTTTGTGTAGAGTGTGTTAGTGTGCCACACTTCCAAATTCCAGTAATTTAGCTTTTCCAAGCTGATATTTTGGAGTACAGGAAACCGGTCTCCTCATTAAGATACCTTTATGCAGCCAGGCAAAAGAATGAAATCTTGTTTATCAAGGCTATTTGAATGAGCCTTGAGTACATTATGTTAATTGAAATAGCCCAGGCATAGAAAGAGGGGGACAAGTGTTTTCACTTATACGTGGAAACAATTATAAAAGAGTATAGAGTAGAGTAGTGATTAATACAAACCAGGAATGGGGGGGGACGATGAAGAAACAGATATTGGCTAACAGGTACAAAACTGGAAAAAGGGCTAAGTTCTAGTGTTCTATTGTACAGTAAGAAAACTATACTTAATAATTTACCTTACACATCAAAATTGCTAAAACAGAGGACTTTTAATTGTCCTACTATGACATGATAATAAATGTTCGAGATGATGGGCATGTGAATTACTCTAATATAAACCTTACACATTGTATTAATATACTGCAAAATCACACAGTAATGTATAAACAGGTACAATTATGTGTCAACTTAAAAAAAAAGTAGAAGCACTGTTCTCAAACTATATACTTTGGAACTTCACAAAAGTGGTTATTAAGTAAAATAAATAAGCATAAACTTACCTGTTCACTTTTTAATGTAAATAATTTTAATGACTCATGAAGATAATAAATTGATTTAAATTGTCACATACTGTGTGTAATGAGGAATTAATATTCAATTGATGTGATTAACTTTAGGTGATTGCTTTATTAGAAATATTTGTATCTGAAATGTGTTTTAGACAAGGCTATACTGAAGTATAAATCAAAATATATTTTACATAGACTTTCTTTCAATTACGGTAAATGAAATGTTCAAGAAAATAGTAAAGACTGAAATTAAATATTACATGTTCACAATTTTTTCTTTAGTCTTTTCTGATCAGTAGTAAGAAAAAATCATTAAAAGCATTTATTTCATCAGGACAATCAGTCTTCCTGGACTTCTAAAGTGTCATTACTTTTCCTTCTAAAAAATTTAAAAACAGTCTAAAAGTAATGGAATTTGCTGAAAATAAATTCAATCTATGAACTACCAGGCAGAAACTAATAATGATTTATCTTAAGCATAGTGATATAAATACTAAAAAAGATGGAATATGTTACTTTTTCAAAAGGGGGTGATCTAGTCTGTGTCATTGTTAATAAGAAAAAATACCTGAGTCATGGTAAATGAAGAGAATAAAGGTTTACTCAACTCACAATTCACAGGTCCAATGTCTAGGATCACATTTGAGAAAGAGTTTTGTATTCATGAAGTCTCAAGGCCATGCAGGGCCTCACTTCGTGATAGAACAGGAGCATGTGTTTCTGTATGTTTATTGGTGTGTATGTGTTTTTGGAGGTAAGACACTTGTGGGACACAGATAAGGTTTATTATCTGTTGAAGAGAATGTGTATGGTGGTCTCAACTGGGCTGGTCTGAGGTGTATATCATGCTGGGTAAAGCCTCTTCACAATCCAAATGAGGTATAGTGTTTTAATGTATGAATAAAAATAATTGAAAAAAAAACACCATGAATGAGTTACAAAGGCCTCATCCTAATTCCCTAATCACTCTCAAAGGCCCCACCTTTTGACATCATAAAGATAAAAAGTTTCATCTTATACCTTCACAACCATATCTCAATACGTAAATTTTTAGGGGACATTTAAAGCACAGCAAGAGAAAAACCTTGTCAGGGGAAAAATGCCTTTTTATGGAAAAAAACAAATTTAAAAACTAGATTTCAATATTAAAAAAAAAAAAAAACACCCCAAACAATGAAAATGGCAAATGTACAAACTCAAGATTTCTGTGCTATTGGGATTTCTTTTTAGATTTTATCCTTCATTCAGGATAAAATTAGGTATTAATTGTCTACTGACCATTTGTGCAAAATACACTGAGAGCTACAAATTGTACATAAAGAATTCTATCAACCAAAAAATAATAGCCCTTTTTGTATGTTTTAAACACTGGCTCTTAGAAAATAATTTTTCTCTGAACCTTATCGTTTATGTAACAAACTTTATCATTTCTAAATAGAGATAGTCATTAAAAATCTTAAATTGCTTTGGTCTTTCTTAGAAAATTATGACTGTGCTATTACTATATACAGTCTATGTGTACTAGCAGTTTTTATTTTCACACAGAGACCATTCACACAATCCTAACTGGCAAACTACAAAGCTGACAGTTTTTTCTGGGATTCTATTACATTCATTGTATATGTATAAATATAAAACTCATGGGAGATGTAGAGGCGTATGAAATGCTTATGACTGTGGAAACATGGTAAGTGTGAGCACTAAATGAATTTTCATAACATAGTTACTTAAAATGTGCTTAAAATACAATAAAACTTCTGTTAGCTCTATGGCTTCTGTCCGTTAAAGATTTTAGAAGAAGCTTTGAATTTCTAAATAATAGTGTCTGGAAGTAGTTAGTATCTTATAATCTGTGGTTGTTGAAGTCGTTAAAGGAGTTGTTCTCTCCCCCATGGCTGTAAATCTTCCTCTTTCTCTGTATGATTCTGGGAAATATTTTCTCTGTTGGTTTGACTAACTCCTCCCACTCCTCAATTTGGCAGCATTTCTCAGGATGTCTGGGCAGACATTTCAATTTTGTTAGCTGGAAACTTTCAGGATATAAATTTTTCCCCTTAACTTTTTAAAAGATTGAATATAAAAAATGTTTTTGTTTATGTATTCACCTAATAGTGGTAAAACTACCACATACCAGGGGATTTAAAATGAAGCTTTAAAGAGTACCAAATATTGATCTGTTTGGTTTCAGTGCAGGTCTATACACAAAGATTTATTAAGAGGAAAACAAAAGAAAAAGATAAATCCTATATACATGAAGATGAAAAGTTTGTAATGGTATATATTCAAAATATGAATGATCACTTATACAGAATACACTCTCAGACTGTAACAATATGACTAATATCCATGTTCTAAATTGCTTTGCCCATAACCCATTTAATGATTATCAATGTAAAGAAAATAAACAAAGTCAATAATCTTAGTGTAGATTAAAGATAATGAATGGGATATCTAACAAGATTTTCCTTTTTGTTTACCGATGACTTCATGTACATTAAGTCTAACTTTTGTTGGAAAATGATAGACAAATGTATTTGTTTAAATCACGTTGTAATAGTTGAACTTACTTCTGAACTACTTATCTAAAACTTAACTATTTAACTATCTTCGTGTAATTTTAATATTCATTATTTAAATATTCATGAGTTTTCCATAAAAATAATTTGCCTGAGACAGAAAGTTAGTTGATAGAAACTAAAGATAATAAATTAAAACAATAAAAAATTAATATTTTTACTAGTTAAGTAAAAATGAATGACTCAACATAAAATATTCTGCCCAGAGCATTGGGAAGAATTCATATTACCTGATTGACAACATAAATTATACTTACTCTTTCTAGCTGTAATAAGTAGCTGGTTACACGACATATAATTATATGAAATATTTCTCCCACTATTATGTATTGGCCTTGAAATTGACACTATTGTCATTACTCATTCCAAATATACTGATAAAACTCTTAGTATGGTCACTAAATCTACCAAAGAAAATGTAAGCAAAGGAAATCGTAAACTAAAGAATATTTTTTCATGCTATCCGTGTACTCTAAATCCCTTAAGAAGAGACTTCTCTGGTTCTTTCGAGGCATGTGGTTTATTTAGTCAGGGCATATAAATTAATGCTATAGCCCCAAAATTATCTCTCTTTTTCTTTTCTTCTTTAGTTCATTGTTTTTGACAATCAAATGAAAGCTATTGGGACCAGCAGATGTTGTAATGGTTACGTCACTAGACTCCATGTAGTTGACCATGGCTCAAGTCCCAGACAGATGACTTAAAACTCATGCTGGGCAGGTGTGTGTGCATACCCAAAGGAGAATGAAGGAGAAGGGATTATAGTTTGACCATCTGCCTTTGGGGTGGTGATTCTCATTTTCTGTTTCTCTGTCTCTTTCTGTCTCTCCAGTGAGCGAATGTGCCCTATAGCAAAATATCTCTCTCTCTAAAAAAGAACAAAAAAATGATGGCTATTTTCATATACATCATTTTCAATAGAGAACATTCTTGTGTCTGTTAAATGTTTCTTTCATTTGCCCCTCCCACACACCTATGATCCACTCCTCTTCTTTACAGACTATAGTATCTACATTTATCCTCCTTATTCTCATATCTTTGGATCTTTCAATTTCTGCTAGAGTGCAGACATTTAGTTTGAGTCAAGTAGGGATATACAGTGTTGTCTCTCAAAGTCTGGCTTATTTCACTTAGCATTAACTCTTCTGTATTCAATCATCTTTTTTTTTTTTTTTTTTGGAGTGGTTTTTGCCACAGGGCTCATGCGCTCGCCAGAAAGGCAGAGAGAGACAGAGAGACAGAAAGCGAGAAATCATCCCGAAGGGGGATGGCCACACCACGATCCCTTCTCCTCCATTCAGCTCTCGGGATCTTGGGCACACAAGCACATGTGCCCGGCGTGAGTTTAAGTCACTGGGTCCAGGACTCGAACCGCGGTCGACTACATGGGAGTCCAGCGACATAGTCATTATGCTAACTGCTGGTCCCTATAGTCAATAACTTTGAGTCAAATGACAGATTCTAAATGTTTCGTATGTCTGAATAGTATTCCGTAGTATATATGTGTCATAATTTTTCAACGTATATATCAGTTTTGGGGCACTTAGGTTGATTCTGTGTCTCTGTGTTTGCAAATAATGCCGCAATTCACATGAAAGTGCAAATGTTCTTCTGACAGAGTGCTTACTATTCTTTAAGTAAATATTAGAGTGTGCTTATTGGGTCATATGGTAAATCTATCATTTCTCTGTTCTTTGGTAAAACATACCACTCAGACGAATTTTATATAAAAGTTAATGCTTAATTAGTGTCATAATAGCAATTATAGAAACAATATAAAACTGTAAATACAGGAGCTGACAGGTAACATTGTGGTTAAGGGTGCCAGACCCCCACATCCTCCCTCCCCCATCCTTCTCTGGGCAAATTACAATCAATCAATCAATAAATAAATAAAGTTAAATAGATTAATTCTTTAAAAAAATACTTCAAGGATATGAATACCAGATATATTGTGTGTGAAAGAGTAGAGTCTGAGGAAGGATATTTGGAAGAAAAATAGAGAGGCAAAGCATTAATGGGACAAAGAAATATGGTATCATCTGTTGAAGATAATTTTATAGTTTTATCAACTGGACTAGGGAGAAATGTTCACATACTAAAATATTCACTTTGTAAGCTAAATAACGTCATTGAATATATAAAATTAAAGTAAAATGAAATAATAATAAAATAAAATCCAGGAGGTGAGAAAAATGCAAAATATGTTAAATAAAGAAATTGATTATTTAAAATTTTCTTCAAGCACAATACAAGACTGAGTTATTGGAGCACGTTTCTAAACTACATATTGAAAGTGATACACAGCCTCTGTGAAAAAATCAAATATTCCAATTTGTTTACAAATTTGAGTTTCTTTTCTGAAAAGGATTGCAACGTGTCCAACATCTAATTTTTTTGACAAGCATTTTGAGATAAGAGCTGCATGCCAACTTCATCTCTTGTCCTTACTTCCCACACTCTTTTTGTTTCAGTAGCTTGTTCATTTCAAGATCTTTTCTTTTCAAAGGATTGTGAAGTTTCCTTTTCCATAGGTTAAACCATTATTCCCCTCATTCTTCCTTTTTCTTATATTTGTGTTCTCCACTTAAAAATGATCTTTTCAGAGCCCACCCTCTTCTATTTAAGAGCTCTCTATCATCATTCCATGATCATCCCTGTCCTGTGATAACCTTTATTATAGCCCCCAATTCTTTGCTTTATTTTTTAATTCAAATGAATAAATATTCAAGTTATTTGCTTTCTTATCTCCAGCGTGGGATGATAAGTACCATGAGACAAAGTATCACATCTATCTCATTCATTTTAGTGTTCAAATCTATGTACTGTCAATTGACTGTCTAAGAACAGATGAATATGAATGAATGTTACACTTAAACTAGCTTATAATTTAGAAATCTAGGCAGAATGACTATCAAGGAAGCATCTTTTTTAATTTCAGGACTTCCTTTAGAAGACTTTGAAATTACAGCTGCTGCAGGGCTTGAGTCAAATAGAAATTCACACCACTGGTATCTTAAAGAAGAGTAAAACACAAGATTGTTTGTTGGCCTATTATACTCTGAAGTACCTTTTAGGGCTGATATTTCTACTACAGTCTCATGATGCTTATTGAGTATATTTAGGAGTCAACATAATCACGTTATTAAAACTTTTCTCTACTATTCAGATTAATTGGTAATAAACACTTGAAGTAATATATCCTTGGTCATTTGACTCTTAAGAGTGCATTTTCTGTTATTTTTTTATATATATTTACTGATATGACAACAAAAAGTATGTAAATTTTTAGAGAGATTTCTTGCTACAGAGCATGTGTACTCACCAGAGAGACAGAGGGAGACAGAGAGTCACAGAGACAGAAAATGAGAAACAAGCACCCCTCCCCCCCCCAGAGGGATGGTCATGCCACAATCCCCTTTCCTCCAGTCTCCTCTTGGGATTTTAAGCATGCACACACACATATGCACCCAGCGTTAGTTTCAAGTCACTGGGTCTGGAAATCAAACCATGGTCAAACACCGGGGAGTTCAGTGTCTCAACCACCACACCACCCTCTAGTCCCTATAGAAGTTATTTTCATAATTGCCAGAGAGAGAAAGAGAGAGTGTGAGAGGTAGAAAGTAACCCCCAATGAAAATGATCTGCCATAATCTTTCTCCTTCATTTCTCCATCCTATGAGGATTTTGAGCACACATGCCCAATGTTTACCAAGCTACCAGGACAGAAATTCTGACTATGATCAGCCATAAGGGATCAAGCCCTCTTAAAAACTAGGATAGAGGACCAACCCACTTCATGAAATTTTGAATCATACAGACTTTCATTTGTAAACCAATTCAGATAGATTCTAGATTCTGAGATGTAGAGAGCTCAGAGAGCATTTATTATGTGCTATTAGGTAAAACAATGAAAAGTCAGGGACCCAAGAGCAGGCAACTCCTAAGTTTGGAATTTTTAGTGCCCAGACCTAATTAAAATTATGGACCAATAAGATTAAATGCATAGAAAATGCATTCCAAAGAACAGAATGACCTACTCTATATAAATTATACTTGAGGTAAAGAACCAACATGTACCCTATCTAAAAAATGCCAGATGGAATCAATGTGAACCATAATTTAAGGCAATGGAGGCACTCATACCATAAGCCCAGGTAAGGCAAGAAATTTAGTGACCATCCCCTCATGGAATCCGCTCCTTTCCCCAAGAAAGGCTTCAGATCTCTGGTCCTTCAGTGGGTTACTGAGTTGAGCGTTCCCCTTTCACTTTGTGAAAGGTTTGTCTTTCTTCCTTTACTGAGTACATTTCACTTGCTTACCTACTTCTATGTCTCTAATTCCTCATGCGCTGTGGACAAGAATCCATGTCCCATGTGGTGCTGGGCCTGATCACCCCTACAACCTCACAGCCCTTCATCACCTTGACTTGTTGATACCAAAATTAATTTTTATCATTTGCTCCATCCATAGGCATAAAAGTAAAAACAGGACTCACCAAGAAAAGTGAGCCTTAAAGCCCAGTTCATACTATACAGCTGTAGGTTCTGATTGACCAAGCTGGGACAATCAGATGATTTTTATTTTAAAAGATGAGATCAGAGATTTAGAGACATTAGGAAATCACAGCCTGAATATTGGAATGAGCTAGAGGGTGTGTGCACTCACTGGAGAGACACAGAGAGAGAAATAAAAAGTGAGAAATCACCCCCCCTCCCCCGAGGGCAGATGGCCATGCCAGTCCTTTCTCCTTCATTCTCTTCTGGGGATTTTGGGCATGAGTGGACATCATGTAACCTGATTTTCAAGATGTCAGGTCCTGGCCTGAAAACACAGTTGGCCATGCAGGAATCCAGTGTCTTAATCACCACACCATCTGGCCCCAAGCATGACACTCTTATGGTGATTCCTCATTAGCTGTCACACACCCAAGCTTTTTTTGGTCATCTAAAACTATGCCTGGTCTCTGACTTTTACACTTCTCTTAAAATTTGTTTATTTATTTCTTTATAAAATTAATCATGACTCTTCTTTCTCTATCCTACTTAAATCAATATATAATCATTACTTCACTTGATTGGAACTGGAAAAATCTGTTTTCAGAAAATTTATTCCAGGGAGGTTACTGTATTTATCTTTAAAATGTGGAAGGATGGGGCTCAGAATGGAAGAGAGAAAGGTAGCAAGATGGTAGCTGTTGTGTCCTTCTATAAAAATTCCTATTCTAAAATTCTAACCTTCACAAATTTTAAAGTGAATTTTATCAAAATCCAAGTAATTAGTGCAAAGAGGGGCTTAGTGTTATGTAGGGATTGATCTCATTACATGACACATGACTCCCTTGAGCATAGTGGAGAACAAGGGATTCAGATGATTATGTTCCCTGAGAACTAAAGGAAATCGGGGAAAGGGCATAAGGGCTTTAAATTTTACCAGCCATGACACTGAGAAACAATAGATTGGGAACTCCCAACTGTACCAAGTTTACAATTTGAGTCCCATCTTAACATCATTCTAGGAAATGCATAAATTTGCAATAAGTAATTGTATCTCCCTTCAATCAAGACCCTAGAACTTATCAAACAGTACAATTTCATTATAACTAACTGCTGAATTTATATTATAAGGAAATATGAGTTTACCTGACACTGCTACAACTTCTACATCAGAGCAAATTGTAAAGCTATCCTTAGTCTTGTAACACTGGTGCAATGTCCCTTTCAAAACTGGATGTTTTGAAACCAAGTGTTTGCAATGCAATGCCAATTCAGTAGAGGGATTATAACTAAGAAGTTCTCCAGGAAAACTGGGAAGTCGCAAAAAGAATGAAAAGCGTTTATAGTTGAATGAAATTAAGAACATAATTGCTTTACATTCAGTATTGACTGGAAGGAGGTAATGGAATTTATACACATGTGTATACACACACACACACACACACACACACACACATTCCTTATACTAAGATAGAATTTCTTTGTGATTATATCTATCTTGGGGCTGGCAATCAAGAAAGCACTGGAGTTACTTGAGGATGCTTGCTACCAGAAATTATAGACATGCAGTGCCAGTGCCAGAAACAATGGTAGTGGTTAGAATGCTAGTCTAGATTAGCAGCAATGATGCAAGAGGAGCATTCATTCATGGACTGAAATGATTAAGAGCAAGGGTTTGGGTATGCATTAAGTGCCACATGATCTCCAAAGCATCAATGTCTTAAGGTTGTTAGTAGCACTTTTGGTTAAAAAAGAAATAACCAAAGTTTATGGAAGACATATACCATAAAAAGACATGCATGAATTTCAAAATTTGGGGGACTAAAATTAAGTCATAGTCCAATTTCATTTTCTATAAAGTTTTTGAAGTCCCTTCATATGTCACTGAATAGAACTACGTGCTTTAAGAACATTTAGCATCTTTGCCTTGTCCCTCAGCCCCATGCTGAGTACATGCACTTACACACAGTCTATTGTCCTTTAGCTTCCTAAATCAGGTCTTGAGTGTTAGTTATAAGTCTAAGGCTTGTCTTCCATTAAATTTGACTAAGTTTTCCTTTCTTGCCCAAATCTCGCCAGTTACAAAGATCCTGTGTTTCTCCATTCTTTCATCTTTTTACCAGTACCTTTTTAAACTGTAATTTCCTGATCTTTCTCTTTACATCTTAACTCTTTGCGCTCCTTGCGATCTTATTCTGACCTAGCACACATTTGAAAGGCCTCAGCAAGCATGCATGTGAAAATCACACCATATATTCACACACAGAGTCCAGAATTCTCATAATTCACACACCAGCTTTCTCTATAATTGACTAAAAACAAATGGGAAATTGAGAAGATCTGCTTCTGTTTCTGAGTCTTGAGTTTATTAATCTACTGAGCTTCTTAAAACTACCAGGTTTGTGGGGACCAGCAGTTAGTGTAAAGGCTACGTCTCTGGACTCCCACATAGTTGACCGCGGTTTGCGTCCTGAACCCTGTAGCTTAAAACTCACACTGGGCGCATGTGCGTGCATGCCCAAGAGAGGAGAATGGAGGAGAAGGGATTGCAGTATGGCCATTCCCCCGGGGGGTGATTTCTCGCTTTCTGTCTCTCTCTCTCTCTGTCTGTATGGTGAGCGCACGTGCCCTATCGCAAAAACCTCTCAAAAACAAACAAACGAACAAAAACTACCAGGTTTCTTTTCCTTGATGGAATTATATTATCCCTATAATCATATGAGTGTATTGCAAGTCTTGGATGAATGAATACAGCTATTTTTTTCCCACAACATATTAAGAATCGTACAAGTATAAAGACTAATAATATCCACATTTTAACCATTTATGACAAGTCTGTGGTTTTGATTTTATATCTCAACACTACTAAGCAATCGATTTCTTGTGCCTATAGTATTGGTCCTGTCATTGCCAACAGATTAATAAAGGAGAAATGATGATTGTAATTCTTTCTCACTGCAATTCGTTATTTCCATATGCTTAATATAGTATTCAAATATGCCACATGCTTAGGATCCCTTTGCTATTTTCAGGTTCAATTCCTTTGCTAAATCAAATGCTTTCTCAAAATCTCTGAACTTCTTTCTTCCCACACAGTAACAATCTCTGTTCCACTTGGGATTGTGATCTGTTGTTTGCATGTCAAAATTTTAAACTACTGATTTATAGCTGGATGCTGCAGGGAAATTCCAGCTTACACTCTCTTGATCAGTAAAACAGGTCTTCATGCTTCGATTGTGCTTTGCTCCCTTTCTTGGTAACGGTCCCAACTGAAAAGCAAAATAGGCTAGGAAATATAAATGATGGCCTTGCACAGGTTACATAGCACTTTACGAGAAAGAGTCCAGCAGTGTGCAATTTGAAATTTACAATAATGGGCATCTCACTTCCTGAGACTTTGCTATTGTGGACAGAATATGCCATAATAGAGAAGAGAGGAGAGCTAAAAATACTCCATCACATTGTGCTGGTATCTGTGTGGTAGTTCTGCTGTCTAAAACTTCTGCACTTTGTACATGGAAACCAATTAGACATAGGAAGCTTTCGGATGGTACACACAATCTAGCTAGCCCTGTTTCTTTTTAAAAGGCATGGCTAGGAGAAAGAAGTGAAGAAATATCTGGAATTTCTGTGTGTGGGTAACAGCTAGACCAGAGACTAGGAAAAGAGATTCAATTTCCAGCAGTTATCCTTGTTGAAATGTAATTGACATAAGTTGTGCTGTTAACACATTGATTTCAGCAGTTTTGGGATCTAGATACATGTTTTAAGGAAAATGAGCCAAAGCTATGCTATCAGATGAAAACAATCACCAACGTTCTCTACTCTTGAAAAATACAGATGGATAATTTATGGAAATATATATTTTCATTATTCTTTAGACACTTGATTGATTTTTAATAATTGAATATTTTTTGGCATTTTAAATGCAAACTCAGTGTTCTAAATGTTTATAATTTGGCTGTAAAAGTCAGTACCAAGCTAGAATTTGGCATAGGATCACCTAGTGGAGGGCAGTGACATTTGAATTGTATTTTCCTTTATTATACTAAGGGTTCTATTTCAAAGAGATTGGCTAATTCAATACTAGAATAATTCAGGACCACTCCCACTCCAAGTCATTCATCCCAGTTGCCCTACATGAACTTACAGTAGTTTGTGTAGATTCTTCCAATGCCTAAGTTTGAGGAACTCAGAAATCTCAGCAGAGCACCGAGAATAGATGAGTAATTTATTCTGAAAAGTTTTGGAAAGCTTTAGCAAATCCATTCAACAACGTGGACAAAGTATTACAGCTCCTAATTTCAAGTGAACTGGTCTCAGATACACTGATGCAAAATAATCAGGGAAAAAGCGTGATCAATGTATCGTATTCAATATTCTCTACTCTACTTGATGGGCAGGCCTATTTAAGGCAGAAAGGCAATGAAGATGACTGAAAAGAGTGGAAAAAGTGTCATGGCATAATGACAAGGAGACTGTATTAAGCATCAACATAAAGGGAATTGAGATATTAAACCATAACCTACTGGCTATGACAACAAAGCAAATTATTTCCCTTTTATAGATCTTAGTGTCTTCCACTGTGTCCTAAGGAATTTGAAACAAGGTCATTACTACAGTCCGTCCAGCAATTTAATCATTTAACTCTAAGGAATATGCATGCTTATTTATTTATTCTCTATAAATGCTAAATTAAAATCCATTGGCTTTATAACAAATTATGAACTTAGTATTAATGAAATAAAGTATTAAAAACTAAAATAACGACTGTTGTCATCAGTTATCCTTCAATTTCTTATTTTTTGATTAAATGAATTTTATTTTATGAACTGAGATGAATTGTAAGAATTCTATAATATTGCATGATGATAGGAACATAAATTTCAACACTATATGATTTTTAAAAATGAAATTAAAGTGCATAATTAAAATAATGTTCTTTCTTTATCCTTCTGAAAGATATAAAAGGTTCAGGAAAGCTTATGTTCATATGAAATAGATGTCCTGGGGTCACGGATCACTTGAGACTTTTAAACCAGGCAGCTGGGCCATTTAGGCCCACAGTTCTTTTTGGCTATACTTTTTGGCTTCATCCATGTTTTCCAGTTAACATTATGTGATGCTACTGCTTGAGTGATTAAAGAAATATATATATATATATATATATAATATGATGAGACCACTATTAAAATAATTAGAAAAAGTTAATGGTTACAAAAGCTGAAAATAAAGATAAACCACATAAAAAAAAAATGCCATGCCATGCCAATGAGACAAAATACAAAAGAGACCTGGTTCCCCTTTGAACCAAAAAACTTTAGAATGCTTGACTCAAACTCTCAAGATACTCTCAGTCCCTAAAGATACTGGTCCAGGACTTCTTTCTCTAGGGAGCAACCTTCTCTTCATAAAGTGTTCCTCTTCAGGGATCTTGGGCAGGGGGACCAGCCAGCCACTGCAAAAAGAAACAAAACACTGTCCTTGGGAAGGAAGCCCAGGTCATATGTTATATTTGTGGGAATTTCCCAGAAAGAGGTTCAGACACGTGGGGCATCCCAGTGAAGTGGACACTGAGGAGAATTTCTGGAAGTCACATCAGGTAGTACAACTTACATGTCACAGATGATGGTGCTACTGCGGGAGAGTTAAAAGAAATATATATATATATATATATATATACACATATACATATATACATGAAATCATATTTGATTATCTTCATTTCCTCTTTATTAAGCATACCGTGGTTTCTCCTAATAAAAATTGAATACAGTTTTTCATGTCCAAATACTGCATTTTGTCAATATGTAGAGAAGACCTAGCTTCATAAATTTGTTTTCCTCATCATTGCTTCAAAACCCCCAAATGTCAGCTTGCAGATGGAGTCAGTGGAACAAACCAGAGGGTGATGCTTTACCTTCAGCTGGACTTTATGAGGTTCTTTCTTTTAGGGCAAGTCATTTCTTATAAGAGAATTTTTTTAAATTGCTTTGCCAATGTTTATTATCCATTTTTCTCTAACTCTTTTTCCTTCTCTCTCCCTATACATGCGTGCACACACACACACACACACACACACACACACACACACAGAGAGAGATGATTATGTATAATATATGAGAAGACCTAGCTTCATAAATTTGTTTTCCTCATCATTGCTTCAAAACCCCCAAATGTCAGCTTGCAGATGGAGTCAGTGGAACAAACCAGAGGGTGATGCTTTACCTTCAGCTGGACTTTATGAGGTTCTTTCTTTTAGGGCAAGTCATTTCTTATAAGAGAATTTTTTTAAATTGCTTTGCCAATGTTTATTATCCATTTTTCTCTAACTCTTTTTCCTTCTCTCTCCCTATACATGCGTGCACACACACACACACACACACACACACACACACACAGAGAGAGAGATGATTAGGTATATTATATTCAAATGTATTACATATAAAATAAAGTTTAAAAGAAAAATAATCCTACTAAAAGCCAAAAAGAGACCTATAAATATGATATCACAAGACAAATCTTTATCTTCCACGTACATTGACCGATTATTTAGTAGTAAATCTGCCAATCTGCTATTTCAAATAGTTTCTGCCTTTGCCAAAATGGATTAAAGTACCAGACGAAGAACTATATTCTTTCTTGCTGTGTTGGAAATGGGCCTACAGGCTAAATGTAATAAAATGAAAATATATACTTCATCATCCCAAGCCAGGCAAAGTGTTACATTGCAGATGGCAGAGGTTTAAGGATTTATTAAATTGATGTACAAATTAATTTAAAAAGAAGTAGATGAATAGCTTTGGTGGACACCCCTCTGCCAATTTGGCACTCTCTATTGAGAGTTATATTAACTTTGTGGCCAGTGGCGAACACAGTAATGAGAGCCACAGTCCAGGGAAGAGAACACACCTGCTCATGATAGTGAGATGTGGCAAATATGGATTGGTTGCTGATTTTAAAAGCTGGAAATTTTAACAACCATACAATTTAATAACTAGTAACAAAACATAAGCTGGTATTTATGAAATACATTTACGAAAGTGAAATTGATTATGGTGTTTTTGTACTCCCTTTTCAAATATGTTTAAAATGTGGAGTTTGGCAAGTTGATAAATTCATGATATTATTTATGCTTTTTTACCATCTCATTAATTACAGATAGATCAGTGTTCAGTTTCTCCAAGTAAAAAATCTTGGAAGCTTGCACATGAGTTCTTATAATAAGCAAAAGCTGTACAAACTGCAACTGTGGCTTTTCTTTGACCCATCAGAAAACGAGGTACTTACACTGTCCATAAAGTAGTATAGAATCATTTACAGGTATATTTAGAGTAATTAAAGATGTGCAATGTGAATTCTAGGGCACCTAGTTAAAAACATGTTTTAAAGCATACTTGATATGCTAAGAAAAATATAAAATGAAGTAATTTAAAATGCTCAATTTATTCCAAATAAGGCAGAAATAGTGGTGTGCATAATAGCTAATAATCAATATATTTATAATCATGTCATAGGTAGATGCTAAACTAAGAGATGGATTGTCAGACAGGATGAAGAAAAACGACAAAGTGTATGGCAAAAGACCCATTTAAAATATAAAACTAATATAGGTTTTTGTTTTTCTCTTTTTTTTTTGAGAGGTTTTTGCTATTGGGCGCATGCAAAACACCTATTTAAAATATAAAACTAATATAGTTTTTTTGTTTTTCTCTTTTTTTTGAGAGGTTTTGCTATTGGGCACATGCACTCACCAGACAGAAAGAGACAGAGAGACAAAAAGCGAGAAATCACTTCCTGGGGGGATGGCCACGCCACAATCCCTTCTCCTCCATTCTCCTCTCGGGATCTTGGGTACGCACACACACGTACCCAGAGTGAGTTTAAGCCACCGGGTCCAGGACTTGAACTGCGGTCAACTACATGGGAGTCCAGTGACATAGCCATTACGCTAGCTGCTGGTCCCTAAAAACTAGTATAGGTTAAAAATAGATACACAAAAATAAACTGTACTAACATTAATCAAAGTAAAGTTGTAGTAAAAATATTAATAACTGACAAGGTATTCTTCTGAGTCAGTGAGATTATCATGGATGAAGAGGAACATTACCTAATGAAAGGAAATAACTTTACCAAGAGGACCTAACAGCTTTTTTATGAATCATTTTTATTTAATTTTATTTATTCATTCATTTATTTTAATTTGACCAGAGAGAGACACACAAAGAGAGAGAGAAGGAACGTGAGAAAGCAAGCACCAGGTCCAAAACTCAAATGGTGGTCTGACATGTGGAAATGTCTAGTGCCTCAATCACCATGCCACCTGCTGGTCTGGGGACCTAACAGTTTAAAACATGTATGAACCTAAGAATAAAACATCAAGGGAACCAGCAGTTAGCGTAATGGCTATGTCGCTGAACTCCCACGTAGTCGACCGCGGTTCGTGTCCCGGACCCGGTGGCTTAAAAAACTCACTCCGGGCACGTGTGCGTGCGTGCCCAAGATCCCGAGAGGAGAATGGAAGAGAAGGGATTGCGGCGTGACCATCCCCCCTGGGGGGTGATTTCTCGCTTTCTGTCTCTATGTCTCTCTCTGTCTGTCTGGCGAGCGCACGTGCCCTATAGCAAAAACCTCTCAAAAAAAAAATCAAAATAACTTGAGGCAAAAATGGATAGATCTGTGAAGATAAATAGAATAATCTACTAATTATGGTTAGAGACATCAACACGTTCTTTTACTAAGTGGAAGATAGATCTAGTAGGCAGGGAAATAATAGGATACGGTTGACCTGAACAGTGCTGTTAGGGCATGGGACCTATTGACAATGCATTTCTTTTTCTTTTGAGAGAGGTATTTTTGCAGTAGGGTACGTGTGCTCACCAGAGAGACAGAGAGAAAAAGCGGAAAATCAACTCTCAGAGGGAATGATCACACCATAAGCCCTTCTCCTCCATTCTCTTCTAGGGATCTTTGGCACACATGCACATGTGCCTGGTATGAGATTTAGGACACTAGGTCCAGGACTTGAACAGTGGTTGACTACGTAGGAGTCCAGCAATGTAACCATTACTCTCTCTACTGATACCAACACTGAATTTCTGAACAACATAGCACACATTCTTCTCAAGCTCACATGTACTATTTACCAAAAATTTATTAATAAAACTAGAAAACAATTTAGTGAACAAAAATAAAAATCTATCAAAAATTTATTAATTAAACAAAAGACTTCCAAATAACCTATGGTTCAGGGAATGAATCTCAAGAGAAATTATAAACATATTGAATAAGGAGCCAGCAGGTGGCATTTGTAGTTAAGGCCCTGGACTCCCATGTGGTGGACCATAGTTCAAGTCCTGGACCTAGTGACTTGAAACTCACACTGGGTGTGTGTTCTTGGGTGCCTAAAATCATGATAGGAGAAAGAAGGAGAAGGGATGGTGGAATGGCCATCCCTCCTGAGGGATGATTTCTCCCTTTCTGTCTTTCTGTCTCTCTCTGTCTCTTTGATGAATGTATGCACACTATAGCAAAAAAAGAAGAAAGAAAAAAAAGATTTTGAACAAAATAAAAATATAATATCAAAATTTGTGAAATGCAATAAAAGATTCACTTAGAGGGAAATTTATATGATTAAGTATAGAGCATTAGAAAAGAACTCTACTTCTTGCACAGACTGAATGGCAAGTCTTATTTCCCGGAGTTGCTAAAAAATAAAGTTGATGGCTGCCCTTAGTTCAAAATAACTGCTTGGGAACCAGCAGTTGGCGTAATGGCTATGTCGCTGGACTCCCACGTAACCAACCGCGGTTCGTGTCCCGGACCCGGTGGCTTAAAACTCACGCCGGGCGCGTGTGTGTGCGTGCCCAAGATCCCGAGAGGAGAATGGAGGAGAAGGGATTGCGGCGTGACCATCCCCCCTGGGGGG
>NW_006159462.1:1583173-1640675 GCF_000334495.1 Tupaia belangeri chinensis
TTCCCCTGAGTTGTAAGCTCAAAAAAAAAAAAAAAAAAAAAAAAAAAAAAACTGCTTGCATTTTTCCTACCAAGGTGTATTTTCTACTGGGAATTGCTATTAGCTCTTGAAAATTCTATAAATTGGGTAGCTTTTTGAAAATACATTTCCATCGCCTCCATTTTAATAGTTTTTATAATGCTTTTTTGTTGTTATTTTTTCCCACATTCCACACAACCCTACTATATTTATACCCTGTCTGTCCTGCTTTCAAGTTCTACTGAGCATTGCAGTTCTATTTCTTCCTTTCCAAGCGCCCCTTAATGGTATGTTAAATGAAGATAAAACACCGACCAGTATCTTATCGATTGTTTATATAAATCAAATATAAGTAATTGGTTAAGTGAGTTCATACACATAGACTTAGATACATCATACTAATAAAAGAAAAAAGTTTTAGATATTTTTCAACTAAAATGTAAGTCACCAAGGAAATTCATCTTAAAATGAATTCTTTTGTGTGATGGTCCCAGATTCTCAGGAGTTGGTATTCATTCACTGTTATCCTGGATTTCATTCAGACTTAGATAACTGGATTTCTATACCCACCTGCTCATTTGATATCTCAGCTTTGATGCTACTCAGGTTCCAACTAGGAACAAGCTTCCAACTAATAGAAGATGATGGATGAGGGCAAATATGAGTTCCAGGTCAGACTCTTGAAATAATTCTTCAAATCCTCTAGCTCTGAAGTAGAAAATGTGGAGACTCTGTACCAAATGGCATAGATACAAAATGGTCAAGGAGCCAGTGTAAGAGAGGCATCCAATCAGCAATGGTCTGTGATACAAGGGAGATAAAAACTTTGTGTGAAGTCAACGGAAGTATACTATTAATTTATTACAGCATTGGAGTCCTTCTTCAACACAAGGAATGATTCCACCGTCCACCCAGTCATTTTTTCTATTCCTTAAACTTGCCAAGCTCTTCCATGAATGAAAGATTTTTAAACTATAGGTTATTTTCCCTCTAACATTAATTCACCTTCCTGAAATAAGAGTAAATGCCTTTTATTATAAGTTCAATATAGTTGTGAGTTCAATGAATGAGTTAATAGATATAAATGTAAATAATGAATATAAATAATCTTTAACCCATTCCATGATTGATATGATTTAATAGGTTAATACTTTCACTTAACCTTAATAAAAAGAATTGTCAGGAAATGTTAGTATATAGGAGAATGAGGAAATATAGAGAGCTTGTGGAAGACTTTTTCTTCAATCGCAAAATGAACGCATTGGTTTATCTCCTCAAAAACAGAGCCTCAAAGTCCAGGTATAATACTGGTATGATTGGGGTCAAATTACATAAAGAAAGGAAGCACTTTAGTTCTTCATTCTCAAAGGACCCTTAGCAAGAACACAAGGGAAGAATGATTATATGTGATTGCCATTAACCACAGAGTTACAGACTCATAGCACAGGTATTTCATGGACATAAGTGGCATTAAATTCAGCTTTCAACTCTGTGGGGCATAAGTGAATGGGGAAGAAAGGTTCCACTTTAATTTCTCTTACTTGCTATGGAGAATTTAATTGATGCTTGGAAGGTGGCTATTCCCAATGAAGGAGAGTCAAGTCTTCACTTCTTTTACTATCATCTTTTCTGAATCTAAGCAACTGTGATAACATTCATTCATCCTTAAAACTTTGAAGAGGATTTGAGATTAAGGTCTAAAAGAAAATCCAAACGTTCTTCTATAAGTTACATATGGAAGGGTGAGACTTATTCATAAGAAAGATTATGTTTTTGATGAAATGCAACAAATTTTCAATTGAACAAGTTAATATTTCAGTGAATATTGCTGAGCAATTTTCAAAAAACTCTTTTGCTCAAGACCAAAACCCTAGAAGTTACATACTAATCCATGTTTGACTGGCAGAGTCAGGGCGATCTTAGAACTAATAAGAGTGTTGAAGAAAATGTGATTTTTGCTGTTTTGTTTTTTAGATTTTTGCCATGGGGCATATGCACTAGCCAGAGACAGAGTGACAGTGTGAGGGAAATGAGAAATCACCTCCCCCCATGGGAGTTGGCTGTGCTGCAATACCTTCTCCTCCTGGGATTTTTGGGCACGTGCAAACACACACACACACATACACACATACACAGCATGATTTTCAAGCCTTGTCCAGTCAGTAGTCAATCATGTGGGAGTCTAGTACCTTAGCCACCATGCCTTCTAGTGGCCCCCCTAAAAGTCTCCTGGTACTTTTAATAGAAAGAAATAAGTGTGTTCAGGAAATGAGGTGAATATATAAGGTATACTTACAGCCTGGACACAAGAACTTTTAGTGAGAGCTAGAAATCCTTTAGATATCACAGTTTGATGGCTCAAAATCTAACATCTTTAAATTGTATACTGGCCAAGTATTCTGTATTTCACCATGTACACTTGTGCATGTTCTTCTTTTTTTTTTTTTTTTCCTACAAGGCAGTAATGCAGAACAGTTTTCCAAAGCAGTTGTATCAATTTGTACTTCCACAAGCAATATTTGAGAGTTTCTTGGCACATCTTCACTGACGTTTGATGTTATAATCTGAGCAGGTCTCCAGCATTCATGTGCTGATAATTTAATCCCCAGTGGGCTATTAGGTCTTGAAGGAAAGGCCTTCATGAATGGATTCTCATAGAAGCAGGCTTCTGATGAAAGGATAAGTTTGGTCCTTTTTCCTTGTCTCCTTGTTTTTTCTCTGTTGTGTGTTCACTTGCCCTCTTGTCTTCTGCCATGGGATGATCCAGAAAAAAAGTCCTCACTTTGATCTTGGACTTCTCAGGAAAGAAAGAAATGTCTTTTCTTTATAAATTATCCAGTCTCAGATATTCTGTGAACACCAACACAAAAAAGACATTTGGTGTCATAGTTTTTAATCTGGCAGGTATGTAATAGTATCTAATTTTATTAGATACTAACTAATTAGGTATTAACCTATACTTCCATAGTGCACTATAAATACTTATACTCTAAAGTGTAGTCAAAGTTTCCATTGGACAGCAGTTATTTTAAAAGTACAGTTTGCGAATTCATACAAGTGTTAAGATACATTGTCATGGATATTCCATTTGGGCTACTGACTTTACTACAAGAAAGTATAGCTATTGCAGGAACTTTGATACATTCTGAACATGATATATGCTCAGACTATAATTAAGAAGGAGTCAGTATATAAGATTTTTCATGTAATACTTTTAAGCGAGTCTTATATAACTTTGCAAAATAAAAAAGTCATTTAATCTTCCTCTTAATACAATCTTAAGTCCACTAATTTGAAATATTTTAATTAATTAATGCCCAGATTCATAATACCTATTACTCACAGCTGTCTAGCATGGCTTTACAGTTTTTTTGAATAAAGAGATCACTCACACCTGTCTAGCATGGCTTTACTGTTTTTTGAATAAAGAGATCACATATGTAAATCTAAATTGAATTGTACACTTTCAAAGTTCTCATATGTTTCACTAATTGTTACACACACAGACATGATCTTTCTTATTATTTGGAAAAGCCTTTTTACACATCCAGAGAGCCAGGTATCTTTATTTTTTCTCCTATGATTTATGTGAGAAGTCTGTCTCCCAGCTTTTAAAAGTCAAAAACTACAAAAAATATAAACATGCCTTTCCCTCTATAGTGGATATAAAAACTTAAAGTAAATAAAGGCGCTTGTGAAAAGGTTATTGAGAAACAATTCAAAGTGCATTTGAAATCTTTGCTGAGTGAATGAATGGCAACCTAACAGAAAGGTGGACCTGCATATCAGCATATGTAGCATACAATATTTTAACCTGCTTATATTATTCTCAGAAAGTACATGATAGTGTAAATAGAATTACACTCATGTGGGGGAAGTTACAAAGTTACAAATAGTACCTGAAGAGTCCCTGAGTATCTATCAGTACCTAGACATAGAGTTTGGAATCATCACCTTGTAACTAACTTTGGGATGCTGAGGTTCTTTTTTAAAAGATGTATCTTCTCTAAGCAAACTGTTAGATATGCTGAGATTGAACAACTTTAATTTGCCTTACTGGTCACCATTATATCAAAGAGCATCCTTCTCCCAGATATATATTTAATTGAAGATAGTTTTTCTGTAAATTGGTGCCACTCTTTGAACAGTTAAAAAGATTAAAAGGCAGATTAGTGAATTATAATGATGGATGCAAAAATGTAACTTGTTCATTGTTTCTTAATTCAGAAACAGAATAGAAAGAGAAAACCATAAAAAAAATTTAGTAGAATGAAGAGAACATATTTGATTGAAAGAAAACAATATATGTTTGTGCAAAATTATTTTTAACATGTTTTGTTTATTTCTTCAGAGACAGAGAGAGAAAGAGAGCAAGATAACAGAGAGAGAGAAAGTCAAGCACCCTCAATAGGGTCTCACATCACAATACTTCCTCCAGCTTTCACAGCCAGCCAGGGTTATGGCATGTATGCTTGTACCCAGCATGTCAGTCAACCAGGGAACTGAACCCTGATCTCCACTACAGCCTCCAGAATTGCAGAGCATTTTGGTACTGCTACCACCATGATGCAGCTAGTCCTATACAAGATTTTTGTTTGTCAGTGTTCATCTACCTATTACAGAAGCAAAGTAAATTTTTCTGTATGCTCTATACTATGTGTTTGCTTGTGTGACTTGCTTTGGCTAATGGGTTGTTGGCAGATATGACATAGTTGAGGAATGATCTATCTATACTGCACTATGATGAAATTAAGCCCAGGCTTGACTATTGGTTCCACTGGCAAGATAGAAACTTTTGAGGGAGAGTTGAGTGCTACCATCCTTGCCCACCTTAGATCAGCTTTGAAAACAAATGGCAGTGGGTTTTAACATGCTGACTTTTAAGATTTTTTTATTATGCCTTTTTATGACAATAGCTGATTACTTTGAAAAAATGAAATACTGAAATACTCAACATTTTTATAATCTCTTGTCACATTACATTTCCTTAGCCTGAATATCTCATGCATTTTCACAGCCTGTCTTCAATGTCTCTCCTTAAATGTCAGATTTCTCTGAAAGCACTATCCCATCAGAATTCATTTACCATCTTATAACTATTTCCCAGACACAGCTTTTGTATTATTTTGCAACTCTGTTAAGTTATACTTTGTGTTATAATTGTCTGTGCACTCTTCATATACCTGCTACTGGAGTGTACCTGCTAAATATGATTGGTGTCATATTTACATAACTATTCTAAGATCAGGTTTGGAAACTGAATATTGATTCTTATGTAAATTATGTAAAAGTAAATGATTTGATAATGAAATAATAATTTAATGAATAATATATATGGGAGGAATGATTAAAGATAAAAATATTCTTGCTTTGTTAAAGGATAGAATGGGGAAATATATCAATTACATTAGAATAAATTAGTCTGAATTTTACATATTTAATTCTATATTGGAGTCATTGACTTGTGGGCTACTTGGTTATTTTTGATTTTTCATCATCACATGTTTAGAAAATCTTTGCTGTAATTCCATTGATATTAAGATGTTTTCTCTAGCTCTTTAAAATTAATAGAGTAGTATTTGATTGATACACTAATCTTTTTACTCAAAAAAAAAAAACTAAGTATTTTTAAGCTGGAATGTGGAAAAACTTTTCGATATTTCTTCTGCCACAACCCTGGAATGCACAACAAGTCTTGAGACATTGTTATTGGAGAGTGTCATTTTCAAAAGATCTAGGATGCGGTATTTATATTACTCCTAGGTTGACTTGCTTCTATGTATTCTCAGTATACAGAGATAGAAAATGTAAGTATATATACTAATCCATGCAAATATGCCTATATTTTTTATAACTAAGTATAAGTGTGCATATATGAATATGCTTCAAAAAGTTCAGGAGAAATAGAACTAATGTTTGAGTTTATCAGGGCAAAAACATGTTAAATCTATACATACATAGATTTGTTTTTGTTTTAGAGATATTTTGCTATAGGACATGTGTGTTTGTTGGAGAGACAGAGAGACAGAAAATGAGGCATTTCTCCCTGGAGTGATGGCCATGTAGCAACCCCTTCTCCTTCATTCTCCTCTCAGGATTTTGGGCGTGCTCACACATGTGCCCAGTGTGAGTTTCAAACTGCCAAGTCTGAGACTCAAACTATGCAGAGGCCATGTGGGATCCACTGCCTTAACCTCCATATGACCTGCTGGCCACCATACATAGATTAAAAAAAAAAAAATTCTCAAATGGTATGTGCCCTTGCCAGAGAAAGACCAAAAGACAAAAAGAGAGAGAGTGGAAGAAACCAACAGTAATAATCACTAACCCATGAGGTCAGCCCTCAAGTCTTTTCCATAACATATTTTTTTCATGAATTAAAAAAATAATTCTGATACATACATATATATTTATTTTTATATAAAAATGTGTGTTTATATATATATGATAATATATATTATACCCTAGGTTTATAATAATGCTAATAATTTGAATTCCAATGTAATACCTTAAATTTCACTAAGCCTTTCTCCTTTACTTCTTTCTTCAACAGCAGTAATGTATTAACTACACTTTGTTTGCTTGATTTGTTCTAATATATATATAAAACAGTTTCAGAATTGCAATCCCAAACTCTTTTTAGGAATGTATTTATTGCATTTATATAGTTTATTTGTTCATTTGTTTCCATTCTTATAGTGTCCAGTCAAGATACTATTTTCCAACGTCACTTAGGATAATTCTTCTCCCCTCTTAATGTGATAATAGAATTAGGTTTATTTGTTTTAGTATTCATATTCTATGTTTGATTTTCCCCCACATCCTGGTTGATTTTAATTTATCATTTTTCCTTAGAGTATGTGAAGGAGATGTGAAATATTACAGTGGTACTTACATTTGGAACTACATAAACTATATATTCAGAGACATGCAAATATATATAGTTTACTTCCTTCTAAACTCTGCCAAGTCATTACCAATAACCTGCTTATTTCTTCTCATTTCCTTTTTACGCACTCTTGATAGGAAACTAAATTAGCTAGTTTAGTTTTGAAACAAAACTAGGTTAGTTTCTGCTTTATCCTATTTTTAGTGCTAAAAAATGAGAACATACTCAAAGATATAGACCTGTGGAACCAGTAGGTAACATCATGGTTATGTTACTGGACTCTCATGTAGTCGACCACAGTTCTAGTCCCAGACCTGGAAGCTTAAAACTCATGCCAGGTGCATGTGTGTGCATGCCCAAAATCCCAACAGGAGAAGAGAGGAGAAAGCATTGTAGTGTGGCCACCACCCTGGAGGTGGGATTTCTCGCTTCTGTCTCTGACTCTCTCTGTCTTTCTGGTGAGCATATGTGTTCTATAGCAAAAATATCTCTTAAAAAATTATGTAGACTTGTTGAAAATCACAGGAGCCAACCCACAGTAGTACCTAATAATAATTACAATTCATAAAACAGTGTGTGTGTGTGTGTGTGTGTGTGTGTGTTTGTGTCTGTACTGCAAAGGAAAAGACACTGTGGAGAAATTGAGCAGGTCAACATTGCCAGTCAAAGACATGTAAACAGTGTGAGTCTGGTGATATGATGTTTTGAGAAGAACTCATCATCAGCTCTGAGATATTCTTTTTTTTTTTTGGAGAGATTTTTGCTATAGGGCGCGTGCGCTTGCCAGACAGACAGAGAGAGACATAGAGACAGAAAGCGAGGAATCACCCCCCAGCGGGGATGGTCACGCCGCAATCCCTTCTCCTTCATTCTCCTCTCGGGATCTTGGGCACGCACGCACACGCGCCCGGTGTGAGTTTTAAGCCACCGGGTCCAGGATGCGAACCACGATCGACTACGTGGGAGTCTAGCGACATAGCCATTATGCTAACTGCTGGTTCCAGCTCTGTGATATTCTTGATGAAAATACTTAACCTCACTCCAGTTGTGAGAAAGTATCAGACTCATTTGAGTAGACTGACATTAGACAAAAATACATGCTCAATATTCTTTAAAAGTGTCAAACTCATAAAAGACAAGATAGTCTGAGGAACTGTTTTGCAGAGTACAGGAGACTTAAGGAGAAATAATTATATTCAGGGTGAAATCCTGGATTTAATTCTAGGAAAAAAGAGATCATTAGTTAAAAACAAACCAACAAACACAAACAAAACCTAGTAAAATTAAAGTCTGCAAAATTTAAATAAAGTCTTTAGTTAATAGCATTGTACCAATGTTAATTTCATTATAATGGTTGTTCTATGGCCATGGAAAATGGTAATGTTAGAGAAAGTTAGGGAAGTGATACATGAAAACCGTACAATTTTGCTACTGTTCTCCAGGTCTAAAGTTAGTTCCAAAAAGAAACTTTTAAAAAGATTGCTAAGTGCCTTGGAATCAAATATTTTGTTAAAAATATCAAAACCGTGCATATCTTTAAATACCTTTCATGCCAAATTTACAGTGAAATCCTGCTCTCCTGATTCCAAGTTCAATAATCTCTCCAATACTTTATGTTCTTCCAAATCTTTTGGTGGTATTTTTAGTCAAAATATAATTGATTTGGAAATACATTAATCTGAAGTTTATTGCTGGGTATTGTAAAATATAAAGCTCATTTTTAAAAAGTTTTGTATACTCCTATTTTCAGTTGCCCTAAAAATAATCTATAAGCTAATACACTTAATTTTGTGGTTACTCCATTAGTTATCCTCTACAAAGGATGAGAAGTCCAAGTTTTCTTTTTAAGAAGTTGGTAGTTTTTCTTTTTTTATAGATCTTAGAGTTGGAGAGCAGAGTAAAAGCATTGAGAGATTTTAATATTATTTCCTTTCCTAAGCATGTTATTAAAATTGCTTCAAATTATCCTTACTCTTTTACAATGCCCTTTCTGCTGCTTTCAGGGCATTAAAAATTATTTTTAATAAGACCAGGTATATTTTTAACATAGTATCAATAGAGAATGAATAGTAGTTTTCAATGTGTACAGTAGAGGATGTTTTCCCCTTACCTCCAAAATCAGCATTGCCACTTTTAAGCCATAATGAAAATAATACTTCCTGGTGAAAACTTATAAAATAATACCATAAAGAATTATTGGGTATTGTCATTGATTTGCTCTTTAATTTGATTTCATTTTTCTCTACCACAATATTATCTGACTGAAAGGTTGTGATTGAAATATCACCAGTACCTACTCAATAGGAGAAATTTAAGCTTATAGAGTTACATGCTGAATTTTACAGAAGGTTTTTTAATGCTCTTCCTGTTAATCTTGAGTTATTGAAGTTTCGAATAAATTAATGAAAATATACAATATAATTGGTATACCAAGATAAATCATTGGCAAAAAAGGGAAACATTGTTATAGACTAAATAAATACAGATTTTATTAAATTGTTATTCCAGGTTCTGGAAATTAGGCTGTATGTGACACCCTACCATATTTTTTCTGTTCTCATAATTAATTTATTTCTAAAACCTCAAACTTAGATATTTTTCTGCATTTTTCACAATAGCAATGCTGTTATTTAAATAATTGATTTGGCAAGTGCTTCATCCCCATTTTGATAAGCTAATTAAGAAGATTATGATTGTTATTTTAACTTAGAACTTAAAGTGCATTTACCTTCTAGGAAAGATCCTGGATAGAAACACACAGAGACAAATCCATTTAAATAGGACATTACTCTGAAGATCCCACAGAGCTGAACTTGATAGGAGCTGTTAGAAATGCAAACCCTAGGGACATCATTATTAGTTTTCCCACTGAGTGGACTATGTGTGTGTTGTGAACTCCATGGGTTAGCAATAGCTTGTAATTTAAAGCCGATAGAAGAGTTACTCCAGACATTTAAAATGTGATCACCTACAATTTGCTGGCATTTAAAATAAAATGAACCAGTGTAAAAATTGTGAAATTAAGTTGAGACTCTCCAAAGGGAGCCATGAAATTGCCATGTGGTTTTGTAGTCCTAAATTTAAGTTGAAGGTAAACCTTTAGGCCACCAGGGAATTTCCCTTTTTTTGAAGCTGTAGTGATGAGGATATACTATATCACCAAATATTTATCAAGTGCTTATAAAATTCTTGACTCTAGATGTAGAAAGTAGAGAATATCTTGGGTAAATTATTAGGTTGTTGGGAAAGTCATGACATATTTTTCTGCTTATACAAAAATGCATCATGACTTTCCAACAACCCAACATTTGAGAAGATAAGTCATGTTCCAATAAAACTATTAAACATCAAATGACCAATGTTGGTAATGATGAAGAAAATATTTAAAATTTAAAGCAAATACAAATGGTGAAAAATAAATTTAGATAGGATCTGGCTATGATAGTTCAGAAAATGTGACCTTTGAAGATTCCTCATTTATATCCTCAAATTTATCTTTTCCTCTCAGTTGGGGAGTCTTAGTAGTGCTTTAATGAAATCACTTTCACTATCATCTAATGTAGATTAAGAGAGATGAAAGCCAAGTTAAATTTCCTTTCAATCTGTCTCTTTTTATATTATAGATAACAGAATTTCTAACACAGAACAAAAGTCACATGGAATTTAAATTTAGTTTTAGAGACCAGTCCCAAATTCACTCACTCTCAATTCTTTCAGTCATTTCACTGGGACTTTTGAATAGCATAAGTAAGCCTAGGTGTTTCAGGAGACTGTATTACTTAGAAGGCTATGTATTAAAATTCCCCTTCCTCCACCATGAAAGTTTACTACATATTGAATTTCATAACGAGCAATCACAAATGGGACTGGACAGTGGTACAGTGGTGGAACATGATTTTCCACAAGGCTGTCTCATATGAGAAGGTTCCAAAGACCTCCCTGAGTACAAGTGCCCATAGTCTGAGACTCTTGGTGGTTGAGGATGAATTGCTGTGGTAGGACACTGTTGTCTCCCTTGTTTATGGAAGAAATAAATAATAAAATCACACAGGATCTTCTAGTGCAATTTGCTTAAAATCACACTTCCTGATTGAGAGCAATTAAGAAAAGTCTGACAACAGTACCATCAGAAGAGGCTGGCCTAAGGCAGAAGTTCATTCACAGCCTAGCATTGCTTACAAAATGGCAGCACAATTTCTGCTGAAGTCATTAGATCTTTTTGTCCCATATTATCATATTTTAACACACTGTGTAATTACAGAAAAATACTAGTATCACTGAATTATATAACATTTTCCTTTAGCATCCCAGAAAACATGATAGGTATGTTTTTAAGCTTGACCTTCAAGTGAACTTAAGTACTTCAGGGTTGATGTTACCTCCAATTCTGTGTTAGTCTTTTCATTTTTAAGACTTAGTGAATTTTTAAAAAATGACATGGTCTAAAACAGGTTTTGCTTTGGTTTGGTATTATTAGAGATCAATTCAATTTATATTAATTTCTTATGTTCCTGCTTATATTACATACACATAGTGTTTATAGTTTTCATAGTTACACATTTGAAGATTTAGTATTCATTAGAAACTGTGATCGATGTTTTATTTATTTTATTGGATCCTCTCAATGGCTATTTTGATCACCTTTATTCATAGTGAAATACAAAGTTGAAATACAAAGCGTAGATCTGACTTACTGTTATCCCATGCCTCTTAAACATTTATCATTATGTATAAAATAATAATATTTTGGATAAGCAATTACTGATAGATTAGTTTTCAAGTCTCTTTACTTTTGGCTCCCAGGACTCAAAGAAGACAGTTACTGATGAACTACAGCAGTTCTTAAGAAAAGACTGAGCATTTTTCTGTGGCACTGCCTGCTGGATCCATTACTGGTGGCCTGAGGTTGACCAGCAGGTACATGATTAAAGTTCTTTTTCCTTACAAGAAAATTGTAGTTTCTGGACTAGTGTGTGAATATTTCTGTAGGAAACCCAGGGTAGTTGACACAATTGAGATTGCCTGGAAAACTTGAGAAATTCATCTCGCGGGGAAAAAAAAAAAAGCCTTGGTTTTCACTTGGACATGAGATCAAACAATTAAGGAAATTGAGTTTGGGTGACTATGCATGGTGTTTATATTACTAGCCCCCCAAAATTTCTCTTTAATTAATCTCTACTTGGTGAAAATAAGTGCTCCCTTGGGAAATTGACTTCATATCTGTCATTTTATTATGATTCATTACTATAGTCACCCTACCTATAAATAAATATGAAATTTGAGAGGGTATATTAAATCCTACTTTGTCAAAAAGTCTCTGTCTTCTTTGATGATTTGCAAAATGCCAACTAATATATTAAATTGTTTACTCTCTTCGGCACACAGTTCTCCCAAGGTTAAAATGTAATGAGATTCCCAGTGGGGGTTTCCTTATTTACACTAGAAACAATTGAAACATCCACATGGCACTTTTTATCAGATTTTGTCTAGTGTAGTTACAAAGAATGATTCTGAAAAATAGATTAGCTAACAGTTTAATTATATTTTAGGAGGTTTTCATGAAATGTCTCAAAGTTGTCTGTAGGACCCTGTCAGGGAAGAGCACTACTACTTTGGATTGAGTGAGTGTATTGAGTGAGAAAATCCTCAGACTTGGATTGTGATTTAGATAATACATACATTCCAATTTGCTCTTTGAAGATAAATGAATTGCTATTCAGATATGTTGGGTTTGACTTAGATAATGAGTAAAAGGGATAATATTTCAGGATTCAAGAACATGCCTTGGAGAAATTCCATGTATCAATTTAATTTAGAAATAAGTTTGCCTGGGTAGTTTAACATAAAATCTTCCCATATGATTTGGGAGACCCATAGACAAAGATCCAGTTTGTGGATATTGGCTTTTATGCTGCTTAGTGTACAAACCCTCTATCAAAGATGGGAAAGAATAACATGTAGAATTTGATTTAAAGTAACTTCCACTTTGGTTTATTATCAGATCAGCAAAAATACTGTACAAGACCAGCAGATGGCATGATGGTTAAGGTGCCAGATCCCACATAGCTAACTTTGATCTTGGCAGATCCCACATAGTGAACATTGACTTGCAAAACAAGCCAGGCATAGGTGTGTGTGTGCCCAAAAATCCTGAGGAGAGAATGGAAGAAGGAGATTGCCGCACGGCCATTCACCCTGGGGGATGATTTCTCACTTACCTCTTTCTCTATCTCTTCTTGTCTCTCTCCAGTAAGCGTTAGGTGTGCCCTACGACAAAAATTTAGAAACAAAACAAAATACAATGCAACAATTCTTTAAACAATCAAAAAGAGAGTTTAGTGGACCATATTCTATTTCTTATTTCTTACTGCTTTTTCAGCATACTACAATTTCAATAGTGGACTACCACATTTATCTGTTTCTGAGAGAAGGCTGAACATTTGATTTAAGTCAGACAAATGCAATTTTCTTGTCCTAGAATTTATTATTTTATTTTATTTCATTTTCTTTTTTTTTTTTTTCTTTTTTTTTTGGAGAGATTTTCACTGTAGGGCGCGTGCGCTCGCCAGACAGACAGAGAGAGACATAGAGACAGAAAGCGAGAAATCACCCCCCGGGAGGATGGTCATGCCGCAATCCCTTCTCCTCCATTCTCCTCTCGGGATCTTGGGCACGCACGCACACGCGCCCGGTGTGAGTTTTAAGCCACCGGGTCCGGGACACGAACTGCGGTCGACTACATGGGAGTCCAGCGACATAGCCATTACGCTAACTGCTGGTTCCCTCATTTTCTTTTATAAATTCAATCATATTACTTATCTTACAAAGTGAATATTTCAACAGGTGAACATTTCTCACTAGTCCAGTTGATAAAACTATAACCTAGAATTTAAACATGAACAAAATATGCTAATTACTTGTTAAGCTAAAATTCTAATGCCTTGTAGAAACCATATTTTTTTTACTATTACCTTTATCCTTCTATCATGAAGACTAAGATATCGTCTTCCTATTCTTAAAACTTTTGAGACTTTTCTGCTCATATTAGATTTTATTTATGAAAGCCTCAAACCACAATGTCTTCAATCCCGTATACCAAACCACCATTAATTTGGGGTTTTCATTTTGAAGCTGGAACATGATGATGTATTTATATGGGGAATATTTCTGGGAAAATATACTGCCATGGGATTTGTCATTTCTCCATTGCTTACATTAAATCATATATAAATTTTGGTATTAATTTTGAATTTTAGTGTCCTTTCCCAAAGTAAAGAAAATTATAGCACATTTCTGAAACTCAGCTGATTTTACATAGTTACAATTCCTAATTTGGATCCATTGCTATTAGATTTCTGCCAATGAATTCATTTCCAGATCCAAATTGAAAAGCTTCACCTATAAGTTTTGAAAGATCACATTTTAAAAGGAAATTCTCTTTCATTTTTAAAATTAATTTATTTACAATTAATCACATCTTTATAGTGCATGACATTTCTTTTTCCAGCACAAATACTATGCATGTCAGTCAAGCCCAAGACATTACTCTATAACTTATCAGAAAATAGCCTTTCATTTTTCTTGTCAATTAAATATACTTTTACTTGTTTTTTCTTCCCCTCTCCCCTTTCTTCCTTCCATACTAAACTTTTTTTCCACATTTTATTGATTCAAAAAAATACCTTAAACTAAAAATATAGACAAAGTTGGAATCTACTTCCAAGTGCAATGTAATTTTCTTCTGAAACATTTTTTTTAAAAAATGAATGAATTTACATTAATTCCCTGAGCATCGTCACAGCATACAAAATGTGGTTTCCATCCAGAATATACTGCATAAGGCTTAATCATGCATGATATTGTCAATAATTTTCCATTTCTAGTTTTGTACATATAAGAATTATAATCTTGCTGGATATAGTATTCTTGGCTGAAATTCCTTTTCTCTTAATATTTTGAATATATTTTCCCATTCTTTCCTTGCTCACATTGTTTCTAATGAGAGATCTGTTGTTAGCTTGATGGTATGTCTTTGTAGGTAACTTGATGTTTCTCTCTTGCCAATCTTAGTATCTTGTCTTTGTGGTCTTGGTCATTCTGGCTATAATGTGTCTTGGAGAAGATCTTCTTGAGTTGAATCTATTTGGGGTCCTTTGTATTTCTTGGGACTGGATCTTTGAATGCCTCTCTAGGTTTGGAAAGTTTTCTTCCAGGATTTCGTGGAATAGATTATCAATGCCCTTATGAGTCTCTTCACCTTCTAGGATACCATTTATACAGATGTTTGGATATTTGTTGGTATCTAGAATTTCTTGTATATTATTCTCAATTTGTAGGGTAATTTTCTCAGTCTTTGAGGTGAATTTTTCTAGGCCAGTGATTCTATCTTCTACATTTGAGATCCAATTTCTCTTTATATTAATATAACATTCCTCCATTATTTTTACACTGTAATTTTTATATCTTTATGAAAAAAGTGAATTTTGAATCTAATTAGCAATAATGGTAAATATGACTTAATTATATTTCAGATTATTTTGTTAAAACTATATTTATAAGGCGAGCAGGTGGCATGATGGTTGAGGGCACTGGACTTCCACATGGCAACCATGGTTCATGTTCCATATCTGGTGACTTTCTTCTCACTTTCTCTCTCTTTCTTTCTTTCCCCTCTTTCTTTCTCTCCCTATCTTATTCTGTTCTTCTCGGGTCAAATTAAAAAATAAAGAAATAGTTAAATAAAATAATTCTTTAAAAAACTATATTTATAGAAATTAACTTATTGTTGTCTAGAAATATACCCAGCACCACACTATAGACAGTGTGTATATATTGTTTGAATGAAAGAATCAGTGAATTAATATCAGAATAATTTCAACTTTATATTAAGGTAAATGAATCACAAACATCATTTAATTAGTAACTGAAAAATAAATATATATAGTTTTAAAGACCACAATTCAAAGAAGAAATGTTTAAAATAGTATAATACTTAAATATATAACTTTCTTATTTGTATTTGTTTTCATGTGAAAAAGTGAAATACATTTGAAATCAAATCTGTTTTAAATATCTTATAACATATATATATATATATGTATATATATTCAAATTCAAAGACATATATATATGTATTTGAATATAATTTCAATTTAAAAGTCAGAAGTTACTATACCTGAGTTTTGGGAGTCTTGTTAATATGCACTTTCTAAGTTTTTATTCTTTGGTTGTCTGTATCATTAGATCTGAAACCTAACTGATAGCAACCTTAATTTATTAATTTTGGATCCTTAGTTTTTAGAATAGTCCAATATAAAAAAAGTCACTCAATATATATTTACAGATTAAATCAATTAATAATTAATTAACCAGTATTTCTTATCTCATATCATAATTTTATTTAGAAAATATCCTATGTCAATTGTTTATTTCTTTTTAAAAAATTCACTGGGGTGGTAGGAGAGAGACAAAAAGAAAGAGAGAGAGAGAGAGAGAGAGTGAGAGAGAGAGAGAGAAAGCATTCTTTTGGGGAATGGTCATGTCACAGTCCCTTCACCATTTCTCCCTCCCTTTGGGACTTGGGCAATCATGCATGTGTACTCAACATGTTTATCAATACGCACATCTAGACTTGAACAGTGTTGTTGGCTTAACCACTATGCAACTGGCTGGCTTGCTGGATTCTTTTTGTTTTTTAATTCACTATAGGACGTTTGTACTCCCAGGAGAGAGATTGGGAGGGGGTGAGAATGTCCCCTCCCCCCCAGTCCTGGGGAATGAATACACTTCATAGTCTTCTTGGGATTTTGGGTATGCACCTACACATACCCAGAGTATTTTTCTAGCTGCTGGGTTGGGGGCTCAAACTGTGCAGTTGGCTATGTGGAATACAGCTACCTTAGCCAATATGCCACTGACTAGCCCCTGTGTCAATTCTTAATATGTACCTTAATAACAATTTTATTATGGTCAAAATATAGCTTATATATATATATATTGATTAAACACATTATATATATTGACCTTTCAGCTCAATTTCATTATACTAGTCATGTATTCAGTTAATTATTTAGTATGGCTTTTTTGATTTTCCTGAAAGAGTACACAAAATGCCTTTCTTCTGTATTATTTGTTTTTAAATCTCTCTTGAAGAGAATGTCACACTTGTCCCTGAAGGGCTCAATTTACACTTTTCACACCTTTCTTTTTAAAGTATATTACTTGACTCCAAGGCAATTTTTTCCACCAGTTTCAGAGATCTAATTTTTACTCCAGTGTATGGCTGAAGCTCTTTGTTTTAAAATGCAGATTTTATTAATATTCAGGTATGGCAAGGCTGACAGGTCAAGAGACTATTGCCATGGAAAATGCAGTGGCTATAGGAACAGGTCCTAAGGGAAAGGAGTGTGCCACCATGCTTCAGGGATCTACACAGGGACATGCCAGGGTCAGTGAGGAGGCAGAGGGAGCAAGGAAAAGCAAGCAAGAGCCTTTATTGTGGTTTCCCCAGGAAGAAATTTGCAAGGCAGAGTAAATCACTTCAGAACTGAACAATTTCAGTGGTGTCTGGGGCTGGGGCCATTACTAATTGTCTAGTGTCTGGCCCTGTCATAATGAAGCCAGAAAAATAGTGGCCCTGAATGTGAGAGCCTGATAGAGAAAGGTGTTTGGGGCTGTGGGTGCTTGCAACTGGCTGGTTTCCATCTGAAAGTCAGGTTTGCAGGCAAGTGTTTTAGTGGTCACTAAAGAGCTGGCTAATTCTGGTAGGGGCAGTCTCCCCAGTGTCTGAAAGTCTGCAAATATCAAACATCAAATTCAGATAATAAAAAGTGTGATTAATATGTGCTTTCACAATATTTTTTGAAAAAAGTATACAAATGTGTAATTATTATTTTAATTGTATCATTACATATCAAGTACTCTAGAGGTGTTAGGAAGACTTTCTTCAAGCAATCTTGTTGACTTTTTCCTGTAAAGTTGCACCAATTTAGAGATTCAATGAACCTTACTTTTATGGATTCCAACAGGATGCCAACCATAGGCTTCCACATCTGTTTGGAACTCCCCTAGAGCTTTCTAAATCCTACATGGTGATGAGTATGTTACAGTGGAAAAAAAAAACCAAACAAGTAATAGAAATTGTATATTTTGAGCAATGAAAGGTTTTTATTTTTGGCTTTCTTTACATCTAGTGAATGTCACTGTATTATTTTCATAATTTATTTTAAAATTTACAGATAAAAATTACATATATTTATTATGTACAACATGTTTGATATTTGTAAATGTTGTGTAATCGTAAACCAAGTTAATTAAGCTACGCATTCACCAACATATTTATCATTTATTCATGGGGAAAACACTTAAAATCTGCCTTAACAATTGTCAAGTATACAATACATTGTTATTTTTTTTTTTTCACTATAGGGCGCATGCGCTTGCCAGACAGACAGAGACAGACATAGAGACAGAAAGGGAGAAATCATCCCCCCAGGGGGGATGGTCACACCGCATTCCCTTCTCCTCCATTCTCCTCTCAGGATCTTGGGCATGCACGCACATGCGCCTGGCGTGAGTTCTAAGCCACCGGGTCCGGGACGCGAACCGCCAGTCGACTACGTGGGAGTCCAGCGACATAGCCATTACGCTAACTGCTGGTGCCCAATACATTGTTATTAACTATAGTCACCATGTTGTACAATAGCTTTCTTTCAGTTCTGCCTGTCAAACATGTTTTTATGCATTGTCCAACATCTCTTCATCTTTGTTTTATTTATTTTTTCTTTTGAAATATTTTTGTTATAGGGCATGTGTGCTCACTAGAGAGAGAGAGAAAGTGAAAAATCACCCCACGCGGGGGGATGGTCATGGCATAATTCTTTCTCCTCCATTCTCCTCTTAGGATTTTGGGCACGCATGCACAGACACCCAGCTTGAGTTTGAAGCTGCTGCATCCAAGACTTGAATCACAGTCAGCCGTGTGGGAGTTCAGTGACATAACCATCATACCACCTGCTGGTCCCAATCTCTCCATCCTCATTAATGCCCTGTACCACCTCACCCCCCAGACCCTGGTATTCTTTGTTTCATAGTTTGTTTTTGTTTCATATTCTATTTCCTCTATTCTTTTTTTCTATCAGTTTGCTTTTTTTCTATCAGTTTAGAAGAAAAAGAATTGTAGAATGTCCATCCCCTTGAGGGAGGTGACTTCTCACTCCTCCCCTCCTTTGTCCATTTCTCTCTGTTGAGAGCATCTATTAGCTAGCCAAAAAAAAAAAAAAGATAAACAAAGAGTATTCATAGACTTTATTTACTTTTGCCTGCACCCAAAGAAGAAACTTATACTTTAATTGCATTTTTTACAAGCATTTTGGAGTCCCTTCATAGAGTATGTGATAGATGACTGGACTTTCAATGATTATGGTACATAAGATTGTATTTATACTTTCAAGTGAAAACCTTCTCTCTTTCTGACTTGGATAAAGCATACTGTAATGTGAAATACCTTGTGTAGAGACTTATATGGAAAGAAACTTAGTGTGACCCTTGGCTCTGAGCTAGCAAGAAACTGAGACCTTTTTATCTGAGAGAGATTTTTGCTATAGGGCACATGTGCTCAGCAGAGAGACAGATGAGAGATAAAGAGAGACAGAAAGTTAGAAACCATCCCTCACTGGGGTGTGTGTGGCCACACTATAGTCCTTTTTCCTTCATTTTTATTTTGGGATTTTGGACACGTGCACACATGAGCCCAGCGTGAGTTTTAAGCCACAGAGGTCGGGCTCATGTGGTCAACCACACAGGAGTCCAGCAACATAACCATTATGCCATATGCTGGTCTGAAAACTTCAATGAACTGAATTCTGTCAACATCAAATAACTTTCAAAGAGGATCATTCTTCAGTCTATCCTTAAAATGAGACTATATCCCACACCATGTTGTTTTTTATCTTGTGAAGCAGAAGGTCCAACTAAGACATATGATGACTCTTGATCCATCGAAACTGTGAAATAGGGTAGGTTCCATTGTGTAGGGTTTGACTGAGATTCAAATCACAGCCTTGGGAACTTGAAGAACATGCTGAGCACATGTGCCAACAATCCTGAGGGATGAAGAAATAAAAGAGAAGGTATAGCGGCAGGAACATACAGCACTGGGAGTGCTTTCTCCTTCTTTCTCTTTCTCTTCAGTGACAGAACATGCCCTCTGACAACAAATAATAAAAAAATAAAAACTATAAAATAATTCATGTTTCTTTGAATCACTAAGGTGATTGTAATTTGTTATGCAATAATAGATAACTGTTGAATTGTTGGAAAACTTCTGATGCATTTTTGCATAAAAAAACAGGAAAAAGACATTATGATTTTTCTGATAACACAACAATATAGCAACCTAAAATTGTACATGTGTTTTCTCACATGATTTGATTCAAAAACTGTAAGCCCGTACTTTGTGGTATTTTTTTCAAAATTTCATTGAGATTTTCTTTGTAATGTATAGCTGACATTTTGAAATGTTATGTGAAGACTCAATAGGAAGTTTAAAATTTGAAGAGGAGTTTAAAATTTAATACGGTTCTATAGGGAATATATAATTCAATCTATATTTTAAAGATATGCATTATTATTCAAGTAGTCAATCTTTCAACATATTTTCTTTAAGTTACATTCTCTAATACAAACTCATAGAGGCAAGTTAAAGTTTTCTATTTCCATTGTGCTTATGTTGACCTTTTAAAAAATATGTTTTAGGTTATAGATTAACAATTAAGTATTTAAGAATTTATGGCAGGGCTAGTTCAGAAGCCGGGTGTTTAAAGCAGCCAGATTCCACATGTCCAACTATGCAGTTCAAGTCCCAAACCCAGTAGCTTGAGAAATATGCTAGGTACATGTATGTATGTGTGTGCCCAAAACCCTGAAAGGAAGAAAGATGGAGAAAGGATTGCAGTATGACCATTCCCCACGGGGATGCTTTGTTCTTTCCCTCTCTCTGAGTCTCTGTTGCCTCTCTCGGGTGAGCATACCTTCATTCTAGCAAAAACTTTAAAAACAGAGCATTTTAACCTTAATTTCGGACTTCTTAAATTTATCATTTTATAGTACCTTCTTTTGGTTTTACTTAGTGAATTTACCTCAGTGCAAACTTACATAATATTAATATCTTGAACTTGACTTTATTGTGCTAATACTTGCACAGCAATTTTTATCCTTCTTCTACTAGCCCCTCTATATTTTCAAACCTGAGTCAAAATTTAGAGTGGTAATAGTTCTCTGAGTAAAGAACTACACTGATCCTTGAACCATTGAGGCCAATGTGTTCTGAAACTCTCCTCTCAATGTTCCGAGAATGGCAATTCTTATGGCAATTACATTAAAGAAACGAACAATTACCAGTGTCCCTGTAGAATCATTCTATAAGGACAAGTACTTATGGGAAAAGGAGGCACATTGTAGTAGTGAGATCAGCATTATTTTAAGTCTAAAATGCAACTTGCAGAGGCCAAATAACCTAAATAATGTCATTTGTAGATAACCCATGCACTCAGGATTAGCAAATGTTATCATTCTTTCGCTATATAACTTATTCTGTACAATTACAGTAAAAAAAGTATTACCCCCCCAAAAAAATCTCAAAAGTTAGAAATGGACTAAATCAGTATTAAGCCCCAAACACCTCATATACTATTGTATACTATTGTATTGGACTTCTGATCTTTTGTGTTTTTTAATCTTTGATGATCATTCCTTAATCAAAAATCATAATGGTTATTTCTTTAAAACATAAAAAAAGACTACAGATAGATTTTTCTTCTCTCTTTCCTTTACTCAAACTTTGCAGAAGTGTAATGTCACAGATTAACTTGGTACACAAATTGCTCTTTTGATCAAGAGTCTCAGATGGATTGGAGCATTGTGACTCAAAACCCAGTAGCTTGAGAAATATGCTAGGTACATGTATGTATGTGTGTGCCCAAAACCCTGAAAGGAAGAAAGATGGAGAAAGGATTGCAGTATGACCATTCCCCACGGGGATGCTTTGTTCTTTCCCTCTCTCTGAGTCTCTGTTGCCTCTCTCGGGTGAGCATACCTTCATTCTAGCAAAAACTTTAAAAACAGAGCATTTTAACCTTAATTTCGGACTTCTTAAATTTATCATTTTATAGTACCTTCTTTTGGTTTTACTTAGTGAATTTACCTCAGTGCAAACTTACATAATATTAATATCTTGAACTTGACTTTATTGTGCTAATACTTGCACAGCAATTTTTATCCTTCTTCTACTAGCCCCTCTATATTTTCAAACCTGAGTCAAAATTTAGAGTGGTAATAGTTCTCTGAGTAAAGAACTACACTGATCCTTGAACCATTGAGGCCAATGTGTTCTGAAACTCTCCTCTCAATGTTCCGAGAATGGCAATTCTTATGGCAATTACATTAAAGAAACGAACAATTACCAGTGTCCCTGTAGAATCATTCTATAAGGACAAGTACTTATGGGAAAAGGAGGCACATTGTAGTAGTGAGATCAGCATTATTTTAAGTCTAAAATGCAACTTGCAGAGGCCAAATAACCTAAATAATGTCATTTGTAGATAACCCATGCACTCAGGATTAGCAAATGTTATCATTCTTTCGCTATATAACTTATTCTGTACAATTACAGTAAAAAAAGTATTACCCCCCCAAAAAAATCTCAAAAGTTAGAAATGGACTAAATCAGTATTAAGCCCCAAACACCTCATATACTATTGTATACTATTGTATTGGACTTCTGATCTTTTGTGTTTTTTAATCTTTGATGATCATTCCTTAATCAAAAATCATAATGGTTATTTCTTTAAAACATAAAAAAAGACTACAGATAGATTTTTCTTCTCTCTTTCCTTTACTCAAACTTTGCAGAAGTGTAATGTCACAGATTAACTTGGTACACAAATTGCTCTTTTGATCAAGAGTCTCAGATGGATTGGAGCATTGTGACTCAAGTGAGACAGAGATCATTGTCTCTTGGACCTAAACACTGTAGGATGAGCTTAGCCCAGTGTTTCTCTGCACTTGGCATTCCTACATCAAATGCAGTTGGACCTTCCTTTTATCCCTGTCTTCTAGTGTCAGGTGAGGATATTCATTTCATTCACAAATCTGTTCTGCTTAGACCTGTTTTGTGAGTGCTAAAGATAAACCAAAGAGAAATTTACTACAAATATGAATCATATTCCTGCTTCATGTCCAGTACCTGGCTCAAAGTCTTGTAGTGATGTTTCTCAGGGCTTCCCCATGTGCAGGTCCCATGACTCCCACAAAAGGGTAAATTAAGAACAAAATGAAGTAGCCAGATCCCTCATGCTATTCATACACAAACACTATTAACATTTTGCTTTTCTTTCCAGATTTAATTTATATGAATGTGTGCATACCTTGCCATTTTATTTCTTTTTTTTTCTTTCATTTTACCTTTTACCAAATAAGCGGTCACACTAAATGTGGATTTTGATTTTGCCATGAATTATTTTGATAGGCAGTTTTATGTTAAATAAGATATTCTAAATATATTTTAAGGTATATTCATATTTTCACTGTAAAGATTATAATCTGCTTAATAATCTAATATTAGATATAAACAATGTTTTTGGTTGATGTTATTATAAAAGATAATAGATTCTTTGTATGCATTTGTGTTTTGTTTTTTTTTTTTTTTTTTGAGAGAGATATTTTTGCTATAGGACTTGTGTACTTTCCAGAGAAGCAGAGGGAAACAAAGAGACAGAAAGCAAGAAATCACCCCTCCCTCAGGAGTGATGGACATACTGCAATACCTTCTCTATTCTCTTCTTGGGATTTTGGGTATGCATACACAAGCACCCAGCATGTGTTTTAAGCCATTAGGTCCAGGACCAGAACCATGATTGACTATGTGGGAGTCCAGTGACGTAACCACTAGACCATCTGCTGGTCCTACATTTGTATACATTTACGACTATACTTCTAAAATAAAATGCCAAAAGTGAAATATACCTCCAAATAAAAAAAGTAAAATATGTTATATATAGTTTACATATATATATATAATATATATGATAATAATTTATGATATAAATTGTATTGTAATTTATGATATCATTAAACATCTTTATAGGTTACAGAATGTTCTTTAAAAGCATGTATATGGTGTATAATAAACAATTGACATTATGTTGCGAATATTCAAAACGCTCTCCTACGGTTATTCTTCAAGTACATGCTGAATTGTCTATGATTTTTTTTTAGTGTGAGATATGGTTCTGAAGAAAAACATATTTATTAATAAACAGGGAAGAAAACTATCCTGTACATTAACAAAGATAATCTTAACATAGCCAGTGAATGAAGAATTTGTAATTTTCAAATAGAGGACTGAGGAAGATAAGAGTTTATAATCAGACATAATCTGTGGGTATCAAACATTGGTTCAGTTAGAGAGAGGTAAAATTGTACATAACAATAGCTCATTAGGAAGAGATAGAAAAAAGATACTTTCACACAAACTGTGAGCACTTATAAGACCATAGTACTACACTGTGCATGAAGAAATGGTTTTGAAAAAACAAAGCAAAAAAAAAAAATTGGAAAGATGTTTAAAGTGAAGACATGGTTAAAGCTAGTGATTTGGTGATTTATAGGGTTTACAAAGTTATTGATTCTAGCCTTCTTTTGGTTGTTGTTGATTCATGACTCAGCTGTAAGATTAGGAAAACCTCTCGCTTTATACAATGAGTGATGGTTATAATAAATATATAAGTTGAAACTTGTGGAGACAACTGTCAAATAATTGATGGATCTGTATTTAAACCTGCTTCTGTGTAAAATTGTTGAATGTATACTTAGTACCAGCATTAAATGTTATTATCAATATGTGTGGACTTAACAATTTTTTCCAGTTGTTTTTGTGTTCTCTTCTATTTAAATCTCTTTAGCTTTCCTGGTATAGTAGGCACTTAAGTATTTTTTGAAGAGCCAGTTTATTTATGGTGAATTCTTTCAGCATTTGTTCAATCTGGGAATCATTTTATTTTCTTTTCCCAGTGAAGGGTAATCTTGCTCAGTATATTATTTCTTGGCTGAAATCGCTTTTCTATTAGAGTTTTAAATATGTCTTTCCATTCTTTCTTTGCTTGCATTGTTTGAGTTTAGAGATTGTTAATCTGTGTTGTAAACTGTGTAACTTGGCACTTCTCTCTTGCTATTTTTAGAATTTTGTCTTTGTGTTTGGGCTTTGAATCTTACCAGTTTTGGTATGATGTGCCTTGGAGAGGAAATTATTATATCTATTTGGTATCCTTTGTATCTCCTGAATTTGCATGTGTGTATGCTTCCCTAAATTTGGAAAATTTCCAACTAATGAATTAGGTCGTCTGGAAAGTCATGATGTATTTTTCTGTCTTTAAGTAAAAGTGTATTATGACTTTCCCAATGACCCAATATTTTATGAAAGATGTTTTCTATGCCTTTACCTGTCTTTTTACCTTATGGAATACCTATTATGCAGCTATTTGGCTGCTTAATGGTGTCCAAGATTTCCTGTATATTTTCCTCATTTTTAATGGTTCTTCTTCTATTCTTTTCAGTTGCTTAGACTCAAGCAGAGGTTTTGTCTTCTAGGCTGGAAAATCTTTCTTTTGCACTCTTGACACTATCAAAGAAGGATCTGATTTCCTGCAATGTCTTATTAATCTCCAGTTTTATTTGATTCTTTTTCAGTGTGACTATCTCCTTATGGAGTTCCTTCTTTGTGTTATGGAAGAATTTTCTCTTCTGTAATTGGGTCTCTGTTTTCTCTTGCTTCTTGTTGAGTATTGTTATGATGAATATTCTGAATTATTTTTCTGATATTTCTGCAATCTTTTGTGTTTTATCCATTGTCGGTAAGGAGTTATGATCCTTTGAAGGGGAACTATTTCCTGATTTTTCTCCTATTTCTTTGGGCTCTGCTCTGATTTTTAGTCATCTGGTGGTATACTTATGTCTTCCTACTTTTTTGGACCACATTTCTTTATCTGTGTGCTCCTGTACATCTTTACGCAATGTGTAAGCAATGTGCCAATTTCCCTTCTCTGCTTTGGGTGCATGTGGAATCCAAAGTAGGAATTCAGGGTTTAGATATTCAGAAGAGAGTTTCACTCCTTTTACTGATAAGGGAGTTATGGGGGAAAATATTCCACAGTATCTTATCTTCAGGTCTTTGTTTCTTGTATACCCAAACCTAACTGCTCCAAGATGGATGGAGGACGTGCTGACAGGTAGAATGTAAGGCAGCAGACCACTTCCATGAGAGCTGAAAAGCCCCATTCTCTGCTACAGCAGGCCCAGTGGGAGTCCCTGCCCCTGTCCCTACCTTTGGTTCTGGATGTATGAGGGGTAGAATGACCTCAGCGCATGTAGAGCAGCAGCTCCTACCTCCTATCCGTGGGATTGTGGGGTCTCCCTGTGTTACCTCTTTCTCTTCCATCTCTGAGACTGCAGAATCTCCCTGTTGCTCTTTCTTCTCTTCTTCTTCTTTCTTTTTTTTTTTTTTCTTTTTTGAAAGTATTTTTTCTATAGGGTGTGCATGCTTTCTGGAGAGACAGAGAGATAGAAAACAATAAATCACCCCCACCCTACCCCCAGGAGGATGGCCACATTGCAATCCCTTCTCTTCCATTCTCCTCTCAAGATTTTGGGTAGACATGCACATGTGTCCAAGATGAGTTTCAAGTCACAAGGTCCAGGACTCGAACTGTGTTCGATCATATGGGAGTCCAGCAACATAACTATCACGCCATCTCCTGGTGCCCTGATGCTCCTTCTTTATCTCTCCCTTTTTATTTTTTTGAGCCATGTGAAAAGCATTTTGATGTATGGAGATTCTCAGATTTGAATTGTAATAGTTTCAACATAACTAAGTGTCTTCCAAAGAATTTTACTTTAAAATTGTGTGACTCTTTACAGGTATAGGCATAAAGGATCTCCATATATTTATTCTATGGAATTGTGATATAATATTAATGTATAAATCTTAGAAAGCGGACAGAGTAATCAGCCAAGACTGTCTATTCATATGATAAAAGTAAACATTTTGATAACACAGCCAATGGGCTAGTAAGTCATTACGTTATATTTTCAGCCTAGATTTCTTTCTTCCTTTTTTTTTTTTCTCATTTTTACCCCTTCAAGGAAACTGAACCAACAGGTAATTAAAATACATATATTATGAGCTTAAACTAGTGTTTTATTTTTTTGACAGATTGAATGCCTTCTTACTACTAATGTGCTCATTTGTTTTACATTACATTTGGAATTGAGTGATTCACAATGTCCACTGCTTTAGGCTTTTCCATCAAACCATGATTATAAAAATAATGAACTAAAAGTGCCTCATTTTATTAGCAAGAAGTTAAAAATTCAGCATGCCAATGAAACTCTGAATCATGAGGCCCTAATAAAAATGTTTTACTTATTCTTCAAGTTAACAGAATTACTTGAGTGATGTGGAAAATAATGTCTATCCAATCCACTTACGGCTCTTCTACCACTAGATGCCAGTAGAACTTGCCCTCTGATTCCCCCCAAATTCCCACCAAATTTAATAATTCCAAATTGCCAAATTTCACCAAATGTCCTCAGGAAAGTAAAAATCGCCTAATGTTAAGAATTGTTAATATAAATGAATGAATCAATAAACTTTAATTTCCACATTCACAAAAACAAATTATTACTATTATTATTATTATTATTATTATTATTATTATTTGAGAGACATTTTTGGTATAAGGTGCAAGTGCTTGCCAGAGAGACAGAGACAGAAAAGGAGAAATCATCCCCTTGGGGGATGACCATGCCGCAAAGTCTTCTCTATTCTCCTCTCAAGATTTTGGTGTCCAGCATGAGTTTTAAGCCACCAGATCAGGGACTCAAACCACAGTTGACTACATGGGAGTCCAGCAACGCAACCTGCTGGTCCCTAGAAAAATAAATTATTTAAAATTTGATCTAGACACAATTCCATGCTTTAGGCACACTCTAAAATATGGTAGAAAACTCGGGGGAATTTTACACTCACTTTTTCAAGAAAAGAGAGCATACCTTAAATTATTTTAATTGTGACTTATATCTTAAATATAACTGATTTCATCTTGGACAACATGTTAGTAATATTCATTTTGTGAATAATAAAGCACTAAATTTTATTAATGAGAGACAATATCTATTATAAATGTAATTGTGTACTTTCTTTTATTGCTTTTTTTTTTTGAGAGAGAGAAATTTTTGCCATAGGGTACATGCACTCACCAGAGACAGAGAGAGAGAGAGAGAGAAGAGAGAGACAAAAAATGAGAAATCATCCCCCAGGGATGGCCACACCACAATTCCTTCTCATTCATTCTCCTCTTGGGATTTTGGATTGCTGGGTCTGGAACTTGAACTGTGATCAGTCATATGGCAGTCCAGTGATGTAACCATTATGCTATCTGCTGGTCCCACAACTGTATATTTCTTGAAGGTGAAAGATACTGAGCCAGTTTGTTGTAAGTACTTCTGAAAGTATACCTAAATCACCATTCTTAGAATATGGCTTAATTATTAATACAGATTAATTAATTATTATTAACTATGCTCCATGAAGTAGCCTAAATATATGCAATATCCCAGTGTGTATTTAGAAGTAAGTCACTAATATCATATTTAGCTATAATTATACTTCATGCATGTCAGTCTTCAAGAGAAGCAGAATCACTTGGAGACATACATAATTACACATGCATTGCTTTATTATAGGATTTGAGATCACGGAATTTTAGTGTTTGTTAAACAATCTCTGTAAGAATGTTGATTCATATCTGATGCTGGAGTCTAAAGTTCACAGGGCTTGCAGTTGGGAAAGAAATATATATGGGAAGATGGAGCAATAAACATCAAGTTGGATCCCATGACAAAAGTTGAAGCCAGTGACAACGTTCTGAATCCCTGTCAGCCCTTAAAGTCTCTGATTTGGTTATGTGGATGCTGTGAAGCAGCTGGGGCCACTCCACAGTGGAATAGAACACAGACACTGGCCCAACAGTCAAAGAAGCTAAATAGATATCCAGAAGCACATAGGGCAGTTATAAACCATGGCTGTCTGTGACAATGATGTGAGGCAATAGAAATACAGCAGTATTTGAAGTTTAGAATGGTTCTTCCCTTCCTTCCGCCCTTCACAATTTCCAAGAATCTCTTGTGGTTCATCCTGATTAGAAACATGAGAGAATGGAAACTCAAGGAATCAGATAGTGGCACAGCAGTAATGCAACTGGACCTATATGGGAAGGTCCCTAGTTTATGACCTGGAGCCTTCCTGTATTGGTCAGACACACACCCACACATGCCTGTGCTCCTGGGCAGCTGAGAATGGGGATGAGTCACAGCATAAAGCCCTTGCTGGGGATAGTCTTGAGACTTCAAGATGTCTTTCTTTTTCTTTTTAGAATCTCCCATAAACCTCTCTTCATTTCTGTAGTTTTAAAATTTCATAAGGTTGTATCTTGCTCTAGGCTTTTATCTTTGGGTTTGGTTAGTTGCTTTTCATCCTGCAAGCATTTTGAAGGACTCTTAAAACACGAAGAGTTAAGAAATGATGTTCCATTCATTCTTTCATTTTCTTCCTTTCATAATTTTGTTTGTTTTTAGAAAACACTTTTACTCGAGAGTTCCAAATTCCTTATTACAGGGGACCTCATTGAAGCTTCAACATTTCCACTATTTAATCCTATAGAGTTTGTTCAATTTTAATGATTAAAAAATCACACAAAAAACTCAACCCAGTTGAAGTAGAATGTCGTGATAGAATCTGCTGCCAAACAAGCTGAGGCTACATGGGAGGCCCAGGTTCAATTCCTGGCTCACCCTAAAAACTTGGCATGGTGGCATATTCCTGTAATCCTAGCTATTCAGGACACTGAGGCAGGAGAATCATGAACTCAAAACCAGTGTTAGTAACAAAAAAAGACCCTGGCTAAGACAGCTGGGTATGGAGTGCAACACACATACACACATCTTGGTCTATCATAAAAAAACAAAAAGAAAAGAAAAGGAAAAGAAAAAGAAAAGGAAAGGAAAAAAAAACAGGGTCAGCAGGTGGCATGGTGGCTTGAAACTCAAGCCAGGCTAATATGTGTGTAGTGTAATGTGCCCGAAATCCCAGGAGGAGAATGGAGAAGTGATTGTGATGTGGCCAGACCCCTTGGAGGTTGATTTATCATTTTCTCTCCTTCTGACTCTCTTATAAGTCCACATGCTTTATTGCTAAAACCATAAACCAGAAACAAAACTTTCTTATTATATATTTATGGTAATAATAATATATATTCTATAAATGATTCTTTTGCTTCCTTTATTGTCTAGGAAGTAAATACTTAGTAACTAAACTTAACTATGTATTAGGTCTTGTGAATAAAAGGGGATACATACCCATTGGCCTCATATAAATAATTTTTTAGTGTTCCTGATTTTCACCCATTGCTCCCTCTTTTTGGTACATATTTGGAGTTCCTTTATGAGCTGCAAGATCCCCCATGAAGAATAGATTGCTGGGTCTTATTTGATTCAGCTACCAATGTGTATATTTCTAACTTACCATATGTGGTAGTAGACTATCATATACAAAATAAAATATGCCCTAGATCTAATTTTACCTTAAAAGTCGCTCGACCACCATGCCACTGACTAGCCCAAGCTATATCTTAATTTTATCCAATTTTGGCCAATTTGGAGACAGTCTATGGCCTTGTCTTGTTAGGTGATGACCTTGGCTTTGCCTCTTCTCACTCCATATGAAATGTGGGTTCGGATAACAAAATCCATGATTAACAGGATTCTAAATGTATCTGTTTCCTTGGATTCTCTATACAGTTACTTTTCGATCTTAGTCTTATACTCCATGAAGCTCATTTACTCAAGTAAGTTTAAATTCTATTATTTAGTTTCCCGGACAAATAAACTCTAACCAAACTGAAATATAACAGGCAGTTGCATTGATCATATACTAATAAGAGTAATAGTTAATGGAATGTTTATATTGTTAGGCACTCCATTAAGAACTTTATATAAAACAATTAATTTGAAACTCCTCACAATACTGTGATGATAACTAATGATTTTAGCATTATTATAAATATGAGAAACCTTAGGCTTAGTGAAAATAAATTATTTAGCTAGAATACTTTGTCAATACTACTTATTTTAAATTTTATCTGCAAAACAATAACACTTCTACTATTAACTTCTATATTGTGAAGTATAGTTTAAGCTTACACTGGCAATAACCAGCCTCCAAAATATTATTACCTTAAAACAACAAGAGATTTGCTTCTCATTTATGCACATTCAATGCAAGCTTTAGGAAGTCCTGGGCTACGTTGTCATTCAGGCTGACCCAGGTAGAACCAGGCTGATGGAGGATCCACCGAGGTAATTATTTTTTTGTTTCTTTTTAGTTTATTTATTACACGAGTATAGAGACAGAGACAGAGATAGATAATGAAAGAAAGACAAGCTTTCTTAACAGGGTTGCACGCCACATACCTCCTCCAATACTTCCCAGCCAGCCAGAATCATAGGCACATGCTTGCATGCCTGGTGGGTCTCCAAACTTCCAGTCTTCCACATGGATCCAGAATGGTAAGCCACCACTGCAACAGATCTAGATCCAACTTCTGAATATATGGCTTCAGATTTCAAGTCTTAAGGGGAAGAGAGAGCATAGATAGCTTATATTTGCAGTTCTTTATTTGCCTCATAGGTGACATATGTCATATTCACATTTAGCTATTTGCCAGTTAGTCAAATAGACTAAGGACATTTGAAAGTGCAGTCTTACATGCATGGAACAAAGGCTAGTCTATGGTGTTCATTAGTAGTGTCTACCCTAATAGCATTTCTAGAACCCAAAGATGTCTGAATTCTGAAAACCAATATATTAAACAATAGTTTATCCTTTCCCTTTCAATTCCAAAAAACAAATTTGATAAAAAAGTATACTAATTTCAAATTATTTAAAAATACAGAAAACAATTCTGAAGAAAGAAAATTAAGCACTGTAGTAGTAACTACTGCTTTAACATGTGGAAGTATTTTTCATGTACTTTCCACATATACAATTCCAATGAATAGTTGAGAAAATTATCAATTCTTTTATTCTGCTATATTGGTTAGTAAGTTATGTCAATGCTTCAGTATATTTTTACTAGCACATCATTAAACATCTTGACATCTCAACATTATCTTTTATATAAACATATAACAATGTTCAATTTTGTGATTTTATTATGATTTTATATTTTTCATAAAATAGCACTACATTAATTTTCAACTTTTATCTATTTGTGATTTCACTTTTTAAAGCCTGATTATATTCATCAGAGAATTGCTTAAGTTTTTTAGAGGACAGGCCATTTTACAACTAAAGTAGATATTTGCAATTTGTGAGTTCTCTCTCTTCATGGTGTTTTCCTGGTTATTAGATGATATATTCCCCACAGCTGTTTTAGGAGAAAATGGTAATCCAGAATATCTCTGAACTCTAAAATTTGTTCTTTTGCCTGTAAACCTGGAGAATGCATAAAAAGTTTAAAATAACAAGTTATATGGGGAATCTTCAAAAATTTTATGGAAAAATGCATATTATGATGAAACTGTTCACTGATTTCATTTTTTACAACAAAATAAACTCAAACTTTAATTCTATTTTCCAACAACTTTGATGTACCCTTTTATGACCTTCTGTACCTTAGCAGCTCAAGAATTTCAACATTATACAATCTCACCACAATTCTGTAGCTATAGCTGTTCTGAGGTGGCTGCTCAGGAGTATGATCCTGTGGTTTTACCAGTGGAGTTCATAAGTAAATTTACGGTGGCAGTCTTGTAATATTATAGGAAGAAACATTAAGCAGCATTACTAGTGATAAAATTATACCTGAAGAATATTTTTTAAAAATTAGATTTATCATTTTACATTTATGTGTTAATTTAGAACTGCATTTTTGCCTAAGAAGCACTTATTTTCCAGTTATAGTGGTAATACAGATGACTACCATTTATGTGAAAAAGAAATGCCATTTTTCCTTCATATTATTAAGTTCTTATGTTAGCTGTGTTAACTTAATTTAAACACAAAGCAACAAAGCTTTTTTGTTTGTTTGTTTGTTTTTGGAGAGAGATTTTTTTGCTATAGGGACTTGCACCCACCAGAGACAGACAGAAAAGGAGAAAGTGAGAAACCACCCAACAGTGAGGATGGCCAGGCTGAGATCCCTTCTTCTCCATTCTCCTCTAAGGATTTTGGGCCCACATGCACATGTGCCTGACATGAGTTTCAAGCTTCCAGATCTGGGACTTGAACCATGGTTGAATATATGGGTGTCCAGTGCCTCAACCACTACAATACCTGTTGATTCACTAAAAAACTATTTTATATCTAAAAGTTGATGAAAACATGATTTTTTTGAGGATAACATACTTAATATTATATTTTATGTGTTACCTTAAATAAGAATCATACTTTTATGAACTGAAAATTTCAGTTTTGAAAAGATTTATTCTTAAATAGCATTTATGTTACAACCAAGTATTTAAATGGATTTTTGATAACTTTTAAAAATAATTACTTTATTTAACTTTATTTATTTATTTATTTTAGTTTGACCAGAGAGGGACAGAGCATGAAAGTGAGAGAGAGAGGGAAAGTCAGAAAGCAAACTGCAAGGTCTGAGATTTGAATCACAGTTGGCCTCGTGGGAGTCCAGTGACCATAATCACCACACTACCTGCTGGCCCTGATAACTTTTTTATTATACTACAATTAATTCAACTGAATTACTGTTTTTGTACTATAGAAATATAAATATTTAAATAGGTACATGCCAATAGCAAAACAAACTTAAATATTAAAAATGACTATCTTTGTTTTAAAACTTTAATTGCTACAGAGCATATGTGAGAAAAAGACATGAAAAGAGAGGGAGAGAAAAATAAGGAGAAAACACTCTCCAACCCCACCCATGATGCATGGTCATGCCACCATCCTTGCTCTACTTTTCCATCCTGTCAGGATTGTAGGGACACATGGACAACCATTGGTATGTTTTTCAAGCCACTTGGGCTGGGATTAAAAATACAGCCTTCCATGTAGGATCCAGATCCCTTTAACTAGAAAGCTATAGGGCTAGCTCAAAAATGAAAAGCATTTAATAATATTTCTCCCCAATTGTCAGAGAATGTGTGTATTCACCAGAGATGGAGACAGACAGAGAGCAAGTACTCCCCTATAAGGCGTGATCACACCACAGTCTCTATCCTTCAATTTCTCCATCTCATCAGAATTGGGGGCATGAAAACACATTCTCCTGGTGTGTTTTTCACTGTGCTGGGGTTAGGATTTGAACTGCAGTGGACCATGTGGGATCAAGATGCCTATGCACAGGGTTTAACTACTAAGCTAAAGGGGTAGTTCTTAATTTTATTATTTAAGGTTTATTCATAAAATCAAATTAATGATGCTTTTACACTCTCATGTTTTCATAAGTATCACATAATAATAGGTAACCAAGATTGTGCATAAAAATATTTCATTTAGACCTTTCCAGCTATCTGTCAAAAGCTAACCCAATAACTTGTCCTAACTAGACTTTAGTTATGCTTTTGTCCTCTCCATTAATCCTTAAACTCTGGTGTGTTTATCCCTAATTTTAAAGAAACACTAATGTACAGAATACCAACCCAAAAGCTCATTCCAAGAATTGCTAACCACAGAGAGAAGCATTCTCTAATAACTTGCCTTATTCATGCTTTCTGCTTGCCCTCACTGCTTATTCCTTTCAACAAGGTTTCCACTAGTCCTGTTTACTTCTTTCTCTTAAGGAAAGACAAAAGAGGGCCAGCAGGTGGTGTGGTAGTTAAGGTGTTGGATTCCCACATGGCCAACCAGGGTTCAAGTTTTAAGCCCAGTGCTTTGAAAATCACACTGGACACATGTGTATGCTTGCCCAAAATCCTGAGAGGAGAATCAAGGAGAAGGAATTGTGGCATGGCAAACATCTTGGGAGGTGATTTCCAACTTCTGCTCTCTCTCTCTCTCTCTATCTCTCTGGCAAGGAAAAAAAAAAAGGAACCAAATCAATAGAATTATTCTGTTTAATTTTGAGATGATTACAGATCTTGTGGTCAGAGCTTTTTTCTATTTTCTATAGTCTTTTGAAATAAAAATTCTTCATACCTAAGTCAAGAGTTGTTTTATTTGGCCTAATGTTCTTATCATTATTCACATTCTTGCCAGTTACATTATATTATTCATAAAAAGCATAAAGTGAGCAAAGATTACACACTTAAGAATTTTGACATCAGGACTGGCAGATGGTGTAATGGTTACACTGCTGGACTCCCACACAGCTGAAAGTGGTTTAAGTTTCTGACTGGAAGCTTGAAACTCACACCAGGAAGAAAAGGGATTGCAGCATGGCTATCCCCCCAAGAGGAGATTTCTCACATTCTGTCTCTGTCTCTTTGGTGAGTACATGCACCATATAGTAAAAATCTCTCTCAAAAAATATTGACATTAAAATTTTAACTTACATCTATGTAACACAGAATTCTCACTTATTACATGGCTTCATATTATATTGCTTTAAATGTGATAATATTTTCTTAAAAATTTTGAGAATTGTAAAACACTATGCATAGTTTTCTCTACAGCTTCTAATGTATTGACTACTTTCCCTTAAAAAAATTTCAGGTTATTCACATTGTGGGAGTGAGTTTTTGCAAGTCATACTTAAGTACACTTTTAAGTGTATTTGCGGTCAGTTGATCACATGTCAGAACATAGAGACCACATGCCCCTGACACTGAAAGCACCAATACCATTCTCTGTCTGGTATGCTTTCTTGTGATATTCCATCTTTGACAGATGGAATAATTTAGATTTGCTCTTATAAAAGTTGATTATTGGGTTTGTCCCATGGCCTAGTGTTTAAGGGAACCAGATTCCCCATGGTCAGCTCTATGATTTGAATCTCAGCCCTAGTAGTGACTTGAATAACATCCTGGGCATATGTGCTTGTGGGCCTAAAATTCCAAAAAGGTGGAGAGAGAGAGAAGGGCTTACAGCATGACTATGCCCCATTAGGGGTGTCCTTTATCCCTCTCCCTCTTTCTCTGTCTCTCTATACCTGTCTAGCAAGTTCATGTGCCCTCTGGCAAACTAAAAACAAAAGAAAAAAAATGTTGATTGTGGAATATGAAGTCTTTCATGTCATATCCAACTAAAATGGAGTCAGCAGGCCATTATAAAGGGCATCCACATCATATATGACTGTTCCAGAAACTCTTTTGGAATTCAGCAGAAAACTAACAAGACCTAACTGTACTGTTAAGAATATATCTTACCTACTAACTGCTGCTAACCTACTAATTTAACTGGCTTTATGCAAGGAAATAAATTTAGGATGTGTAGGTTCCAATTGATTAACATTTCTGTTGGCAGATAAAGTAAACTGTTTATGATGTTAGTTCTGATGGATTCATTTTCTTTTTATATGAATTTCAATAAAACTTATTCCAGATATATTTCCTCACCCCACCAAAAAACAAACAAACAAACAGAACTCTGAGAGATCCTGCAAAACACAGCCAACACCAATTAACTTTTTTTAAAAAATAAACTTACATAAGCTTTCTCTTTCATCCAGTAAAGCCCCAATCTTTCTCTTTGTTTTTCACACATACTTCTCTGGCTTGCATATCCCAAAATTGCAATTCACATTCCCACATAAATTCTTTGCTCAGAGATTTATCTCTATATAGCATTATATTATGTTGATACCCTTCACCTGAGCTCTCTAGCCATTTCTTCCCTTTGACCCCTAAAACGTGATTTAATAATCACACTCCAAATGTTGATCAAAACTTTATGAGAGACTCTAAGAAATGGAATCCTTAAACCCATATTAGTGAAGCTGTATCTTATAGGAAGAGATTTCAGGAATTTAAGCAAATAGGGCTTCTTAGAAATGGGAGTCTTCAGTTAGGTCTTTCAAATTGTTAATTAAAAATTCAAATTATCTGTAGTCTTTGCTGAAGCATTTATCTCCAAATCCCACTACTTTGCACTTTCACTGCAGGATAAGTGAATTAATGCCTCCTAGTTTTGAGCTGTATATAGAACTTAACAAAGGTGCCTTTCCCAACTCCCCACTTCAATGTGTGTAATTTCAGGATAACTTATAATCACTATTCTAGTTTGATTGTTGTGTACTATATTTGCCTACAAATGGACTTAGAATAAGTCATAAAAACCTTTGGAGAACAGTTCAAAACAGACTAGTGGATGAAATTGTTTATCAGGCCTATGCCAGATGGTTCCTTTGAGTGTTATTTCTATGATATAACCTTCATTATTTGTGGACTGAGTTGCCTTTTGAATAAATAGAAGTTTGGAGCACAAAAGGAAAAAGATGTAGCCTGACAACAACAAAATATTGATTCTGGGATGCTAAGGTTAAGTTGTTAACTATGATTATTGTGCTTTTCCACATATAAGAGAAGTGCACACCTACTTGTTCTCTGGAATAAAGAAGCAATCATTGATGCATGGCTATGGACAAAGATTAGCAATGGGAAATTACTTTTGAGGTTATTCAGGAAAAAACATCAAATATAATTTGATATTCAACTTGAAACTCTACGACTGAATCATGTACTCAGGTGCATGACATTGTGTTGTAACCTTTTCTTTTGAAATATTTATCTTCCAGAAGTTGTGCATGGTCAATAAATTATAGAATTACCTAGTATCTTCAGTAAGTGTGATGCCAAAATTAATATCAACAACGGAAATGCAAAAAGAAAACCCTCAAAAGGCTAAAAATTGAAAAACAAACACAAGTTAAATGAGAAATGAGCAAGAAAGAGAGAAATGAAGCATTCACTGGTGAGATTTCAGCTTATGGATAGCATTTTAGACTGATTTTATTATCCATTTAAACAATTTGCTACATTTCAGATGGATTTATGAATTTAAAAATCTCAGACAAAAATTAGAAAAAATAGTAAAAATGTAAAAAAACTCTTTCTTTCAAAGAAAGCACACATATATTACAAATGCATATTTATACCCATATACTTACACATCTCTGTACAGATGTAGATAGGTGCTCTTTTATAAATTAAACCCAATGCTTTTGTTAACAAATAAATGTTATTTTTCTTTTAAGAGAGATATTTTGCTCTAGGGTGCATGCACTCAGCAGAGAGACAAAGAGAGACAGAAAGCAAGAAATCAACACCCCACCAGGAGGTATGGACATGCTGCAATCCCTTCTCTTTCATTCTTCTGTAGGGATCTTGGGCATGCATACATATGCACTCACATGAGTTTTAAGCTGCCTGGTCCAGGACTTGAACTGTGATTGACTACATGGGAGTCCAGTGATGTAACCGTTATGCCATCTGGTGGTTTCAGTTATTTTTTTATTTCTTATTCACATATAATAGTTATATATCTTTATGGCTACAAAAATATATACAATATGTAGTGATCAAATCAGGACAATAAACATCTTCATTGTCTTCAATATTTACCATTACTTTGTGTTGTGAACACTTAGAGTCTATCCTTTTTTTAAACTGGATTAAAATTAGATTTTTTTATTTAGTTTTGAAAGACAGAGTCTCACTATGTTGTGATTCTCCTTCCTGGCTCAGCCTTCTGAGTAACTGAGACTAAAGATCCTGCTTTATTAGGGTCTTGCTGTGTTGCCCACTCTGGCCCTGAGCTTGTGCTCTTCCTGCCCCAGACTCTTGAGTAGTTGTAATTACAGAGATGTGCTACCGTGCCTGGGCCTGCTGTGTGGCCTCAGCCTGCTGAGCGGCAGCATCAACTAGCATGTGCTACGTGTCTGGGAACCGATTTTTATGGTTTTATTATAAGAAATTACTTTTTATTCATAAAAGTTATAGCTATATATGAAATATTTAAAAAATACTGTGAAAATATGTTTTCTAGTTTTATTTTTAATTACCTTTCCCTATTATTATTTCTCATAATTTCCCTTTCTTATATCTTCCTAACTTGGAAACTATTATTTCACTACAATTCTAGAGTTAGACAATATTTATAAATATCAAGTCCTATTTCCTAAGCAGACTGGAGTAATATTTTTTGCAATAATCACATATGTCGGCTCTCTTTGAGTTTTCCATGGAACTCCCTTTTTTTGAGAAAGTGACAGTCATTTAAACATTCAGAACTAATTCAAGAGACAATGTGCGGTGGCTTAGTTACCCAAGGTCAAATATTTAAAAGTATTTTAAAAATTGGGGAAGAAAGAAAATTAGCATGTATGGAAAGTGAGGCTTTTTGTAAAAAGATTATTTATCTTTTTTTGTTGACTCTAGGTTACTTTTGGTTTCTTTCCCACAATTTTGGGCTAGATGTCAGATGGGGTCAATAGTCCATTAACTACAGTAAATAAGGCAGGTAGAGATAGTGTAGGTAACATAGACAAAGGTATTGCAGAAATATACAACGTCTTCTGCAGACCAGATATGACATTGATGGTAAAATATAGGTAGCAGTTGAAAATATTGACTTACAGTTCTGGAGATAATTTTCTTCTATAAATGTTAAGTTTGGAAATTACGTTTCGTCAATAAAGCTTTATTTAATGTTTGCCATTGTTTTATATACTAGGGGTAAAGCTGCACTAAAATTTGACCAAGATTCTCTAATTTTCATACGTTGAAATTGACAGATACACAAATGAGAACATACATGAATGAGAAGACCTAAAGTAATCAAATACTATGATTAAATAAAGTAAGCAGTTTTTGAAGAGTGACTGAGCATAGAGGGAATTTAGACTGAGTGGCTGAGAAATACATTATGAGTGGATGAAAAGTGAACAGAGATTCCAACTGTGTGATAAATGGGGCTTGGGGTTCATTAAAGATAAAACAGTATGATGATGATAATTTAAAAATGGCTCCAAGACACCTCCTTATCTATATGCTATACACAACCCTGGATATATGAGTATGATGTATTTTACTGTAAAGATCAGTTATTTTTAATGTGGCAGCTCACTTAAGAAAGGTAGATAATGCAGGTAGGTCCAACCTTCTAAATATGACTCTAGTGGTCTGATATAAAGGAATTGAGATACTGAAGCAAGAGAGGGATTTCATATACACTCATTCTTTTTTTTTTTTTGGAGAGATTTTCGCTATAGGGCACGTGTACTCGCCAGACAGACAGAGAGAGACATAGAGACAGAAAGCGAGAAATCACCCCCCAGGGGAGGATGGTCACGCTGCAATCCCTTCTCCTCCATTCTCCTCTTGGGATCTTGGGCACACACGCACACGCGCCCGGCGTGAGTTCCAAGCCACTGGGTCCGGGACGTGAACTGTGGTCAACTATGTGGGAGTCCAGCGACATAGCCATTATGCTAACTGCTGGTTCCCATGTACCTTCATTCTTAAAATAGATAAGGATATGACAAAAAAGAAAACTACAGACCTGTATCTCTAATGATTGCTTAGACATGGAACCAACTCAAATGTCCACAAATGAATAAATGGGTTGAAAAAGTGTGGCACATATACTTCATGGAATACTATTCAGCCATAAAAAAACAACAAGGCCCTGGAATTTGATAGAAAGTGGACAAATATGGAAGATCTGTTGCTGAGAGAAGCAAGTCAGGCTATGAAAGAAAGACATTGTTTGTCTCCCCTTAACATATACCAACTGTCAGCACTCTATGGCAGAGACTGAAAGACTGGAGGATATAAAAGCATTAAAAATGCTTATAGACACTAGAGCCAAAGTGGAAAGGGTGGGGAGGGGATGAGCATAGGAAAGGAAAGGAAATCTGGGGAAAAAATGGAGAGGTAAGGCATTTGTGGGACGTGAATATGGTTTATTATTTGTTGCTGAGGACGTGCATGGGTTTTCAACTGGGATGGACTGAGGTGTGTGTCATGCTAGGTAAAGTCTCTTTACAATCTAATGATTATAGCTATCAGATGGATAAATAATAATTTAGATTAATAAATAAAATTATTAAAATTTTAATACAGAAATGTTAAAAGATAAAATGCATAGAAAACACTTAACCCGTTACTTAATACACAGTGTTTACACAATAAGTATAGTTAGTAATATACTAACAAACCCTCAAAACCCTGTCTTCAAATGAAGTAGCTAAAAACCTGATAATTAAAGTTAATAATATTATTCTCATTAAATGGGAGTGGATAAGGATGGGACCCGAACATTGTATCAGCATCTGGCTTCTTTCGTGGCCAGCCCATAGTATGCCAAGGAAGACACACATAGAAAACCATTGCCCTGAGAAAGTAGATATTTAACAATTTATATTTTAATGGAAAACAGTGGAATATTAAGCATGAGTGTGTCAAATTGTTGCTACAATGGAGATAATTATTGAAAGTCTTATTTATGATCTATTCCCTTCATGGTCTGTTCATTCTGCCACTGTACTTCCAAAACCATGTGTAAGATTTAAATAAACCTATCACAATGACATCTGGCTTTTAAAGTAAAATATTATAGTCTCTGGACTCAAATCTGTGGTGTAGTTGTGAGTTACCTGTGTTTGCTTAAAGGTCTCTGAACTGGTCTCAGCTATTTTCTTTGGGCATCAAGGTCTGATTTAGATATCTACCCTCATACTATAGCCTAGAGCTTTTAAAGACAGTGTTTTCTATTCAATGCAGCATGGCTGAGGATAAAGTGTCTTAGGTGAATTCTTATTAGGCTTTTATTTTGGCTGTCTTTTTTCCTAAGAAGCGAGAAAAGAGATTACAGAAAGCTATTTCTGAGTGAACTTTGTCCCAACCCCATGGTATTTCTGGTCCAATGAGGGATTGGTTGCCTACCTGAGTGATGAAGTTACTAATTTGTTAAGTCATGTTCTTTTATTCCCCCCCCATGCTATTTTGACTGTTATATTCCCTAGTTCTTTCTTAGAAATGACTTCTTTAACATTGAGTTGGTTTTCTTATGAATCTTGGAGCTCCCAACAGCTTTTAAAAATATTTTACAAGTTGTGCTGCCCTCTGCTAATTGATATTTTTATCCTTTTTCTAAGCAGCCTTAAATATGTAGATCAAGCAAAGTTAAAATATCTTGAATCTAATATCAAATAATTGTACAAGACCAACTACTTAATACTGCTTTTTTGTGTTTGTTCAAACAAAACTTACCATGTGTAATGTCCAAAATTATAATGGAAATTAGTTTTCTGAGTAATTGTTCAGAAGTAATTGTTCAGAAGCAATTGAGACATATATGATTAAGCTCTTATTTCTTCAACTGCTGTAACTAATTCATCAATTAACGCTTATCGATCAATTCAATATTAACATTGAGATTTGCTGGATGCACAACTGGACAGGATATAATTGACTGCATATGAGAATTAGTCATGGACTCTTATTTAAAAATCTGAGATTTTTCCCTGTGGAGACTGAGATCATTTGTAAATATGTATTAAATGTTACTTTCTATAGTATAAACCCCTCAAAGTCTTCTGAGGACATATAGAATAGAAAGAAATATATTATTAGGGTGCATTCTTTGGCCAATAAACCATGGAGGGTTCAAGTTGGTTAAACAGAACAAGAAAGTGAAATTTGACAGTCTGGCATTCAAGACAAGATCTCAGACTGAGAAAGGCAAAACATAGTTATATTTTTAAGCAATGTTTGTTCAAACAGACAATATCTGAATATTTTATTAAATTTGGATCAAGTATAACTTATCTAGAATGTAATAAAGTAATATGAATGAAATCCATATGTTTTATCTTATACCTAAATAAAATAAATCAATTACAAATGCATAACAGGTAAGAAAATACATAAAATATTTATAAATAAAAAGTTTTTATTATATTGTCAATCTTGGAGTGGGAAATTTTGGCCATCTATCCCATATATATACTATAGCTTAACTTATATAAAAATAGTGTTAATAAACATGTATTTCCTGGAGCCTTAAAGAAAAGATAATACTAAAAACTAAGGTAAATAAACATTCAAAAAGGCAGTAAATATTATTATTTCAATTAGTTTAAAAAATAAGTGGCTCAGAAAGTATTTTACAGCATTGCTGGATGTTACCTCTGATTTGTAGTCTTAAAAAAAAAAAAAGAAATTACAGAAAGACTGCCCCACTGAGTTGAATCAAGAATCTTACCTTATATCAAAAATAAACTAAATTTTATTTATAACACTTCTTTTTTATGGGGTCCTGTAGAATACAAATTATAGTAATTAAAATAATTGTGTTTTGCTTAATTTATTTGACTCTAATGAAGAGAAGTAATGTGAAACTCATATTATTCTGTTCTCAGACAACTGCTACTAATATTAATAATACTAACTACTAATTTTCTACCAAAATAAAATTTGAAGCATTGGTATTTTTATTCAAATCCTCAGTAGTTTTTTTTTTTTTTTTTTCTTAATCTCTATTAAGTCACAAAAGTATACATCAGTAATCCAAAATAGAAGAGAAATCTCATGTACTGTGAAAACTCACAGGATAGCTACTTCATATTTCTTCTAGTTTCATCCTTCAGGGTGTTTTGTTCAAATACATACATATATATTTTTAAGTAATCAAAAATTACTAAGTTTAATTCATACTCATTTTTTTTGTCTGTTACAGAGCATGCGTGCTCACCAGAGAAAGTGAGAAAAAGTGAAAAATCACCCCAACTAGCCCACAAATAAGAACCAATATCATATGCAAATGAAACAAAAAAAATCTTAAAATTAGTTCATTCAGTGGCTGGTGGGTGGCGTGATGGTTAAGGTGCTGGACTCCAACAAGGATGATTAAGGTTCAAGTCCTGGACCTGGTGGCTTGCTTTCTCATTTTCTCATTCTACCTTTCTCTTTCTCTCTCTCTCACTTTCTCTCTCTCTCTCTCTCTTTGTGTGTGTGTGTGTGTGTGTCTAGTCAAATAACAATAAATAAAATTTAAAAATTAAAAATTAAGAAATCCATTAATTTATATTATTCATTGATAAGTGAATGACACAAATGACTAATTAAACAGAGAAAACACATTTCTTTAAAAAAAAAAAGACATATAAAACACTTGAGTGATTCTGGAAGCTACTGCTTAGTCATTTGACCAATTCACTAAATTAGAAGTTTATACAAAAGTTACACAATTTGATTCTCTGCAGGGGAGACAAAGGTTTACTGAAAAGGACCCTTGAGAAAGTTTCACCCTAGCACATTCCTAGCACAATGGCAAATGATGCAGTTAACATAGTTTAATTATGCCTAAGTTTCCAAATATGTTTAGGACAATACCAAATAGTAAACTATATTCAGGTAAGTTTTCATTTTAAACATATTTTATCATGCAAACTACTCTTATTTGGAAAATACACTAAAGATATTAGAAAATTTCAATGAAACACCTTTTAGTCACACTCAAGATCATTTACATCAAGAATAAAAGTTGTGGGACCAGCAGTTAGAGTAATAGTTATGCCGCTGAGCTCCTATGTAGTAGACCGCAGTTTGAGTCCTGGACCTGGTGGCTTAAACTCACGCCAGACACATGTGCGTGCTTGCCCAAGATCCTGAGAGGAGAATGGAGAAGAAGGGGGATTGCGGCATGGCCATCCTGCCTGGGGAGGTGATTTCTCGCTTTCTGTCTCTCTGCCTCTGTCTTTCTGGCAAGTGCACACACCCTGTAGAAAAAACTCTCCGAAAAGAAAAAAAAGAATAAAAAGTGTGTTTATTCTTTATAGATCTTTTATTATGGTTCAAGAGTAAAGACTGCTTTTTATTTTTCATTGACATTTGCACATTTTTATCTACTCTTTTGAATTCATGCTTCTCACTCAAAATAGATGTTATCTTTTGAACCTAAAACAAGTTGTTTCTAAAAAAAGTTCTAATGTTAGGCATGTTTTATGTATTGTGATACCAATCAATGAAGGATATAGGTTTAATTAAAAAACCAAAGACTAAATATAAGCATTTATCTAGGTTGAGACACTTCCATATTTATTGTAGTTCTAAGTCCTTGTTAAATAGCTCTTAATTCTTTCCAACATAATTTACTTCTTTGCAATGTAATTTCATCCTCTGCAACATAGGTGGGTCCCTGGATAAAGATAAAATCAATAGTGATTCCCCAAACCTTATTTATGACCAATCTCAAAGTTCCCATGGAAAATGCACTTACAAGAATATTATGCATTGGGAACCAGCAGTTAGCGTAATAGCTATGTCGCTGGACTCCCACGTGTCGACCGTGGTTTGCATCCCGGACCTAGTGGCTTAAAACTCATGCGGGTGCATGTGCGTGCCCGCCCAAGATCCCAAGAGGAGAATGAAGGAGAAGGGATTGCGGTGTGACCATCCCCCCTGGGGGGGTGATTTCTCGCTTTCTGTCTCTTTGTCTCTCTCTGTCTGTCTGGCAAGCACACGTCCCCTATAGCGAAAACCTCTCCAAAAAAAAAAAAAAGAATATTATGCATTTATTTCAGTTTTGTGGGATAAAAATAATCTCCTACTTTAATTCCATTTTTTAACAAACTTTTTGAAGTCTTCTGGTATATCTCCAAAGATACCCATTTACAATTTTCTGATAACACGACATTATTTATCTTATAGACAAGTCAGTTCAAAGAAGAAATAAAATAGAACTGATTATCAGAAGATCAACAATATTACCAATTACAGAGGCTCATTAATTCAAAGTGCTAACTACTTTACTCTAGATATTACAAGAAGGCCGAATCTCCCATACCACTTTCCACTTCAAAAGTCTATGCCTTCAGGTCACTTTCGTGGTGAAGCATTAATGTGCTGCTCAAAAGAAGCTGGATTTCACGTGACAGCCACAGTTCAAATCTCCAGACTGGTTGGACTGAAACACACAAGAAATGTGCATGAGGGCACAAGATCCAAAGGTCTAGAGGACTAGAGAAAGGGGACAAGGCCATGACCAGGTCCTATGGAGCATGCTAATTTATCTCTTAATCACTCTCTCTCTCCTATTCTCACGTGCATGGAGGAGCCTTCCATCATAAATGAAAAAAGAAGCTGGGTATGCTTTTATATATCTCCAAAGGTTTCATCCAACTCTGAGCTTAGTATTTCTGCAACATACGCTCGTTTATTACATAAACCCCTACAACTACAAAAAGGTCTTTAGTTTTCCCAACACTATACAATTCCACCATAATACTAGTAGAAATAATAAATTCAGTAAAGTTACAGGATACAAAATCAATATAAAAAATCAATAGGGATTTTATACACTCACAACACACTACCTGGAATAAAAGCAAGGAAAAAATCCACTTTATAATGCATAAAAATGAAATAACTAGAAATAAAATTAACCAAGGAAGTTCAAAGATTTGTTCACTAAAATAGTAAATCTTTGATGAAAGTAATTAAGATACAAATAACTAGAAAGATGTCCGTATTCATGGATTGGCAGAATTCATACTGTCAAAATGTACATACATCCTAAGGTAATTTAAAGATTCAGTGCAATAGGAGCCAGCAGTTGGTGTAATGGCTATGTCGCTGGACTCCCATGTTGTTAACCATGGTTTGAGTCCCAGACCCGGTGGCTTAAACTCACGCCAGGCGCATGTGCATGAGTGCCCAAGATCTCGAGAGAGAATATAGGAGAAGTGATTGCAGCATGGCCATCCCCCCACCAGGGGATGATTTCTTGCTTCCTGTCTCTGCCTCTCTCTGTCTTCCTGGCAAGTGCACTCACTCTATAACAAGAACCTTTCAAAAAAAAGAAAGAGAGAGAAAAAAAAAAAAAAGATTCAGTGCAATCAAGATCTAAATTCCAATGCCATTTTTCACAAAAATGGGGAAAAAAATCTTAAATTTATATATAACTACAAAACACCATAAATAGCCAAAGTAATCTTGAGAAAAAAAGAATAAAGAAGACCAGCAGATTATGTGGTGGTTAGGGTGCTGGTCTCCCACATGGCTGACCATGATTTGAATTCCAGACCTAGTAGCTTGAAAAAAAGTAAGAAAACACCGTCCTCATAAGACATAGCCACACTGTAATCCCTTCTCCTACATTTCTCAATCCTTTGGGGATCTGGGGCACACTTGCATATGTGCCCAGCGTGTTTTTCAAGCTGCTGGGCTTGGTATTCAAATCATGAGACTGGCCATAAAGGATCCAGTCGCTCACACACCAGGCAAGAACTGGCCCAGGGAACATTTTTTATGTGCACCCCATACTTCCTGTCCTGAAAGTAGAGCAGATGATGTCTTGGTTCTTCATTGTGTCTTCCAGAGTTTTCCTCCTGCCACCTTCTCTAACACCATTTAGTTCTTTTGCAACGTTGGCTTTAGTTTGTACTAGCCACTAAAACTCTTTTTATACTACCATGTTTTCAGTCATGTCCTTTAGTTCTTCTATTATTAACATCTATCTGCCCATCCGCCCATCTCTCCACCACACTTACAATCATCATTAAGAATTGGTTCAATTCCCCTGGAGAGAACTTATCTAATACTACAGCCACTCACTTCTATGAGTTTTTCCTTCAGATCTTGTCTTACACCCAACTTTACCTACTCACTTCTAAGATCATGTTCTAGAATTGTCACTACCTACAACTGAACTATTAGAATATCTCCTTCAGTAGTTCCTTCCCCTGACCACCATAGTCCAAATTCTAGTTCTTTGCTCTTAACGTTATGTAGTCTGATAAAACTTCAAGTCCCTGGAACAGCTATTTAACTTTATCTCTCTTTTACTGTATTTCAATCCCCTCTAATTCCTTACTTCCTTTTTATCTGATTAAAATTTTATGATCTGTCATTTTTCCACATGCATTCCTCCATAATTTTATTTTCCTTTCTTAGTTTCCATTAAAGGACTTAAAATGTAACCTAGTAAAAAGAGAAATGGCTGCTTTTTGATTTTGCCTAGGATAAAAGAGAAGAAAAAGGAGAAGAGAGTGAAAGAAAATTCAAGCAAATATTTTTACATTGAATTTATGACTTCAAAAACCACAATGATTTCATGACATTCCCAGCATATATTTTATAGGCAATCTAATTTATCAGCCAGTGATGGCTGTTTTAAAACTGTATTTTCTGATTACAAACAATCTCTACTCTGTCTTCATCTTTACTTATAACTATGCTTTAAGGCAAGCTTACCATATTGTTCCACCTCCAAATAGGACAAAGTACCTATATCTATAGTTTTACATAGTCAGTCTTTTGTATATTCAGGTTCTGCATCAGCAGATTCAAAAAACCTCAGATCCAAAATGTCACATTGTTAAATCCAACAGTTGCCTAGTGGTTAAGGGAGTCACATATAGCAAAATCAACTGTGGTTTGAGTCCCAGCCCAGCAGTTTGAGAAATATATTGAGGCATATATGTGCATGCCCCAAATCTCAAAAGGATGGGGAAATTGAAGAGAAGGGATTATGGCATGACAGAGCTCATTTAGGGGTATTTTCTGTGTGTGTGTGTCTCTCTATATTTCTCCAGTGAGTGCCAGGGCCCTCTGGCAACTAAAAAAATGTTGTATTGCTGCTGATGTGTAATATGTAGTGAGGTCTAGGATGGCAGTGTCTGTACTGAACATGTACATTTTCTTGTCATTATGTCCTACGCAAACCATGCAACAGCTATTTATATAGAATTTACATCGTATTAGGTATTGCAAGTAATCTAGAGGTTATTTAAAGTATGCAGGTATACGTGCATAGGTTAAGAACAAATGGGATGACTAAATTAATTGTTTGGAGAAGCAGTCCTTTCTCTCATTTCTAATAGTATCACATCCCATTTGTTCTCTGTCTTCATTTTCCAACTAATTTTTGGAAAAGGAAACATACTTTTTTTCCGAACTTTCAATTCCCTACGTCTCTAAAGGATCCTAATATGACATTAAGTTGAAGTAAAAGGGGAATAGTGTGTGTTGATTTTCTTGAATGATTACCTCTCAAATGAATGTGACAATTTGCTTTTGTGACAGCTTTTAACATTGTGCACACATTTCTGCCAATAAATAAATAAATCTCCTAAAGATAATACAGACAGTCCTTGTTTTGCATGATAAAACAGCTAAAAACAGAAGTGATAATAATAGCTGATGGAAAAATCATTCCATAAATGTAAAAACCTTATCACAACATTAAACTGCCTTGCGTAAGACACTTAAAAAGTAGATAAATCATAACTTAATAATGTATAAACTTATACAGTACATGAGTGTAAGAAGATGAAATATATTAAGATAATGTTCTGTTTGCTATACTTACAAATCATTAGAGGGTTAAAGCGTTTTCTTTATAAAAATCTTATTAAGAATAGTTTAGAACAATGCTTCTCTTCTTATTATACAACTATAACATATCTTTTTATACATTGGTGAAGTGTCATACTAATTTTTAAGTTTAGATTATCTTTCAAAACTTTATTCTTAGAGCTTTATATGTCATGAAATATCTTCAGATGTTTCTTTAATGTGATTTTTTTTTCTTTTTTTTTCTGGTTTCACAATCTCTGGACATCTTCATAATTTTTATCACAATCACCTTTGTAATTTTAGCTGATAGGTTCACCTTTCCTAAATTACCTGGGTGAAATGAGTTTCTAGAACCTTGGTAGTATCAATATTCCTACCATGTACTTTTTCTTCTATAACTCCCTTTATGTTCTTTTAAAATGTTTTACTTCCTTTATTATTACTTTTTGTTTCTTTAATAAAATATCTTTGCTGGTCTGATACCTTTTTTGATCATGTATTTGTGTAAAATATCATGTGAGTTTATCGCTAGGAGACAATATAGCTATCTTTTGCCATGTTTACATGAACTGAATAATAGATGCACAGTAAGCAATCACCAACAGAGTTTAGAAGAAGTGACATAATTAGTTATTGATCATGATGTGCATTTGTTATACGTATAATTATTCAGACAGCAGTAAATAAAGAAAACTTTTCTTTTTCCTTTTTCTTTTTTTGGTTTGGTATATGCACATGCACTTGCCAGAGAGGGAGAAGGAGAAAGAGAGAAAGTGAGAAAAAGTGAGAAAGCACCTCCCCGGGGTATGACTACACCACAGTCCGTTCTCCTCCACTTTCCACTCTGGATTTTGGGTACGCACACATACCCCCAGGGAGTCCAGGACTCCTACTGCATAGTCGACCATGTGGGATGCAGCTGTCAACCAGCAGGCCACCTGACTGGCCTCAAAGTTTGTCTTTATTACTCACAATTTCAATAGTTCAGTAACTAAAATCTAAAGAATGTTGTTTAGGCTGGTGTTATTTAACGAAATTACAGTAGCATGCAAAGCCAAGAACGCCTTATTAATTTATACTTTAGAAAATATTTTGCTATAGGGACAATACTGAAAATGTTGCTGTTACTTTACTTTATAATACATCTAGAGCATATTGTACTCTTCCAAAGACTCAACAAGTCACAAGAGGCAGTATTGTTTTCATGGCAAATATCTCAATTTTCTTTCTGGATTGCAAGTGCGTGCTGTTCTATGGTAGAAGTGTATCCCTTTCCCATTCTCCTGCATAAAAATCAATAAAGTTGTGAATTACTATAATACACTATGTAGTCTCCATGTTTGTATAAAGTGGCTGAAATTTAAAACCAGGAGATGAATTGGAAAGAGTTAGATGGGTTCACCCTGAAAGAACAGTAAAAGCAACATAACAAAATATGCCTTAGACAATAAATATCTTGTAGTATGCAGTGTTAATTTTATAATTTATTTTTTGCTCCCATAAATGAGAGAGAGAGAGGTAGCACACTCCCAACAGGGCTCCACAGCATGATTCACCCTCAGCCCTAAGCCAGCACTGTCTCATTTCAGGCACATGCATGGCATTCTCAGGAAGGTCTCCAGAACTGAACTATGAATGTTCCTGGGATTGTCTCAAGAGTGTTGTGGTTTATCGAGGACTGAAAGACTATAAATTTGTCATCAGAGGATACAGAATACACTTACATTCCTGTGTCTTATATTATCGTCAAAATCAATGACATTTAACAAATAATTGTGAAATTAAAAACAATAGGGGCCAGGAGATGGCATGGTGATTAAGGTACTGTACTCCCACATGACCAACCACAGTTTGAATCCCAAATTTGCTGATTTGCTTTCTCAATTTCCCTCTTTCTCTCTCTTTCTGGTCAAATTAAAAATATTAATAATAATAGGAGTATATAAAATAAATAATTCCAAAATATATGAATTTTTAAAAATTTTTCTATATTGAATAATGTTGAACAGATCTTATAAAAGGTTGATTCTAGGGACCAGCAGTTGATGTAATGGCTATGTCGCTGGACACTTGAATAGTCTCCTGTGATTCGAGTCCCAGACCCGATGGCTTAAATTAACACCAGGCGTGTGTGCGTGCGTGCCCAAGATCCGAGAGGAGAATGGAGGAAAAGGAATTGCTGCGTGGCCATCCCCACTTGGGGTGGGGATGATTTCTCACTTTCTGTCTCTCTCTCTGTCTTTCTGGTGAGTGCATGTGCCCTATAGCAAAAACCTCTTTAAAAAAAAGTTGATTCTAAATGCAATATCAGAATTATTTTTATTATTAGTTTTAATGTACATAAATTATTTAAAGAAATAATGATAGTCAAAATGCCCCAAAAAGTTGGATGCCATCATAGCCTATAAATTCATTATACAGCTTCATTTTCTAAGCTATATCTGTAAAATCTAGGCTTCCAGGGGCTTTCAAACTATCCTCAGAAAATAATAAGTTGTGCTTATCTCTGCTCTCGGTACAGGAAACATGTCACTGGGTCTTAGAAATTTTTCTATTTACACGATGCTAAGATAATTCCATGGAGATCAAACTAAATAAATAGTTCATTCATTTGTGAACTAATTGCAGGGATATTGTTAAATATTTCAAAGTAATAAATAAGTCATTGAGACTTTGCATAGAGGTTAAAGAAATAATATTTTTAAACTTCGTTCTGTTGAAAGAAAAACTTTCTACAATTTAATTTAGTGGAGTTTAACTGAGGAAAGTTATTTGAATTGGGCAGGACCCCAAAATGGCTTCCGAGGAACTTAGGGTAACCTCATGGTCGAGCAGTATTTATGAGCGGGAAAGGGAAAGTGTTAAGTGTGTGGAGAAGAATGTGATGTACAAAAATAAAAGGAAATCAGGGAATGAGATAGAGAAATAATTAGATTGTTTACGTCCTGATGTTTGCCTACGTAAACACAATTTAAATTGTGGGTTGTCTGTGATGAAGTATAGCAGCTGTGATTGGCTATAACTTTCAGGAAGCAGATTTCCATGTCAGGCGGTGATTTGCTTACAGAAACTAAAGCCGGAATACAGAGGCTTTCTCAGGCCAATATACTTGAACAGTTTCTAATATGCACAAGTTTCAATTCCAATAATGAGGAATTGTTTTATTTCCATATGCATAAGGAACTGTAAGAAAATGTTGTGGTTTAGTAATATGAAAGAGTTACTTAATATACAGGACTGTTGCTTCATAGAAATAAATACATTTCCCCAAACTAAAAATTAATTTAGCTAGAATTCAATGATCATCAGTGAAATATTTACTCTTACAAGAAGAAGAGATGCCCCTGAAGAGGAACAAAATGATGGGATTAAAGCACATACTCTTATGAAAAATACGACCAATTTTTTCATCTTGATAATCATTCAAAGTAATTTCTCTTTTCACTATAATCTGAGAATATCTCTAGCAGTTGATAATAATTCAAGGGAGGTCTTCTCTGACTTTTTTTTTTTTTGTCTAGTTTTTCAAGGACATTTTGATGTTACATCTTCAATTCTTAAATTCAAAAGATTTTTTTGACTTTCCAGGAAGCTTATAAATGGCAGGCTTAGAAGGATTAGCACACAAGGTTGAATAGCCGGTCAAAATAATGACTTTGATATTTCTCTATACCTTCCTTATTAAAGCAAAAAGCAGCCTCCTGGATGAGGAATGAAGGTCAATAGACAGGAGTTGTTTGATAGCCTTTGTTTAACTAATATGCAAATGCTTAAAAACATTCTTTTTATAGCACTTGGGTCAAATACTAAATCTGACATGAAAGGACTAACTTTCAGGAAAACTAAGCTCAGGATTCGGTATGCAGCATTATGGAACCAAAAGAGTAGCCAGGACTCAGCATGGAGCGTGATGTTGCATAAGTAAGAAAATTGAATTACTCTTCTGTACTATGGATTTATTGTCTGTGAGGAAATGACTTTCAATGTGGAAATTATTAAAGGAGTGTTGTCCACTGCAAAAAAGAGTAAAATCGAAAGAAGAAAACCTCGTTCAGGAGTTTTATTTGTGAAGATAAAATAGTTATGATATTTTATCACTTTAGACTTTTTTATGTAATGACAATTTTGAATTCAGTCTTGAATAAAGGAATCAAGGTTGGAGGGAAACAAATGATTGGCTCTTTTTATTTTAAAAACACAATTTGTCCATTATTGCCTAAATCCTCGCTATTAGAAACAAGAAGTAAGGTATTTGGGGAGGAAAGTAAAATATAATAAAATAAATATAAAGTTTTGGGCCATTTGGTCTAGAGAAAATCTGGCTTAACCTCTAGTGTAGAAATTGTGGAGCAAGTAACAGTCTTTTTATCTCAGGTTTCTCGCCTTTGTCATGGTATAATGCCACCTACCTCACTGAATTGTTGTCCTAATTTGTTAAAATGATACATAAGTATCCTGGCAATTGATAGCTCTTCAATAAGCATTTGCCTTTTTTTTCATTTCAAAATTGGAAGCATGTGCATTGAATTGTGTGCTAAATTTGATACCAGAGAACTTTGTAGAACACTGCCATTTTCTTTTTGTGTGTGTGTATGGGGGTGTTTTGTCGTAGGGTGCATGAGGTCTCCAGAGAGAGATAGAAAGGGGGACAGTTAGAGATCACCACCTCAGGGATTATCTATGCCACAATCCCTTCTCTTCCATTCTCCTCTTGGAATTTTGAGCACACACACACACAACACATGCACCCAGTGAGTTTTTCAAGCAACTAGGTTAGGGACTCAAATCACAGTTGACCCTGAGGGAATCCAGTGCCTTAACCACCACACCATCTGCAGGTCTTGAGACATTACTGTTTTCTAAACTGTTTTCTTTACCTAAAAAGTGAGTAATACAAATGTTTGATTAATCAATCATATGACAATTCAAGATAGTCAAATGACAATGAATTTAACAATTTTTCAAAATCTATAAAAATACAAGCACTACAAGTGATTCCCTTAAAATAAAAAAAAATCAGATATACAAATGTACATAAAGAATATCATTTTTTAAGTACAAAATACTTATGTACCAATAATTTACATTAACAAATTTAAAAATTACAGACCTTCCTGCTTATCCACAAGGGATACATTGCAAGACTCACAGGTGATGCCTCAAACCTCACATAATAAAGAAACCAATTACCACCAACTGGGGCACATTTCTGTTCATATCTTTCATTCACATATGCCCCAGGGGGGATGGTCACGCCTCAATCCCTTCTCCTCCATTCTCCTCTCGGGATCTTGGGCACACATGCACACGCGCCCGGCGTGAGTTTTAAGCCACCGGGTCCGGGACACGAACCGCGGTCGACTACGTGGGAGTCCAGCGACATAGCCATTACGCTAACTGCTGGTTCCCTATTACATTTTACTTTTATAGGGCACTATATAGCTTTTCAAAGCAGGCATGCAGTGTGTGATAATCAAGTAACAAATATTATAATATTCATATTCATATGGATTACATTATGTAGTACACCTTTGATTTCTTTTGATTTTTACATGTATTATGTATTATATATGTGTGTGTGTGTGAGAGATATAAATAAATATATATACATGCACACATACTTTCTTAATGCCAGAAGTTGTGCATGCATGCATGAGAGATAAGAGAGTGGGAGAGAGAGAGAGCTCCCAAATGGGCCTTCATCATGCTACAATCCTTCTTTCTTCAACTGCAATTCTGCCTACCTGTTTCAGTGGTTAGCTATGTAAGTTCTTGCATGGACTATAAACAGTGTCATTTGTGAATAATAATAGATTTAACTTTTCTTTTTTCCTCCTGATACATTTTTTTCCCAAATCTTATTGCAATGTCTGGGTTAGTCAGTAAAATATTGATTAGAATTGATAAAAATTAAGCTTTTTTTCCTCATTTTGGATCTCAAGCAGAAATTCTTTAAAATTTCATTATTAATTATCATGTTTGCTTTATGTTAGGACGAATTTTTTATCAAAAAGTTCTCATTTACTGCAATAATTATCATCAGATTAGTGAGCATTCATTTTTTAAATATATTTTTGCATCTAAAAGATAATATTTTTAAATACACAATATATGTTAATATTGTGAATTATATACATTGATTTTCATATTAAATTCCCTTTTATTCCTTAAATAATCATGGTGTGGTAAGCATATTTTATATATATATATTTTTATTTCACTAGATTACATTTCTAATATTTTATTTAGGATTTTTGCATCAAAGTTTATGAGAGAGGTTGATCTGAAATTTTTCCTTTTTGAAATGCTATTGCCAAGGTTAGCATCAAGACTGTATTGATCACATACAAATATATGACTTTTTCTGTTCTCTAGAAGTCTGTATCAAATTTGGTCTTATAAATACTTTAATGATTGACAGAAATCACCACTGGGCCATCTTGGCCTGTGCCTTCCTTATATACAGCTTTTAAATGGCATAATAATTATTAATACATTTGCAAATATTTATATTATTTTATTTTATTAAGGTTGATACATGACTTTGAGACTTTAATTTTATAATTTCTGTGTTTTTAATATTGCTTTATATAAGCATCATACAGTCATTTTTAAAAATCTATCTGATGATCTTATATATGTACTTAGAGCACTTAGTCTAACAGGTAATGTCATTATTAGTATACTACATTGGATTTTACATACCACTTTGTTTTGTTTTGACATCTATATTGTGGTTCTTTTTCTCTTTTTCTGTTGTATTTTGTGTTAAACAAAGGCATCTGCTATTCTATGTATCTGTTTTTCCCTTTTATTTTGATAATAGCTATGTGATTTAACTATGTAATTAGTATTTACTCTAGGAATTAAATATTTGTGTTTGACTTATTATTGTTCAATAAAAATTATACTGCTTTTGAGTAATACATAATAACTTAATTTGTTCTTTCTGACTGTTTGCCTTATTGTTTCCATGAGTTTCAATTTTGTGTATTTTTCAACCCTCAAAGAAAATACTATTACTGTTTTGCTCAGTCATTATTCAATCAATATTCACTTTTAACTTCTTTTTCTATTATTTATTGCTAAAAATTCTGTTTTCTAGTGTCACTTGTTCTGCTTCCAGTCTTTTACTGCAGAATACTCATTGAAAAATTCTTAGTGTTAGTTCTCACCTTTTTGGTAACATGCGTGTTAGATCTGTTTGCTGACTCATGCATTTGTCTAACTTTAATTTTATTTATTTTACTTCTCTGTACTTCAGTTTGCATATTTTCTCCTAGAAACATCTTTTCATGCACTAACGTTATCTTTTTCAGAGTCTACTCCTCAGCTATTAAAACTATGACATTAATCTTTTGAATTGATAATGTTGTATTTTTCAGATCTAGAATACCCACTTTCTGTGTACACATTTAATTCACTGTAGAAAATCATATTTTTAGCTATTTTGAACTTTAAGAAAAACTTCTGGAAAATACATATCATAGTTGCTTAAAATCTTTGTCACCTAATTAATCCCTGGACAACTGTGGTTCACTGTATTTTACCGTTCTTGATGTTCACTCATATAGTCTTGTTTTGACCAACATAAAAATTTTTACTTAATAATATACAGACAGTATATATAAATATGTAGAAGCCTCAGAGTAGGTTATCTTCCTCTAAAGAAAGTTTTTGTTTTTGTTTTTTTTTTGAGAGAGAGATTAATGCTATAGGGTGTGTGCACTTGTGGGAGAGACAGAGAGACAGAAAGCGAGAAGTCAGCCCCCAGAGGGATGACCATGCTGCAATCACTTCCAGTATTGTCTAGCAATTTTGGGCATGCACACATGTGTGCCTGGTGTGAGTTTCAAGTCACTGGGTCCAGAACTTGAAATGTGTTTGACCATGAGGGAGACCAGCAATACAGCCACTATGCCATCTGCTGCTCCCAAGAAAATTTATACTTTCTTCTATTAGGCAGAAATAGTGTTGACTATTAGGCAAAAATAGACAAAATCTTTTGCATTCAAGCCTGGGTCGAAGCTCTGGATAGGCTAAGTAATAACTAGTTCACCCTTCTCTTTCCATGTGTTCACACAGTGAGTCTACAGCTTTCTGCAAGTTTCCTGCTCTTCAGGATCATATCAACATTTGGCTGTGTACTAGGCTTTGCACCACATTCCTGGTCTCCTGCTAGAAATTCTGACCCAACCTGAATTCTCAGTCAGTCCTTTC
>NW_006159462.1:1640706-1641870 GCF_000334495.1 Tupaia belangeri chinensis
TCCCTACTTTAACACCTTCTGATAAGAGGGGCTGGCCTGTGGGCCAAATCTACCATCCTTTATCTCCCCACACGATTTTGGTGGTTTGATAATGGAGAATTATTTTAAATATTGTAATATGTAAAAAAATCAAAGTAAGGATATTTTAGGGTAACATAACGTTTTAATTAAAAAAGTTTAAGTAGCTATAGATATAAATGTATTAGAACCCAGGCACAATCATTTAGTTAAGTGCTGTCTAAGTCTTCTTTCCTGGTATACCAGCAGAGCTGAGCAGTTGAGATAGCTCTTAGATGATCTATTCCCTTTGCTCTGCTGCTTATGTATAGCAGTAAAGATCTTATGACATAACAGAATTGTGCATGCCACAAACATCACCTCTATGCATAGCAATACATTTTCACAGATGGAATATGTAATATCTGTTTATAGATCATCATTAGCAGATGAGTATTTACAATACATTTTTAAGACATGGACACAGGGACCAGCAGTTAGCATTATGGCTGGTCCCTGTAGTTTACCTCTTATAAGCACCTAAAATATATCAGCCTATTTTTTGGTTTTAATTTTGGCCTGTATTCCTACATCAAAACATAAGATACTGGGACCAGCAGTTAGAGTAATGGCTATGTTGCTGGACTCCCACGTAGTCAGCTGCGGTTCAAGGCCCGGACCCGGTGGCTTAAACTCCAGTTGGGTGCATGTGCATGCGTGCCCAAGATCCCAAGAGGAGAATGGAGGAGTAGGGAGTGCAACATGCAACATGGCCATCCCCCCAGGGGGGTGAGTTCTCGCTTTCTGTCTCTCTGTCTCTCTCTATCTTTCTGGGGAGCGCACATGCCCTATAGCAAAAACCTCTCAAAAATTAAATAAATAATATACTCATTAAAGACTGGAATTCTGTCTTTTTTTTTTTAATGACCACTTCCTCTATTTGGTACATCCTAGATATTTTAAAATACTTTATTAATAGTTAATTTATAGTCACTCCTATTATGTATTTATTTTTATAAATAACTTGATTTACCTATAGTATACTCCTATGACTTATTTCAGCACTTCTAAAAAGGTATCATTCTATTTCACTTACTGTGGTTTTCAAATTCTTGCTTAAATATGATAGAACAAGTCTTTCAAGTTGTTATCTTTTATTTATTTTTT
>NW_006159462.1:1645651-1652615 GCF_000334495.1 Tupaia belangeri chinensis
GTGTGCTTGCCAGAGACAGAGAGCCAGAAAGTGAGGAACCATCCCCAATTGGGGATGGCCATGCTGCAATTCCTTCTCCTTCATTCTCCTCTTGGGATTTTGGGCACACATGCATATGTGCCCAGCATGAGTTTTAAGCCACCAGGTCCCAGGACTCTAATGATGGTTGACTATGTGGAAATCCAACAATGTAACAATTCCGCCTTCTGCTGGTCCCCAAAGTTATTATCTTAATGTTCAGACTTTCATAGCTAAGTTCAAATATCCATCAAGGTAAATTTTAAAATCAATTATAACCAATTTTTAAAAGACATATCTATTTCTTTTAGAACATTAAGTGTGAATCTTTTGCATTTAGGATTTAATTTGGAGATAACTTAAATTTTTTGTATCATTGTATCTTCTCTTTAAGCAATATGGCATGTGTGCCCAAGATCCCAAGAGGAGAATGGAGTAGAAGGAATTGCGACATGGCCATCCTCCCGAGGGGTTATTTCTTGCTTTCTGTCTCTCTCTTTCTCTAGTAGTGCATATGCCATATAGCAAAAATCTCTCTACATAAAAAAAAGAATAATAGGACAAAAATGCATGTGACCAAGTAATAACCATAGCTACCATTACGTCATTTGTTTTGTTTTGTTTCTGTGTGTGTGTGTGTGTGTGTGTGTTTGTGATGATTTTGACTTACCACCTTTATTAATCTTCTCAAAGTTCTATAAGAATATCATTTCTGTCTTATAGATGAAACAACATGGATTCGCAATAGTAACATAATTTTCTCATTACTATAGAGCTTTTATATGTTATTATTTAAACATTGATTAGTCTGGTTACAAAATTTGTCGTCTGAATTTCTATACTGTTTCAAGGATTAAGAGAATTGAATGACTACTCAATGTTACGAAAAAGAAAATGTTATATTTTTCCCAAATTATTTTACTGAGTTCATACTAATTGTTTTTTCATACTAATTGTGTATTAGGTTATTCTATTGGGAAACTAGAAAATTGGAAGGAATAATAATCTTCGAGTAAAATTCCTACACCCAGCAGCTTAGGACAAGCTGTAATACAACATCCAATTACATAAAAATGTCTATTGAGGATGCATTCACTTACTCCTAAAGTAGAATATTTTAGTTTAAAATTATTTTTCTTATGTTTCCAAAATGTATTACTAAGCAACACTCACTTCTTAAAACTCTGTGTTCCAATTAAAATATCACAGACAGAATTATACCTTCTTTTTTGTGACAGACTTTTGACAACCGAAAGCAGGTTTCATTCTATTCTCTTTACTATATGTTACTTTTTCTTTTTGCATTAGCTGTGACTTTTGCGATGTACTGTTCTCATCTGACATGCCTTGGCATACAATCCTCATCCATACCCCTCCTGTAATAAACTACGCAGACACCAATTAATACTCCAGATGCATTATGGCTAAGCTTGAGCTTATAATTATGTTATTAGGGGTCAGAATTTGTGTGTGTGTGTATAAGATAAAATGAAGTACAAAACATGGAGTGACTACATAAGTGCACGGCAAGTATTTATTAAAAAAATAATAGTAGTGCGGGGACCAGCAGTTAGCGTAATGGCTTTGTCGCTGGACTCGCATGTAGTCTGCCATTCTAGTCCCAGATCCGGGTGGCTTGAAACTCACGACGGGCGCATTTGCCTGTGTGCCCAAGATCCCGAGAGGAGAATGGAGGAGAAGGAATTGTGGCATGGCCATCCCCCATGGGGGGGGGGGGATTTCTCGCTTTCTGTCTCTCTGTCTTTGACTGGTGAGCACACACGCCCTATGGCAAAAACCTCTCCAGAAAAAAAAAATAATAATAATAGTAGTGCTCCAGGTACAGTAAGTCCCTAACCCTAACTGCATCCTTGAAATAGCAGTATATGATATAATAAGAATCTGATTTGCCTCTTAGCTTTAACCTCTACAAAGACAAATTGAGAGTGAACTCTTGACACCACTTCTAAGACACATGACTGATAACAGAAAATATTTTGGAACATTATTTTTTCCTTCTCTATGTCCCACTTACAACCTAAATAAGGCATGTTTTTTTTCCTGTTGGTGCATCATTTTGTTGTACAAATGATGAGCTAAAAGGGATTATTCTTAAACCAGTTTTATTTCCTTGACTATTACTTGTCTAGCTTTCTTTAATCAGCATAGGCATTATGGAGCTGAAATTTCACCTAGAAATTCTTAACAGTGCGACACCATCCTGTATCTAATATAGTTAATACTAATGTTTTAAAAAAGAAAGGACCTCTCTTCAAAATTGCTAATTATGTTACAAATGCACAAATTGTCTTTCATGTTGGTTTCTTATTCTTTCCACTTTGCCAGTAAAATTCACCTCTTTTATTCACATTATTTCATTAGCACCTTTGGATTCTTTAAAAATCTTTTTCATATATCTTTTCACAAACAAGGATCTATCATTCTCATTTTGAATGAGAGACATCAGAGCAAGGTGTAAAGTACTCAGATTTTGGAATTGAGCTGTGTAGGTCTGAATCTGGGGTCTACCAGTGACCAGGCTTAACTTTGCAAATATTATTGAATATATAACCTTCAAGAACCTCAGTATCCTCATCCATAAATGGGAAAACCTGCATCTACTAGAACAGATGCTTAACAGTTACATATAATATTTTATATACAGTATTATCATAATATCTAACATAAAAAGTTGATAATTTATAGACATGAAGTTTTAAAATTTGGTTATTTCTTACTTATTGATTTTAGAGAAGGTAAAAGTGTGGCTTTTTTAAGCATGAGGCATTTTTAGAAAGAACAATTAATTTAACTTTATTATTACCATTATTTGTAATTTGCTATAGGGCACATGTACTCATGAGAGAGAGAGACCGAGAAAGCAAGCCACTGGGTCTGGGGCTCAAATTGCAGTCAGTCATGTGGGAGTCCAGCGCCTTAACCACCACGCCACCTGTTGGCCCAAGCATAAGAACCCTTTTTTTTTTTAAAGACAGGTTTTTTGCTATGGGACACATGTGCTCCTACATTTTCCTCTTGGGATCTTGGCTACACACCCGAGTGTGCCCAACGTGAGTTTCAAGCTGCTGGGTCTGGCACTTGAACTACGGTCGACTACGGGGGAGTCCAGTGACATAATCTTTATGTCATCTGCTGTTCCCAAGCCTGAGGTATTTTTAAATTCTGAATTTATGATAGTTGCTAGCTATTCGACTAACAGGACCTAATAAAGTCTCACATTAAAAACCTATGTAATTTTGGGACCAGCAATTGGCGTAATGGCTTTGTTGCTGGACTCTCATGTAGTCGACCATGGTTTGAGTCCCGGACCTAGTGGCTTAGACTCATGCTGGTGAGTGTGCATGTGTGCCCAAGATGCTTAGAGGAGAATGGAGGAGACGGGATTGCAGCATGGCCATCTCCCTTGGGGGGTGATTTCTCGCTTTCTGTCTCTGTCTTTCTGGAGAGCGCACATGCCTTATAGCAAAAACCTCTCCAAAAAACAAAAACAAGAACAAAAACAAAAATAAACAAACAAAATATGCTATTTTAAGTAATAGCATAAATCAATAAAGAACAAATCATATTAGCCAGTACGACAGTGGATTGTGTATACTTTATAAGAAAATGTTTTAATCTTGTTACATTTCGAGATTTATTAAATGTTTTGCAAAAATATTTCTAAGTGCCTTGATGTTATAAAATAATGCATCTAGAGATCCCTAGAATTGCCCTCAAATATAATCATATTTTCTGTTTATTCAATCTTATTGTAAGAATGATGTATTGAGTATGATTTTTCTGACAAAGGCTAAATTTTTCTATTTAATTCTTTAAGAATGAATCTCTTCCTTCAAATTTGTTCTTTCTCTCTGGGAAGTTTGACTAAAACCTTCTTTGCAATTATAAAGTCTAGAATTACCTTTATTCTTGTTGATTAATGATTGAGTACAATACTATGTAGAATTCTACTCTATTTTACAAATTACTAATAAATTTGAGTTAACAAAGTCTTCCTCCAATTAGCCTTAGTCAGAGAGTAGCAAACTTTTATTTTTGCAAAAGGTAAGATGGTAAAACATTGAAATTTTGTGAGCCATAAGACGTTGAAAATATGTCTTCTTTCTTTTGTGCCCTTTTAGATCAAAATAACTAATACTTCTTTGTTTTTTCTTGGGAACATCAACATTTATAATCACAGGGACTTACTTATCAACATAAAATCAATTATTCAAAAATCCTTAACAGAGTCTTTGAGATTATTAAATTTCCCTGTGATTCTATTTTTATCCAATATCTAGATGACTTTGTGTTGCTTCTAGAGATGAGAGACATCTAAGGTTGATCTCATCTATTAAACTTTTTTTTGTCAAAAGTAAGTTTACCAAAGAAAAGTAACCATTTCGTCAAAGTAAAGTGTGTTATGGGCCAGCCGGTGGCACGGTGGTTAATGAAGCTGGATTCTATATTGCTGACTGTGTGGTCTGAGTGCAGAACCTTGCAGCTTTAGAAACATGCCTGGTGTGTGTGTGTGTGTGTGTGTGTGCGTGCACTCCAAAAACCCTGACAGGAACATGATTAAGGGATTGTGCTCTGGTTATCCCTCTGGGGGGAATGCTTTCTCACTTTGCTTCTTTTCTCCCCATCTCTCTGTCTCTGTAGTTCTCTCGCAAGTGTACACACTCTACAGCAAATTAAAAAAAAAAAGGGGGGTGTTACCTGGGACATGATTTATCTGGAGTACTTGGATCCTGTATTCCTGTTACACTATCCACCAGGAAACGTTTCCAAGACTGTAATTAAGAATAATTCAGATTTCAGAGTCTCCTTGGCAACTGTAGGCAATAGGTTGAAACTTTTCCAAAATCATCAGCCGGTTCTATGACTTAATCTAAGTTGTCTATAACCTAATAATTTCTTGGGAAACCTAAACATTAACATAGCCATCTAATTTAAAATTAGCTCATCAACAGCCTCCACTCTGCCATTACTAATGACCATATCCCTTTCTACCACTGTATGCATGATTGGTCTGGAGACACCCTTAAATTCTCACTGAATTAGTTGGGACTATCACATACCAACAGCATAGCACAACCTCTCTTTGATGCAATGGCAGATTACCCACCCTACCCAGAGAATATGTGGACACCGATGAACTATTATAATAGAGGTCTCTACTATTTTGGTTTATGATCTCTTTAAATATGATAGTCTTCAATCTGTAAAATTGTTTTTGCTAACTTTTGAGTGAAATTTTCTTTATATGTAGTTTTAGCTCATATCAGATCCTATTATTTCCTTCTTTATGCATTTTTATTCATTATTGTAATACTTTACTTCTTGCTATTCTTTCCCATTACCTATAAAGAAGGAGAATTAGTGACTTAATAGCTTCTATTCACAAACTATCTATCTCAGAAATTTATGAGAAACTTCTATAAAAAGTCTGAGTTTTGATTAATAGCTGATATCTTAAGATCAAAATAGGAAACTCTCAGAAAGGATAAATGGTATTCAGCTCACTGCTAAACTATTACTCTTTGATGAGAACAAAATCTGGCTAAATGATGGAACTGTACTCACCAGAAATTTTGTCAGTTAGGCACATTTAAAGCCTAATATAAAGTCATTGGGAAAGTCATGACATATTTTTCTATGTTTTTAAATGCAAGCAATGCATCATGACTTTCTCGAGGGCCCAATACATGAAGGGATTTAAAAAAGTTCATGTAAATGTGGAATAAAAATTTCTTTTGTTACAAAAAACCTTTGCAATGCATAATACACCTTTTTCATGAACTTTTTGAAGATCCTAAATACCCCTTTAGCAACTGTGTTTTGGGGTAGTCCATTCTTTTGGAATGCTTCAAAAAAAGGAGTTCTTCACTTTAACAGGAACTTCCAACTAAGGATGATCAGTAGTGAAAGAAATGTTTAATTCTTAATAAATCGACATTTTAAAAAGTAAGAACACAGGTAAAAGAGATAAGATAAAATTTAAAATACATTCTCTGGCTGTAAATTATACTATACAGCCAGACTTGGCTTCATTAAGATCCTATTTCTCATGAGGCTTCAAGTTTTATTGAAGCTTTACTGGAAAATGTCAATGAGGCCATCATATAATTCTAGCCATGAAATGTAAAATGAATTCTGGGAGAAATCTAGGTACTAATTTGATAAGAATAGTCTCTTCTGTTCTCTGGACGACAACTTAATATTATCAGAACTCATTTGAAATGTTGCAATAATGTGAAAAATTAGTCAACTAAAGGAAGGGGAAATTAACCACTATGATTTGTTGTGAGAAACTTATTAAATTTGGTTAAAAATTTTCTAGTCTATATCACGTCTGTCACAACATAATTCTAGTAAACCTCCAAAGATACAATATAGGCAAAATTTCAAACCTTGGACACTTCTGAACACTTTCAAATGTACATCAAACTTTTTAACCCTATAGTAGGCTTTGGAATGAGTTAATCATCATCTGTTTTTGGATGGATTTAATACGTGTGTGGGATGAAAATAACATAACTTCATTTTATGATGTCATACAAACATATAGGTGAGGAAATACTTCCCAAGAGACATTTGTTTTAATTTATGAAATAAGTTTTGTAAATTGTATTTTATATTATAATCATACATTTTTTTATTTATGAAATTTTATTCATATCTCTTTTTTTATTTATTAATTCACTTTACACCATCACAACACACAAATGAATTTTCCATCCAAAATACACTGTGCATTGTCTCAATCAAGTACATCCACATATATGTTCTCAGCAAATAATTTTCCAATTCTTACGTCCTACATACCTTGCCCTTTGTCTTGCCATCCCTGATTCCCCATCCCCCACCCTCTGCTATGTCCCACCTTCCCTCCCCCTTTATCCCTGGCATCCATGGTTGCCCTCCATACCTTCCTCCCCCCCCC
>NW_006159462.1:1653439-1655971 GCF_000334495.1 Tupaia belangeri chinensis
TGCTGCTGCTGCTGTGTGCAGGGGCAGGAGCCCCGGGCCGTCCTATAATCATACATTTTAATAAAACAAAATAGAGCTCAGTGTTTAAAACATTTGATGATTTTAAAGGACAAGTGAGCCATTCTTATGCTGTTTTGTGCATAAAAAGGCAAATCTCAGCTGACCAGCCATGCATGAGAAATCAAGTCGAGCAGCTTGAAAATATAACAGGCAGGTGAGTGTGTGTGTCCTAAATCCTAGGGTGAAAAAATGGAGGAAAATTGATTAGAGCATGACCACACCCCTTTGGAGGATGCCTTCTCTGTCTTTCTGGTAAGCACATGGGCTCTAATGATAAAATAAATAAAGGAAAACTAAGAGCTTTTAGCAGTCATGACATATTTTTATCAATAAAAACAGAACATAATTAGGTGAAAAAAATGTTCTCTATTAATCAGAAAACTATATATTTACAAGGATTCTTCAAAGTTTGTTTTAAAAATGTTCTTAATTGTTTCCTTCACTTTAAAGAAATTAAAAAATTTAATTGCAAATAATAAATTATAGGTGTGATTTATCTTAGAAAGATCACATAGCTACTCATTAAGAGTGGGCTAGATGAGTATTCACCAACACAGTCATCAATGGATACAATTTCATGTTTAAAGTTAAAATAAAATTTTCATTTTATGTATTGTTTGTTTATAATTGATCTCTTTAATCTATTTTGTTTATTTATTTTGCTTTGATGACCTACTATAGGTTGGAGAAAAGAATGTCTTTTGTTACATGTTGAAAAGTAGTTTTTTTCTTTCTTGTTTTTCCAGGGTTTGGTTGCATTATTAGGAACATTTCTTTCTTTCTTTTCTTTTTTTTTCTTCTATAGAGCATGTGCGCTCACCAGAGATACAGAGAGGGAAAGTGAGAAATCATCTCCCAGTGAGATTGGCCACCCCACAATCCCTTCTCCTCCACTCTCTTCTTAAAAATTTGGGCATAAAGACGCACACACTCAGTATGATTTTCAGGTCACCAGGTCTGAGACTCTAACTGCAGTCAGCCATGTGAGTCCAGCACCTTAATCACAACACTACCTGCTGGCCCTAAGAAATTCCATAACTTTTCAAGGTTGCCAGCTTTCTTGGCTCAGAAAAATGTGGTTGACATTAAAAGTCAGTTCTTCTTATTTTTTTTAAAGTTTATTTCATATGAATGAGAGAAGAGAGACTTGAGAGAGAAAGTCAAGCACCCTCAATGGAGTCTTAGAATAAGACCCCCACCCCCCAGCCCTCTAAATGCACAGGATCATGGTTATGCATGCCCAGTGTTCATGGCTTGATGGAGGAACTGAACTGCAACCTTCTCTATGGACCAAGCTTCACTTGAGCAGCATTTTATTGGTACACTATGCATCAGTCTCTCTGTGACATTTTTTTCTTTCAAGTCTCTTTCTGATAAGACTAGTGTGGGGATGGTAGAAAGTGGGTGGGAAGACCCGGCTCACTGCATCACAATTGATTCCATTGATGATTTTGTCTGTGGTAGAAATTGCCACATTATCAAGAGAGTCTAAATTTCATTCTTGTTTCTACCAAAGCAGCTTTAAAATTATTTTAAAAATTATTTGACTTGAATAAAATAATTTTTAGAAGGCAGTAAGTAGTTTATTTAAAATACACACACACACACACACACACACACACACACACACATACCTGACTGAAAAATTTCTGACTTATTTGACGGATAGAGCAATACTCAAAATTCAAAATTCCACACCTTAATTGAATAATTATGCAATTTGTTTTCTTAAATTTAAATAAGCAATTTTATTTGGGAAGTCATAAGCAGAAAACTCAAAAGACATTCATTAGATTACATTAACTGAGTTCACATGGACTGGCTTATCTAAACAGAATTAATTTTGTTAGCATAAAAGGCTGCATAAAATACTATTTTATCTTTTAAGGTAAAAGTTTTAGTTTAATGATAATTTTAGAGCCTCTTTTTATAGTTATATACATGTGGTTGACAATGATGCGTCTCTGACACTATGGAGTCAATGCCATCTTATACCGTTAGACAAATACCAGACCTCTACACAGTATGATGATTCTTTAAAAATGTCTTAGAATGACATATTATTTTTGAAGAGAAGAGAACAGAGTCATTGCAAGCCACTGGTTCTTTTTTCAACTAAGAAAGAACAGATTATGGCAAATTTTAGAAATGTGGATTGAAAATAACAGAGGGACCAATGACTTTAGTTGCTAAGATCTGACAAAGGAAGGGAGTCTTCACGTGATTTACCTTTCCCTTCCAGGCTTTTGCTGATGGTTGACATAAGGCAAGAAGCCAAAAATCAAGAGAAATGGCTATGGCTAAATACAGAAATTCTAGCAGTGTTTTTGATTAACTCACTGGGCTAGTAAGAATAAATATAGGAAGTTCAACTCCCATGGCTGTCAGAAGAGAAGGGAACAACACAGAAGTGATTCCTACAGTTTATGTTTTCCTTTCCAAGTGTATTAAAAAAAAAAAAAAAAAAAGGTT